>NW_024062680.1:0-312500 GCF_006381635.1 Hibiscus syriacus | reverse complement strand
TCCTTGGCAATACCTTGACAGCTGCAGTAATTCTTAATGAATTTCGTAAGGATGTTAAAGAAGTGTTTTCTAACGGGAGCCACTTCCAAGCTCGGTAGAGCAACTGCTCTCTACCTCTGTCGAAGAAGAGTCCGCGTTCTTGTAAGTCTACGATCGAAGGGCTCCATATAAACCCATAACTTATTTTTTAATTCAATTAGTTCATACAATCATTAAGATATTATCGATTCTTAACTTTTGCAATTCTCTCTGACTAACGCCTTTTGTACTAAAAAAATATCTAGATATGTTTACATTGTTGGATACAATAGTAATTCTAGGTACATTGTTCAATTTGTTGAGTACTTATCAGTGCCTTAAATTGAGATAGTCTACCTTCACCTAACTTATCAGTGCTTATGGCTTAACATATACAATGTGCAGATGTTGACGCCATCAACCGAAAGATTTCAGAAAATACAAAGGAGGCCCCTTCGGATTGCCGACAATACCTAGTGGTGACCAAGTACCAAACTGCTCAAAATTGTAAGGTTGAGAATGCATGCATGCATGCGTGAGTGTATATATATATATATATAATAAGTAACGAATGGTGATTGAAATTTGTTGTACTGAAATAATATAAACAGACTTGGATGTGGGCAAGTGGATAACACCATGGAACAAAGCTGGGCTCCATCGGGGACCCATTTTCATCAATTTGTGGTCCCGCGATTTTGGCCTTCAGAAGAGACTGCACCTACGGTGACCTGGCTGCCATGATTGCACTTGATGTTCAAGGCCTCGGATCTTGTGAGGTACGTATGCTTGCAACAATGCCATTGGTGTTGGATTTCTTTATTTTTATGTTTGTTTGTGATTTATGTTTTTGGTAATTCATTGGCAGTATACAATGAGAGAGGAGTGGTGCACGCGTGCCATGCAGGAGGCGTAGTTCATCAGCTAGAAGGCTGGACTGACCACGAAGTTGGGGCAATCGACGTCGATAGGATCGACCTTGTCTAGGAAGCTGCTCTCAAGCATGGTTTAAGGCCAGTCTCAAGTGTAAACAACGATTGAAAGATTTGTATGATTAACACAAGGTTTGAAAATAGAAGAAGATGAAGTATTTGAAGAAAAAATATGGAGTAGCCGAGTAGATCATAAACTTGTGCCAGTGTATGTAATATTGTTTGTTTCTTTTAATTTATTATAAATAATTTTTATTTTTAATTCAATAAATTATTCTTTATTAAATATAAATTAAATGGTAAATGAGTTGGAGGATAAAAAAAAAAAGGGAAAAAAGTGCAAGACTTAGTTGCCACCACGTGTTAGAAACAAATGATTCGAAGGACACGTTGCATTATTCAGAAACGCAACGGTGTCCAACACTAACCGCCATTGCGTTCACCGGTTTCAACTTCAACTACAAGGAAACCAAAAAACAAAGCCGTGCTTCTTGAAAAACACTTGCTCTGTTCCTTGCATCTGCAAAAAAAGAAAATGGAGAAATCAAAAAGACTGCCATTAGGAGTTCAAAAGAAGACCATCCACAAAGCAAATTACCAAGAAGAAACTATTCAGCAATGTTTTAAACTACTTGAAGTCTGACTGTTTACATGTTTGCTCCTCTCCTTTCTCCTTCACTCTCTGGTACTACCCTTTCTGAACTTTACTTTCTTTTTCAATTTCTTTTCTTTTTTCCATAATGGCTTCTTTTGGTTTTCAGGACTGAAATCGAAAGAACCCATTAAAGAAAACAATAAGATGAGGGTGTTAAAGATGGTGGCAAGTATATGAAATCCGACACGTACATGTATTCTCCATTGCTTTCTTCTCAGCCACGGCGGCTTCCCCTTCCTCAGGTACTTGGGATATTATGTTTTCCGGAGGCTAATTAATCACTTCACTTGGGATATTTATGTTTTCCGCCTTCATTTTATTCAGAACAAATTCAGTGCAGTAGGGAAGTCACCGTGGAAGTCGCGACGAGAATGTTAACTGCCGAGTCGGCTAACGCCACGGCAGAGAAGCAGCCATGCGAAGACGCACCTCCTGGATTGAGCATTGCCGACAATCAAACGGTGAAGCACATGGTTTACCACCAACGCCGACGTTGCCTCGACACCTGTGTCTGCAGGTGGCATTCTTAAACCACTTCAAATGCTTCATTGCTTGCTTTTCTCATTCATTATCCTAATAATGATAGGATGTTTTGCAGGGAAGGCAATGGCGGGTATGAAGCTGGGGAAGCTTGTTGTCGAGTAAAATCTATACCGGTAGATAATTGTAAAATATTAGGTAACAAGATGAGTTCATGTAATATGACATCTGTGTAGGATTTGGGTCGAGTTCCACATGGTGTTTACAACTTCACATATATGTTGAAGTTTGGAAATGGAAGATCCATTGGCCTGTTCATCTAATTTGGTATGTTGAAAGTTTTCTATAAGGAGGGATCAAATTTATTAACGAACCCAAATGAAACACACGAGATAAACTAGCCACAATAACGTACATGATTATAGGTACATGGCGACTAGGAACATGTAGTCTTGTCGGAGCGAACTAAATTTTTTTTATGAGAACATAATATTTTAAGAATATTTTAAGAGAAACAGAAGAAAATACGGCACTTCTCTGCCAGGGGAACATCCAGCAAAACACAGATAAATAGAAAACATGTAAATAAGAAAAAAAAATAAAACTAATAAATCACAAGAGATTTTATATTTTTTTATAATTGATTTTTGGGTATGTAATAGATCTTGATCGAAAGAGTTCTAATAGAAAATATAATTTTTTTTAAATTTATATATTGAATTTTGGAATTTTGATCGTCAGAAGAATAATATAAATATAAATATTGAAGAAATCTAAATAAATTGAGATATTTGCAATTTTGATAGCACAATTATCGAACAAGAAAAACAAGTTTAGTAAACAATATAACGTTTAGTGGTAAAATGTATTTAGAATTTGTAATTCAAGTAGCTCAAAAGAAATAGTATTTAATTTAAGCATGTGTTTGTCATTTTTTTTAAAAAAAAGGTGTCTGACGTGATAGCCTATAAATTCATTCATTAGATACTTTTGATGAAATTATAGAATTTTCTTCAAGTGAAAATAAAATCAAGATTTAATTACTTACTATTATAAAAAAATTAAGAGCATTTTGGTCAAAGCTAGCCTTTCGTTAAGACTTACGATTGAAGAAAATGGGATTCATAGAGCGGACAATTTAAAATATAAATCGAAGATATTTTATATTTAAAAAAAGGAAGGATCAAATTAGTTCAAGGAAAGATGGAGGATCTATTTGAGTGAGAAATTTATTTTTATTTATTATTTGATTAATTTAATAGAAGAAAATTATATATATATATATATAGTCTGGGACAGCTCTTTGTCAGAAATCCGTGGTTGAGAAGCAAAAAATAAAATAAAAAAACAGAGGGAAAAGAAAGAACAAGAAGAAGGAGAAAGAAAAGGAGGAGACACGAACGCTAAGGAAACCAAAAGTAAAAGTAAAAGAAGAGGTAAAGATTCGATCTATCATCTTCTCATATTCCAATTCCTATGTTATTGCTCATATTCCAATTCCTATGTTATTGCGTTGGCAATTTTTTTTCCTCAAACGCGCTTCCATTTCTCCATTTTGTTGAGTTAGAGCTTCTTTTGATATTTGGGTAGATTCAGATTTGCGAATTGTTCTAACAAATCCAGCTTATGATATTTCCTCTCTGCGTGTATTTGAAATTTGAATGTTTTAAGACCTATAACACACTTTTTATAATATTTATTATAGTTATTTCCCAAGTTTCGATTCGCTGTGATTTATTTTGTGCAAAAGTAGAAAAATATGTGCGATGATTTTTCTGAGGTCTATAGTTTTTCGTCCGAAGTTAGATCAAAAGGTCCGGAAATTGTAGGCATATGAAATTTGTATTTTCTGAAAAGCTTCTCGTATTTTTGTTTCGCAGGTTTGTGTCTCCTCGAATTGAGCTTTTGAAATGGATACGAGAGTAACAATTGGATTTGGGATTGGTTGTATAGCTTAACGCATCTGTTTGGCGGCCTAATGGTAACAGCTGCCTTGCTTGGGTTTTCCGTCTTATTTGGTGGGATTGGAGTTTTCCCATCTTATGGCTTGTCAAATTTTGGGATCTTCCTTAAGAAGAACGTGAGAGGAAGCACATACGGGTTACATGGATGGATGCTTTGATCTCATGCATTATGGCCATGCTAATGCTTTGAGGCAAGCTAAAGCTTTAGGGATGAATTAGTGGTGGGTGTTGTGAGTGACGAGGAGATTGTTGCTATAAAGGCCCTCCTGTTCTATCCATGGAAGAGAGTATTCATGAGGCACTTCCTTTTATTTTATTTTATTTTTGGGGTGTCTGTGGGGTTTTAGTTTGGTACTTTGATCTCACAATCTCTATTTCATTTGTGTCTTGTTCTATTTTCCTTTTTATGTATGTAAATAGTCCCATTTCAATCATCATCAACTATGTTTAAGTTGTAATCACATAGAAAGCATTCTTAATATCTTGGTTTGTATTTGTTACCTTTGATGGTTTTTTTGTTGTACTGGCTCCTCTCTTTTAATTGATTTAGTTTATGGTTCCACAAATCTTATTTGAAGTTCACTCCAGGCTGGCACTTGTCAGTGGATTGAAGTGGGTGGATCAAGTAATAGCAAATGCTCCCTATGCAATTACTGAGAAGTTCATGAACACTCTGTTCAATGAGCATAAGATTGACTACATAATACATGGTGATGATCCTTGCCTTCTCCCAGATGGAACTGATGCTTATCCTTGGCAAAGAAGCTGGCCACTACACATTAAGCGCACTGAAGGTGTCTCCAGCACGGATTGTAGGTACTGGAATTTCCTTGAGACAAGCTTAATTCCTTGGTTGGGGCTTGTCATTTACTAGCTTCTGTAAATTGTGTGCTAAGTGTAACATTGTGTTCTAATTATTTCACAACTTATATGTATGTAGGAAGAATACTTTCTTCTATGAAGGATAATAAAAGCTCTGAGGGAGATTCAGGCAAAAGACAACAATCACAAAGGGGTCAGCTTTCTCAGTTTCTACCAACATCCCGGCGGATTGTGCAATTCTCAAATGGAAAGGTACTAATACTATTTTTTTTTCCACTTAGTTACCAGCTTCAAAGGGCAAGGAATGAAAAAATGACTGCCTCTTGGAAAGCTTGGTGATGTATGTTTCTGACACATGCCTCCCCCCCACTCTCACTCTCTCTCTCTCTCTCTCTTAGTCACCGGGCACTAGGTGGAACTAAAGGTAATTTAATTCTATATCGCTTTAAAATGGAAAAATTGAACTAATCCTATTTTCCTATATGTCTAGTCTTTCACGGAAAGTAATTTCCTTCCTAATAAGAAAAGGAATGCCTTGTGAAAAAAATATCATTTGGACGTCTTTTGTAGATTGAGAGGAGGAGAAACTAAGCCATGGAATAAAGGGAAGAAAGTGTGAAATCTTTAAAGATCTTTCAACAAAAAGTGTTAGTGGCTTGGTGCCAAAACCCCCCCTATTTGCTTGGAGCCCCATAACAAAAGTTATACTAGTCTCTCACCAAGTTTGCTTGGTAAAGGCGTACAAAGTCCTATGTTTTTTCTATGGAAGATTTTATGACATCTTTCTTTGAATTAGGCCGACAAAATTCATCATTTACCATAGCATTTGTCTTGACGTGACCAAATTGACCTCCTGCCCCTGTGACACATGATCCCCTCACCATCTATTTCATTAAAGATGTGTTGAATAAATACAAGCAAGTTTCTATGGAGGGGTAACCATCATGACTATAAAATCCAAATAACTTGCATGCTGGATGGTTAATAGATTATCATACGTGCATATATATGTATATATGTATATATGTGTGCATGCATGAAAGATCATTTTTGGAGAGCTGGTCTAAAACAATTTGTTGGCGAACTTGAAAGTTTGAGCGTGGATCGACAGGCAACAACCTGTTGCATCCGGTGACATGCAAACATTTTTGTGCAAGTGCTGAGAGCTATTTCTTATTATCCGAGTTGAGGAAGAGTGACAAGGGTACGAGTGGCGGTGGTCCTGGTGGAGCAGAGTCTACTTCTTTTGCTTCTTTCTCCCTTTATGCCTTTTTTCTCCCTTAATGGTAGATTTTGTGTGTAATGCCTGGGTATCTGTCCCTGTCAATCTCATTCAGTTTTTCCTCAGGGTCCTGGACCTAATGCTCGTATTGTCTACATTGATGGGGCATTCGATCTCTTTCATGCAGGGCATGTGGAGGTATTATTCACTTGTTTATACTTACTCCTCGACTTATTTTCTTGTTGGTTATGTTGATTGCTTGTTACTCTAGTGTTGCTGTAAGATTGACCAATGCTCTTCTTCTTACCAAGTTTTGTTACTCTAGTATTAGAAAGCAATAATACCCCATATTATCACATATGCCCATTTTCTTTGTTGAAGTTCATTGGTCTATCTTTTCTCTTAGTCCTAATCATATTATTTTAGAGGTTTTACTATAATTTGAGACCTAAATGGCCCTTGTTTTTTCTAGTAAGAGGAACTTTTCAACTCATTCCATTTGCCCTCGTCCCTAAGCCATCTTTTATGTCTACTCAGATCCTCAAGAAGGCAAGGCAGCTTGGAGACTTTTTGCTAGTTGGTATCCATGCTGACCATATTGTGAGGTACCGTATCCATGTCATTTTTTTATTGTCTACTTATTACCATTTAAATATTGTCAGGACAATTGAGTTAGGAAGGATGAAACCAACATTGGCTCTACTATTGCAGCGAGCAAAGGGGAATACCCTACCCAGTTATGCATTTACTTGAGCGCACTCTTAGTGTGTTAGCTTGTCGTTATGTCGATGAAGTAATCATTGGTGCACCTTGGGGAGTTACAAAGGACATGGTACGTAATTTTCTTCTCTTAAGTTTATATCGGTAATATTCCTATGCAAAATTGTCCCCTAGGAAACCTTGATTGATTCTACTCCTAATTATCCTGGTCCATTTTATTAATTTCTTTAGAAGAGAATGCATCTAGCCTTATAAACAAAAATTTAAAGTGTGATAATTCTTTTGATTCCAGATAAATGTGTCCTAGCTTTTAGCCAAACCACTTTATTTGCCGAAGCGTGTTCATTCATTAGATACTTGTACCATACCACTTTATGATTTGGGTTTCACCAGTATAGCAAATCACGCCCCCTTCCTGAAAAATATAAGATATATATATACGTATATATGTATGTTTGTGTATATATCTCATTGTGCATTTCTGTACTCTCTACAGCTATGCTATTGGGAACTTGTATAATTTGTTACTACTGCTTCTATATTTTCCCTCTTTTAAAATGAGAAAAGGCATTTTTAAGCTACTTCTTTATTTTGAAACAGATTACAACATTCAACATTTCATTGGTTGTGCACGGGACAATTTCAGAGAGTAACACTTGTTGCCTGTAGGTTTTCAGATTTAACCTCAGATTTTTTTTTCATTTGTTGTGACCCTTATGTCTATCGATTTAAAATACTTTGCTTCCTACAGGGTGAACCCGATCCATATGCAATTCCCAAGGGCATGGGAATTTTCCGGATGCTTGAAAGCCCTAAAAGTATAACCACAAGTTCGGTAGCCCAAAGGATAGTTGCCAATCACGAGGCTTACATGGTATTTTCTTACACTGCATGGTTTTCGGTGTTCATGTTTATTGTTAATAACTAGTAATGCAAGATGTTCACCTTGTTATTAGCCGACTCCGGATATCGTTGAACATTTCGGCATGAGATATGAATCTGAATGAGGGTGTTTGTAGACATGCATCCTAACTTTTTGCGTTATTACGCCGTGAATACATGATGTTTAACACTGAATCTCTGTTAGTATGCTTGGGTGTGTATATATATATATATTCCTCTAATTTCTGGTGCTTGCTTCGATGTAGAAACGCAACGCCAAGAAGACGCAGAGTGAAAAAAAATACTACGAAGAGAAAGCTTATGTTGCGGGAGACTAGGATATGGAGTAATATTGTTAGGTGGTAGAAAATTTGATGCAGCTCTTCAGGAAGCCTTGACTATTCGTGTAGATGCATGTTGAAGACGGTATTCAAAGATAGGAGGATAAGAAGACATGACATTGGAAGACATCATTACCATAACTTCCAAACAAACAGTTTTTTATATATTTTATTATTTATTATTACTATCATCATTATTAATTTTGCATCTTTTTTTTGGGTCTGAAATGTAGAGGAATCTTATAATAATTTGTTTACTAATGCTTGTAAGCAATGTAATCACTGATTAATTTAAGCCTTGGGACTTTGTAATTTTAGGGTGTTTTTGTTCAAAATCAAAGTAATATCTCATCAAATCAAATCTTTGAGTATTTTCTCAGGATTAATGAGGGTTTTCCTTTTACTTGTCAAGTCTACACTTTAAGTATTAAATTTTATCTAATCTCTATTTCCGATTTATATTTATTCGGTTTAAAAAAGATCAGAGACGATTTGAAAATCGTATTTTTTTCCTTCTTGAAAGAAGGTGATATTATAAGACTAGTCGTTAAAGGCATAGGAAGTGCATGTCAGTGATTATAATCATAAAAGAGGCGAAGAGATGGATACTGAGCTCAAGTGTGAGCGACATTGTTTGCGGATCAACGAAATGTTTATTTTTAGATGGGCGAAACATCACAATTATCCAATACGGGTCGAAGTCGGGTGAGGATTTTCACTTCTTGGGTTAGGGATAGTACGATTGTCCCGTTGACATTTTTATACAATACTCATTTAAATTTTCTTTAAAAAATTTCAAGCTTATTTTATAAAATTTGGGTAAAATCAAATTAAACATATTTATTTAAATTTTTGTTTAAATATTATTTTAATTATTTATAATCTTATTATGCTGATTAATTTTTATTTAAACAACTCTTTTATCATATACTATATATATATACATGGGTAAATTACAGAGTTCCTCACTAAATTTTATTATCTCTCCTATTTCACTCACTAAACTTTCAATTTTTTCAACTTACTCACTGAACTTTATAAATTAATATTTTTATCGCTCAACCGTTTTCTTCTTTAACTCTATTAAGACGTCGCATTTATTATTATTATTTTAATTAATTGATGTATTATTAATATTATTAATATTTTTTACTATCCACCACCTGTCCACTTCATCCCCATCTAAAATTTCATCCCTAACCTCAAACCTCCACAAACCTCATCAAAGTCATAGTATACCCCAATAAACCCCCCCCACCACTGCCCTATTTTAGTATTATGTAATTCAAATTTAATAAAAAATTTAATAAAAATTGAAAAGTAATAAAATAATAATATTTAAAATTCAATTTTCATTCAAAGTTTAAATATAAATATTAATTCAAAATTTTTGTCAAAAAAATATTATTTCAAATTGACTTGAATAATTTAAACGAATTCTATTTAAAAGATCAATTTTTTTTCAAATCCAATTGAATTCTGCTGACTAATAATCATATTCTGAACCAACCCGCATATTTTCAATTTATTCCACTTTTTGGCTACGAATTATACAAAGAAAAGGTTTTTCTAGCACAACTTGTGTTCGATCGAGATCCCCTGAAGTTGTATTCTGATGGAAAAAATTATTAATTGAGGAGATTGAAGCAGATTTTATTGTTTTCCTTTTTTGGGCTTCGGCATTAGTGAGAACAAATTGTACGGCGGAGCAAGAATGAATCGTGGTGAGCCAATTTCTGAAGTTTGAGGAACCAATCATGTGGTTATCCTTTTGGAGATCCAGAGATCGATTCTCCTTAGACAAACTCAGGTTTTATCTTCTCTTTTTCTCCTAATCGTTTAATTTATTCTCATTAATTTGTAATATAGGGGATTTAATTATCCTGTCTTCTTGAATAATTTAACTTATCGTGTCGGTAGAATTTGGATTTATTTTGGACAATCGCTCAGTAGTATGCTGCCCTTGGTTGTTGCTTTTGCTCCTTTCTTTTCTTAATCAAATATGCTTCTTTCTTCTTCTATTTGCTTATGCCTTTTATAGAAATTTTACAGGAAATAAAAAGCATGCGGTGAAGTTGACAACCAAACAGGGAATTAAATGTGAAAATGTCATACATTATGAATACCATAGGCAGTGATTAGCCATGTGGGAATAAAATATAGTGTTGTTTTTATTTCTTTCTGTTAGTAAGATTCAGTAGCTTTGGTGATGTTGAAATGCTGCTTGGAATTCCTTGAACAAGCATGTAATATAGTGTTGTTTTTATTTCTTCTGTTAGTAAGATTCAGATAGGTGCAGTCACTTCTTTGTACCTACTTTGTTGCATCTTGCGCATTGTGAAAATCAAAGATCTGGCAAACACCATTGCTGCAGCTTTTTTATATCCACTGGAGGTCTTTGCTGCAAATTCTGAAGCTAAAATCAATGGCTGTGTTTCTGGAAATAATTGTGCAAATGAAAATGAAGAGCCACACAGTGATAGTGTTACTCCAGTGAATGCTGGACAATTATTTGCTGATATACTAAACAAGGCTAGTTCTTCACATGTTCATCCTGAAGGCATTATTGCAGAGAGGAGTTTATCTTGTTCACATTTTTCTTTGAGGCAAAATATGTGTTCATTAATTACAGCCCATTGCTCATGCATATATGTTTTACATTTCCTGCTCTGTTTTCTATCATTTAAAACATTTATTACCAATAAATTCACAGTAAATAGTTCCAATTCATAAATAAATAAAATTCATTATTTCTTGTTGTAATTCTTTTGCATAAATCTTTCGTTATTTTGGATATGTAATTATTTTGATAAAGTATAAAATATATGCCTTTGAACTTGGCCTTTAACTTTACAGTCTTATATAATAATCATTGGCTGTCCCTTTTTCCCATATATATGGGGTAAGGGGGAGGTAAGATAGTAGGCTACCCCCAACACCAGGTTGAGAGCAGCTTCCGTAAGAGACCTCCGAATTATGAAATACCCTCCGTGGGACTCGATCCCACGACCTCAAGGTTAAGAACCTTGTGCTCTACCAACTGAGCTGGATGGTCATTTATATAATAATCATTAATTAGGGTAATTATAATTTTGGTTATTGATTTCTGTACTGGCATCATGAGTCTGAATTTGTTTGATTCCCGTCTTAACAGCGTTAGAATGGTTTCTTTTATCTTGAAATTTAAGGCTAAGTTAATTTCTGTCTTCAGTCTAATTGTAGTTATTATGCTACGTACTCTGCTTTTTTATTTCTGTTCTATTTCAATATTCACTCTGTCTTGAACTCTAATTTCCATTTTTGGGTGAAGATTTGTTCTAATAAAAGTAGAGTAAATTTAATGCAAGGATAAGAATCTTTAGTTGAAGAAATTTTGTAGCTTGTGTTGGTTGACTTATCCTATAGTTGATGAGCCTGTAAAGAGCAGTCAGATAAAGGTCAAAGTAGGTAGCAGATTTGTTATTCAGGGGGCATGCTAAGAAATATTATGAGCAATGGGACTTGATTTGCAAGCATTAAGGGTAAGAAGGAAAATAAACAAATAAAGGAAACCAGAACTCCTGTTCAATAATAACCAAATCATGGAGCTAAATATGAAACCTTTTATTATCTGATCTTGGTAATATAGATCCCAACAAATTGTTAATCATAGTATGACTTAGATGGTTTGGGTCTCTAAGTTACCTTAGATGAGAAAATCTAGAAGTATAAAAGGGTTCTTGCAAAAAATTTTGGAGTAAAATATAAATAAAGAAAATAAAAATAGTTCTGTAAATCATGACTGGGTTAATTCTCTCCAAGTTGAGAGATACCCTGTAAGGAAGCTTGATTGTTGAACTCCAAACTTGCTTACATGTAGCATAAGGCAAGTAGATAACCATTTGAAATTCAGGAAATTTACCATTTCTGTGGTACAAAATACAAAAGCAAAAAGGATCCATTATTGCAGTCTTAGCGCAATCATTTTTTCTGATTGAACTTGGTGCAGGGTGCTACTTGGAATGGTACTTTTTCCTAGACAGTTGGCAACTTATTTGTTGGATGATCTGTTTCATTATTGGCACTTGGTCAATCCTTTAAAACCCTCAGTCTGTTTTTGGTTCTGAAGAAGCATATTTGGCCATTACCTAATACTTAGTATGTGTAAAAAACATAATATCAAGGAAAAACAATTTCTCTGTTTTTAATTATTTTCCCTTTCCAAAAGCAATTAATGATCTCCATTGTAGGTTATTTTCATAACTGTGTCTGTTATATGGTATAATTTGGATTTGCATCATTATGTCAAGGGAGACTTTGCTTTCCTATGTCACTGCTGGAGATGATGCACGAGCGCTGGGTTCTTTGAATGTGTTGGCTACATTTTTGCAAACGAAGGCTAATAATGATGAGGAAGTTTGTATCACTTATTGTTTTCTATTGCTCTTTTCTTATTGAGTATTTACATTGTAGAATTGGATGAATCAATGCTAGATTTTCTTGGTATTCTTCCCCTTCGCAAACAACACAAAAAACTCTTGCTGGTAAGTTTTAATGTAAAGTCGCGATCTTCAGAGTGAATAGTCGCGATCATCAGTGACCTATAGTTCAATACTGCTCAAGGATTATCAGATGGTTCATAATGATAAGCACTATTTCAATAATCCCTAGTGGAGTCTAAACTCTAATAATGTCTCATATGCATGGACAGCAGAACGAGGTGCAAGTATTTTTGAAAAAAAAAACAGTTTGTGAAGATTAGTTTAACACCTATGAATGCATGCCTAGAGAGAAAAGCTTGGAGATATGTTTCGATTTCATGTTGTACCTAATTTCTTTAGGAAATTCATCCATTTTATCAATTTGATTGAATTGTTGAACCTTTTGTCCTAAATTTGGCCATTTGGGCAGCAAGCTTTGGTAGGTGAGGGCTCAGGTGAAGAGCATTGGTAGGTGAGGGCTCAGGTGAAGAGCAACTTTTTTCTTTTTGAAGGTGGCTCTCCAAGAGATGGTGTTTGTACGAGCTTGACGGATATTTAAAAAAGTTGAATGTATTGTTCTCTATATCTATACACACATATACCCTTAAAAGAAAGTAAAAAGTAAATTGTGCCTAGAAAAATGTAGATAAAGTGAACAATTTTCTTTCTGATTGTTAATTTATCCATTCATGCAATGAACAAGTTCTATGTTGATTTCTTTGGTTACCTTATCAGGAGTGTGGATTGATAAAAGTTATTCACTTTAGCAGCCCAAGCTAGGGTATCATAGAGAAATTGTCCTTGGTAGTTCATTTATTGTTGGTCTACTACTATATGATTTTTTTACTTGTGGTGTAGCCTTGTATGTGGTTTTATTGTATGAATTCAGATCTAACATTAACAGGGATCTTCTAATAGATTCAGTGCTTGCTGAATACTGGCGTTGACAAAAAATAGAAGTATATGAGAAAAAAGAAAACGAAGACAGTCAAAAGAAGTATGTAGTTTTTAAAATGTGATTTGTATCTCTTGGAGCATTTAATGCTGTATTTTATGAAAGTCTTATCCATTCATGCACCTTTTTTCTTTAAAGTCTATCCTTGAATCCTTAAGTTTTGGATTTGATTATTTTAGAACTTAAAACTCAGAATAGGGTGTCAATAATTCTTTAGTTTGCTATTCAAAAGGTACCATCTAATTATCTTTTATTTGCCAAGTTTTCTCCAATCTTAATTCTTTTTTTCTCTCTTGGTAGATTTACTGTACTTTTAAATCCTAAATATCTGCAACTAATTGACATCTGTAGTTGCATTAAATTTGGCAAGGTTTTCTCATTGAACTGATAGCAGTATGCACAGTTTTCATAATGATTGATAACCATAACACCTTACCTGTCATTACGGATGTTATGGTTTTTGGGTTTAGGTAAAAGTATGATTTTTGTGTAATTTCTTTTTCCTTCATTGATTAATAGGAACACTACGGAGTGTCTATTGTAGGAGCAGGAGCAAGTCCTCGTATACATAGAAACCAGGTATTTTCACTCTAATAAATTAGGGGCTACAAATTGTTCACCTTGCTATTTTTTTCATTGTTATTTTATGCACCCAATTTTTGGTGCAATTTTATGATCACTCAAAGAAAAAGGATATTCTGTTAGTTTTTATTTTGTGAAAATAAAATTATAAATATTTTTTGAACGTTTATTAAGAATAATATCAATGATTAAATAAAATTAGAAATATAACTTTTTTATAAAAGAAATGCTAATAACAAGACTTAAATGGGTCCCTAACTAGTAACTTACAAATGTAAAATTAGAAATATTTGTAACTTACAAATGCCACAGATAGATTAATAATACAAAATTTCTAAACAATCTTTTTTGAGTATTTAATTTCAAACAATCACAAATTGATATTCTCAACATCTAAATGATAATATACAAATGATGTTTGCATCAACCCATCATGATAATTGCATAATCATATATGGCTACTAACTAACATTATACAAATGATTTAATCCTATGAAAAATAATGTGAAAAAAACAACATACTGTGCATAAAGTGTTCAAATAAACAGCATAATTATATGCAGAAATATTACTTCAGAATTCATAAACCCATCCCCTTCACCATCCATAGTTTTACTTTAATAATTTTTTTTAGGGAAAAGTAATAATAAAAGGACCAAAAGTCAAGATTGTAAATACTTATTTCTGTGATATGAAAATCATAAGAACTTTTGAAGAAATTTTATTGTAGGTTCTTGATTCATTGGTCAAGCTTCTTTTTCGGTCAAATATATGTACAGAAATTTTGCGGGATGCTGGTTGGCTTTTGCGACAACTGCTTCCTTATAGTTAGGCGGAGTTCAAAAGCTATCATCTTAAATTGTTGAAGGTGTGTGATGTCTCTGAATATACAGGATATAGTAGGAATTGTATTGCTGCCTCAAATCAAGGAATCTTACCATGCTAGCTTCGTTTATTTCAGACTTTTGTGATATTATTAATGATGGTAATCATTGTGATTTTAAAGAGAGTTTTTATGTTTCATTTATCAACAGCATTTGTAATGTATATATACATAAATACAAATCATATAAACCTAAACTAGGAAATATTCCTCCTCAACCATCTTCAATGTACTTCATAATAACATTTTCAATTATGTTTCTAATTTGATTGTGCAAATTCTTCTTTTTGGTTTATGCACTTCACTTTTTTTACTATATTATAAAATTTCTTTTCAGCATGAGCTATTAGTGAACGTTCTTATCATGTGCAGGACTCGTATGGGAACTGCATAATTGCTCTTCTACAGGACACTCAAGGGATTTGGGTCGATCTACTTATAACGGTGTTTTGTGATCAGTGGAAACAATGCAAAAGAGGTATTCTTCTAAGAAGTTAATGACGTAAATAGTGATTTTGGTGGTCAACTTTTTCACTAAAACAGTTTATTGTAGCTATTGAGGCTTCATCCCCTTGAAAGGAGCCCAGGTGCATACTTTTGCCATTTCAGAAATTGAATTCTGAAGGTACGATTGACTGCTTTCCAAAAATGGGATTGTTGTGAACCATTTTTCTAACTTTGTTTCTATTATTTTTCTGGAATGTGGAATATTCATTGTTACATGTACAGATATTCCTGCTGAATCATCCTTCGCTGCTGGTGAGAGGATCTTTGATTTGGTGAAGGTTTGTATATATAATCTGTATAAATCAAATTACATCTTTATCAATGTGACTATGCTTAATGTTAGAGTCTACTATAGAAATGTCCTTTTCTTTCGTTTGCTGGTCTAAAGATACTAATAGTCTAGCCTTTTTATTCCATCAGCATTGCTTTACAGCATTCTGATTGAGTTAGGTTGCTAATATTTCTAACCTTTCTATATTAGGTATTTGTACTTTTTCATCAGCTTCATATCTTTTCCCTTGGTAGGACTTTGCCTGAACAGCCTCCTATCCATCCTCCAATTGACATCCCAGAAACATCTCGTGCCAAGACAGCTGGTCTGGATGTTTCTGGTCTGAAGCCAGGCACTGAAATAAGACTTGGTCTGTTCTGTCTCTTATATGCTGTCTCTATATGTAATTTTGTGTTGTGTGTGTGTGTGATGCACTGTGTTCACCCTGTTAATCCCCTTCAATTCTTTTCAACAACAAAATCTTACTTGTTCTAGTTGAGCAATTGGGATTTCCCATTCCCTAACTCTGGTCACTGCCATTGCAGTTCATGCACTGCCTTGTCGGATTGCATTTAGAAGGGGCAAAGAACGTCAGTTCCACTTTCTTGCAGTTTCTGTGGGCACATTGGGATGGATCGTTCTTGCTGAAGAGTTACCATTGAAGCAGAATTACGGCATAGTTCATGTTGTTGCTCCCTTGGCTGGAACAAATGTAAGCTCAGCTATATATTCTGTTCTGTATTTCATAGTAGATGCCAGAGAACTTGTATGAACTTGATCGAATGCTTGTGCCTGTTCTATTTGCTTTAGTTCCCATACGAAATAGCACCTTAGAGTTTTAGGCTTTTAGCATAATTAATGAGATTGGGAACTAGGAAGGACTTGAGGTTGGTCTTGGTACATCTTATAGTTCAAGTCTAGAGTTGGCAACACCTATAGCACAAAATACCTGCCCAACCAAAACTGCTGACCTAGACCTGAACCAACCTGTACCGTATTTAGTATTAATATATCATTTTCCTTTTTCAATTTTTTTAATTTAAATTAAAAATTAATTACTGTATTTGTCCTTGGCTTGTCATCTTGCTAAACTTGCTTCTCTAGGATGTGATAAAAATTTCTTGTGGTGGCATGAACTACCGCCTTTTATTAGCCCTTGTCTTTTTACTGATTTGTTGTGATCAATGGAAGACCACACGGGTGCACTCCTTTTTCACTCTGCCTCCTCGAAGGAGTGGTTTTAACGAGGCACCTTTTCAATTAAAAAAAAGATTGCTGTTTCTCTAATATGCCTTAAAAAACTAAACACCGTCTGAATTTATTTTAAAAGGTCAACAACTAGAAATTGTGCACTGCAAAACCCGAAGTAATCGTACTTTTGTCTGTTTATGATTTGAATATCGAGGGCAGATGTCATGTCATTCATAGTTTTTGTCCTTTCCGGATAATTGTGCTGATGTCTTCAAATCTTCAGCCCAGAATAGATGATAAGCATTCAAGATGCTACACTTACGGATACGTCCATCATCATTACCCTTCTTGGATCCTCCTAAATCTAGCACGCCCGGGGAAACGAGAATACAATCTCTAGTTGACGGAAGATGGACCCTAGCTTTCAGGGACGATGAATCCTGCAAAACTGCTTTATCTATGATCCTGGAAGAGACTGGTATACAAAGCACCGAAGTGGAGAGAAGACTATGACCGGTTCTCGACCTCAAACTGTAGATTCTCCAAATCTTTTCATATTTATAAATCCCCCATTGTTACCATCACGTTTGTGGCTTTTTTGTTTTTAGGTGCAAATCATTTGCATCGTTTTGTGTATGCCGGTAAGTCGAGCCTAGATATAACCCCCCGTGTTGTGTGTCGTGGATTAGGTCCTCAGGTTTAGTGCCATTCTTGGTAGCCATAGCTAAGCTACACACCGCTATACCTCGTCTGATTTGTTCTTTCGGTTAACAAATGGGGAAGAATTTCTGATTTCAGAAAACAAAGTCAGTCAGGATGGTTTTGGGACATCCAGGTGAAGAGAAACCTTGCGGACTGGGAGTTGGAGCTTTGGCTCGAATTAAATTCTATTCTCTGCAATTTTTATGTTGATGTTTCTTTGGAAGATACTTCTGTTTGGACAGGAAATGGAGAAGACGCTTAAATAGAATATGGATCTAGCTTAGTCAAACATTGTTTGGCTTGGGTCCCTCCTCGGGTGGAAGTTTTTGTCTGGCAGGTTTTTCGTATGAAGGTAGGAGTTAAAGTTGAGCTGTTGAAACGTGGAGTGCCTGGGATCGTGGACAATCTCTGCCCCTTGTGCGATTCGACTTCGGAAACGGTTTCTCATTTGTTTTTGTCTTGCTCGGTAGTTTGGAAATTATGGTCCATTTTTTTGAAGATGTGGGATGTTCCTTTTGATGTTCCAGAAAGTTCGGCTGCTCTAGTTTCAATTTGGATGTTGTTGGTGCCTCGATCGAAAATTTGGTTGTTTATTCTAGGGCGATTTTACGGTTGGTCTGGAAGTATAGAAATGAGATTATTTTTTAAGGAAGGAAGCTAGACAACACACTGTTGTTTTTCTTAACAAGGTGCAGACTGGTTTCTTGGTTTCGGCGAAATTTTCTGCTGTCCCAATTCCTTTCGACTGTCTTATGGATAATCCTGCTCTAACTGATTCATGGGTGTGTTGTAATAAACCCCTCGCTAGCTCGTTGTCTTGGTGCCCTCCTCCTAAGGGTTTCTTCAAGAAAAATGTTGATGGGGTTGTGGATAAATTTTGAACTAAAGGGGGAATAGGTGGTTTACTAAGGGATGAAGATGGTACGGTGTTGGGGACCTTTTCGGAAAGTGTTGGTTCGGGCCCTCCAATTTTAGCTTAACTTTTTGCTATCAAAGCCGATTTATTATTCTTCATGAATTCGAATTGGAGCTCAAGGGGAAGACTTATTTTGGAGAGTGAGCAAAGCCGTTGATTGGATCAAGATTTTGGGTTCTTGTCCTGCTTTATTTATTTCGCTAGTGAAGGAAATTGGGTCTTTGGTAGTAGATAGGAATGTTATTGTAAGACATGTCAATAGGGTTGTGAATTGTGAGGCGGATGAATTAGCTAAGATAGGAATTGGATGAGCTTGTGTTTCTTTGGTTTTTCAAAGAGGTTTATTTATGCTGTAAGGTGGTGTTGTTGTAATGGTCATTTTTTACTGTTTTTTCTTGGTTGGTAATAAAATTTTGATGCACTCTTTTCCTTATTTCAATGTCCGTCGAGATATCTTAGTGTTTTGATGGTTATGAAGGGGTTTTAACAAGGCCTCCCTTCCTTATAAAAAAAATTGTTAGTTTTAGCCTTGCCTTGTTCTTTTTATCTGGTTTTCTCTGTATAATTTTTTACTTTCATTCTTCAGCTTAGGCATATCTTACCCTCATCTCCTAATTTTGTAAGTTATGTATCATTGATGTACATTTGCAACCTCGTAGAAGTAAAAGCCAGTGTGCATTTCTTTTTCTTTTATTATTTAAGTTATTGTATTATATGTGTTGTTAAAATATATTGGCATATTAAAACTTTATCGATATCCAATGAAGATTTCTTCTGATTTCTAAAGGATATGCCAATGTATTACTATTTAATTAATTGATGATATAGAATACATATGTATATCCATCATTTTCCTATCACATATCAAAGCTTCTCCTCATACTAGCACACTCGATACCTTTACCTAAAGCAAATCAGTGCTAAAATAAAGCTTTTCGATTTCTATTAGCAATTAATGATTGATTAATGACTAAAAAGAGATGGAATGATAGTTTTTGTATGATTGGAGGACAGGTCCCACATCCGCCGTTTGATGAAATCACAATTTTCTTCAATACAATGGTGCGGTGTGTAGACCAAAGGAATTAAATTTCAAAAAGTAGCATTTGACTATTTTATATGAATCGGCAATAAAATACATTTAAGTATAAATTTATTAAAATCTAACTAACATCAACTTCATTTATGATCATCGTCAAATATAAATTTTATAATTAACTATTCTTTATTCAAAAGATATATATTATGATCTATCGATAAAAAAGTTTATAATTATAAATTTCATTTACAACTAATCATTAGCACAATAATTATCGAGAAATTTGCGTAGGTATTAGTTGTCAAAACATTCATCATTGTTTGCACGAATCTAACCCCATTTTTAAAATATATTTCTTCTTGGTTTTTGGGTATTGCTAATAATAAAATTTATCATAGAAGGAGAAGACTGTGGATTAAATATATAAAAGCTTAATGATTAGTGGTTCTAAATTTCTAATGTAATGATTATGTTAATTGGTTATACTTGTTATCTACTATGGAATCCAAGTCTTGGAACTTAAACAAATATGCCTATATATAAATTATGTCTAGGCAAGTTAATTGACTGACTTAACCTTATTTGTTTGTAATTATTAATTTTGATAATATTTTTAAATATGTATATATGTAATTTTGTTTTCACATATAATTGTCTTTCTATTTATGTTAATTTTTCGTGTCAAATTTGTATTTAACACGTCTGATATCTATATATATAAAAGACTTGAGTTTCAACACAATAATAATTCAATTTATACTTTTTATTATTAATAAATGTATCTGTATATTTCTAATTAATTTAGTATATATCTAATGATACTTAACTTAATTGATATATTTAATTAATTTGTCAAAAAATTAGTTTTTCTAAAATACTATATGAAAACTTACAAAACATAATCAACTTTATTTATTGTTTTAGTTTTGAAATTTTATTGATTTTCTTACATTTCATCCTAATACAAAATTATGTGACATTATATATATTAAAAACAATTGAGTTATCATCATATCCTATTCGGTTTGTCTATATTATTTTTAAAATTAAATTTGCTTTTTACATGAATCAAACAATTTTATTGACTAAAAGATGGTTGTTATTTCTAGAAATATCGAGTTCAAGCACGACGTCTGAAGGATGTTTGAGCATTTATGAACAAATGATTTAGAATCTCTCGAAGAATACAAATTTGTAATTATCTAAACTAATAAAAATAAATTTTTCTATATTTTTAAAAATAAAATTGATATATGATTAAGTAATAATACCACATTAATAAGAAGTTAGAATAGTCCATTTAATTTAATTTAATTTAACTTAATTAATTTTTTCATCTAGTTTGATAATAATTAAAGAAATAAATATTATCAATATATCAAATTATATATCATCAGTATACAAAATATAAATTCAATAATAATTTTAAAAAAAAGACCCGGGAAGAATAAATTAAGAAAACGAATATCATAGAAGAGAACATGAAATTAATAGAAACAAAGGAAATACTACAGAACACATACATTCTATGGAATTAAGCAGTTACACAAACCGATAATTATGGTCATTTTCGGTATTGTCAGGAATTTTACATAAGAAAACCCCAAATTAAACCCCGAAACAAACTTGGATTTGGTCGGGGAGACAAGTCCCTATGTATCCATTCCCCAGTATACCCCCATAACTTAATCTAATTTCATCTATACCCCCGTCTCCCCCTCCATTTTTCACAGTTTGCAAGCTTGTTTGAAAAATGTCTTTTAGCCACTTCTCAAAAAGGCTGTCCCCAAAATAACTTGAACCCAATAAAACCCCCTCCAATACCCTATCTTCAACACTAAAACTAACTCCTTTTTCACCCCCAATACTCTCATTCACCACTCCTTTCATCTTGGCCATGAAAAGCTCTTTGATTTCCTTGTGTTGAACTTCAGTTTTGTTGAATATGTAGTGATTTTTGATCGATTCAAGGAACCCAGTTTGGACGTTCGGTTCCGCTGTTATGTCATTCGACATGGGACTGAATTCCCCACAGCTTTCGGTAGTTTCATCAGCTTTCATGTTCAAATCAAGAACGTGGGAATTTGGTTGTGTTCTTGATGTTTTGGCAGTGTTTGAATCACCCCACTCGAGTTTTCTCTTGTTATCAGTGTTTCTTGGTGTACTTCTTTCATTGACGTTGAGCTTCATTTGGACCACTGAGTCGTGGTTCTTGTTCCCATCTTCATAGCTCGAAGAAATGGATTTGGTTAAAATGTATATTGCTCGGCTACTAGTGCCTCCCTCGGATTCGAATCTATCTGCTAGCACTTTCAGGAACTGGGTGTCGGCTGAATCAACGTTTTCCACCATAACCACAAGCTTTTCATTGCTTCTAAATGCGTTCACCAGTCTTTGATTACATGAGTTTACCTCGTTGTGCCTCATGTCCATGTGCAGGAGCAAATCCGTTGAACCCAGAACATATTCTGCAACTGCACGTGCTAATCTTCTTTTGCCGATCACATCATTCCCCTCGATCAGTAACCAAGTATCTTTTTCGAAATCTGTCAGTGTTTCAGCTATTGAAGGAATAATCTCAGATTGCCATGGCAGTCTACCTTGCAACAAATCACGCAATCCACTACTCGTCTCTTTTGTTGGTTTCCGTAGAGAAGTGCCAAGAGCAAGTGTGACTTTCACCTCATTATCCTCACTGTTCTTAAGTGAATCCAAGTTCGGATCACTTGATTGGTGCTTGTGAGTAGCGTTGCCGAAATCGAGCTCGATGGTGCACGAGTTTTGCCTTCGGAATCTAGGCACCGAATTCGGGCTGTGGTTTGGATTCGAACCGGAATCTGCGAAAGAGATCGAAGTCGAATCGAATAAGCTACTGCTTTGACAAGGCCACCAAGGGTATGATGAAGCAAAAGGATAGCTTTTTCCACCCAAGCTTTGGTTGTTATTGTAGTAAAAGGTGGATCTCAAATGGCTCTGATTCAGCCTATCTTGATGTAAACTGCGGCATAGTGTGTTCCACTTTTCTCCTGAGTTCAACCGTTTCATCCTGCAAACATAGATAAGTACTCTATAAATTGATAATTCATTGGGGGGGGGGGAATGAAGGAATTGGTTCAGTAAACTTTTTGTTACCTTTTGGCTGGCATTGTTACCATGAAGCCATGGAGGCAAGAGCTTTTCCTGTCCAGACTTGAACGAATGTACATCTTTCTCGTAATTCGAACTGCATTCAGCACAGCAAGTGAGCTTCTCATGCTCTTCCATGTTAGAAAATGGCTTCTTGTCCAGTCCTTGTGAAGGGTTCTCACTAAATAACATTCTTGAATCATGGGCACTGCACAATCACAATATCAATATTGTTATACGTTATACGTTATATGTGTGTAATATACATGCATATATGAATAGTTGAAGCAACAGAATAATTGAAGCTGTAAGCAAAAGAAAAGGAGTTTTTGTCTTTTTATTTCCTCAAAAGAATATCGATAGTGTTCCTTCAAATGAACTATGAGGATAAAAGGAAAGACGTGACGAAACATGAAAGGAAAAAAGCAAACGCATGCAGCAAGCTATATCCCGACAAAGCATGGTAAAAGATGCATAGAAAGCGACTCTTATCTCTTACAATACAACCCATGTTTTTGCTTAGTTTTTGGCATGATTCAGACACAGACTACATAGAAATAAAAGATAAAACAAAGGTTTAAAAATGAAAGAAAACAAGCAAATTACCTGGAAGCATGGAGGCTCAAACTAAGTCCGCCAGAGGGAACTGAAACAGCTTGAAGTGCCCATTGAGCTTCAAGAGGAGGTTGTCTCATTTGGCACCTCAGGTATGTCTGGTAACTAGCAGTGTGGCCACTAGCCAGACCTTTACGTTCGACGAGTTGTAGTCGGAGATCAGCCTTCCTATTTCAGTCACAAGATGTTCCACTGCACTATAACCAGCAGTTTCTTCTCCATTGATATTCTCTTCGACAGTCCATTTCAAGTCTCCTGTGTAGATAATGGCACCTTCTGATCCCCCACATGCAATGGAATCCACTCGCCTTTTTAAGTCATTCACATGCTTTTCAACATCCTCTTTTATCATGAATCTCAAAGACAGAGGCGAAAAGTAAAATTTGATGAAATGAACACGTTTCATTTCCTCAGGGACATCTCGTCTCTCTATCCTGGACGTCAGCTCAGAGACGAGACTCTCAGTTGTGGAGACACAGTCGCCGACTATGACACTATTTCTCCTTTTCCTCAGAAAAACCTCGAAGACCAACTTGATATCTTCTTTCAAAGACGCCGAATCGGCTACGTAGCTGCTCGAGACTTTCTTTTGAGAGGAAAAGAAAAATGGGGTTTGCCTGAAAGTGCTAGGGTTGATTATTTCTCTGCGAGTATCAGGCGGAGAAGGCGGTGAAGAAAAAACCCCACCGGAAGTGCTGTAACACTGAAATACCGATGAAGGAGACGAATCCTCGATGTTGTTCTTAACAGCAGTGCTGGAGAAGCCAGCTTCTCGCATAACCCTACTAACGCTAGGGTCATCGAGAATGGATATGATAAGCTGTTCTAGCTCCACTTTGATAGTGAGTATCGGTTGTTGTTGCTGTTGCTCGATACAACCCCTTCTCTGGTGAGCTTGTGCTCGTTTGAGTGCCGCGACGAGAGCGTTCGAGAGCGAGGGTTGACCGTGAAGGATCGGTCCCGGAGTCGTCGGTAGCCGGTTGAGAGCCACATTGAAGCAAAGCTCGAGAGGTCGACACTGGAGAGGATGTGAAGAAGCCTGGTGATGATGCGGTCGAGACTTTAGACAAGCGCTTCTCAAAAGACTTCCTCTAGAGCTTAGCAAAGTGGCGGCAACGTGAAGCGGAGTGACCTGACCATGGCCTCTCCGCCTCGCTAAGCCGAGAGAATACTTCAATACTGAAGCAGCCTCTGCCGTGAGGGTCTGCTGAACCGTACAGGCTCCTGAGCGCATCACTTGGCCAAAACCCACCCCCCAAACCCCCCTTTGAAAAAAAAACAAACTTTTCAGCACCAAAATTCCTTCACTAATTTTCTTTTCTTACGCTAATTTTCCCCCTCTCCAAACACCAACCCACCCCTTTCTCTCTTAGTAAACCTGAAAAGCTTTGAGAAAAAAACAAAGCTGTGAATCTGTGACAGTGAGCTTAGAACAGATATAATCTGAAATGAAATGAAATAAAAACTAACGATATATATACGTAGAAATTTCTTGAAAGAAGAGCTTAGTCTAGTTTTAGAAACCAATACAACACAACAACAAAGACCAAACCTCATTCTTTATACTCCCTTGTCATTCCTCATTCTTTTCCTTTTTCTTTTTGTATATTTATTTTTGAACTGTGAGCAGCTTTTCTTAGCTTTTCATTTCCACTTCCTTGCTTTTCTAGAGTCACCATCTTTTAATAACCCTAATCAAGATGTCACCACATATTCCCGTGACAATAAATAGAAAGAATGATTTTGTTATTAAAACAAAAAGTGGTTATTTATTAATACGAAACATTCCACTGCACTTGTTGGGACTCGCAAACAATATCTATGCATATTGAGACTGGTAAAGCTTTCATGGCATGATGAAGTATATCAGATAAATTTTTACTTCCCCAAGACGATGATAAAGCTGCAAAAGAAAGATCTGATCAATCTTAACCACGTTCCTTTTTTGCACTTTTTTATATATTATATACTCAAAAATATTACCATATAAATATACTAAAGGCATGCCTAAACTAACAGGATTACCAATAACAATAGTTTCCCAGCTCTTGAAGATTTATGTAAAGTTTAGGATACAAGGGCTCGTCATGTAATCTCGGCGCTACGGTTTGTTAAGATAGTTTCCTATATACAATAGTGCATGATTAAGCTACGGTTTGTTAAGTAATAAATATCGTCTTAATCATTATAATAAAATAATTAAATACTTTTTCTAATATAACAAAGAGAGTAAAACTATGAGGTAGTGATCATATTATCACATTCAAATGGTTGTTGAAGCAGCAAAAATAAGAGTGACAGATCCATTCTTAGTTCAAGATAAATACGAGTTTTTTAAAAAAAATTAATTTTTTCCGATTAATTATTTATTTTAATTATTGTGCTCACTTAAAATTTTATTTTTATTTATTTCATACGAAAAATTTATATTATTAATACGCGTATAATTTAAGAAAAATTTATGGATCTGTCTGTGGGTAGTAGAAATAAAAATGTATTTATAAAAGAAAGTGAGAAATAGAGAAATGAATAGAGATAAAGGGAAGAAAGGGTCGTCGTCCATTCTATGTAAGACCCACATTTCAAATTTAAAAAGGGTAGGGAGAGAGAAGTTCCCTCCTTTGAATGGACAAAGAAATTCGAAAGAGAAAAAGGAAAGAGAAAGAATGAGATGAAAAGGAAAGCTGTAATTGTAACTTTTTCATTGCTTACATCTTTAACTTAAGGTTAGATTAAATTAAAATTAAATTACAACTTCAAGGAAAATAGTCTATAATTTTATTTTTCGATTTTAAAGTTTGAAATTTAAAATTAATTTAAAAAGAGAAAGCAGAGTTAAACTTCACGCCATCCCGGTAGAGAGAGAGAGACAACATTTTGTTCTTCAAGTACCCAAAAAGCAAGTCTGTGTCTGCTATCCTACGTTGAATTATTGGTCCTTTTTCACTTCCCTCTTTATCTCCAATAATTCCTAATCCCCTTTCTCTTTCTTACTTCTCACCCCCAATGACATCAAATCTACGACGTAAAATTATTGTTCACATCTTTATATTATAATACGGACTGTATTTTAATTTCTATAATTTTTTTAATTATTTAAGATAATCACAAAATAATATTTATTTTAATTTATTGATAATGTATATATATTTTACAGACATAAACGTTCGGACTCAAAATCTTTAAAGATAATAATATTTTCTCTTACTACTAAGTCATGGATTCGATCTCTATAACTTTATAATGAGTAAAATGAGTATAGTTACAACTTTTGTAATAATTAAAATTTTGTTAATTTTATGATATATACTTAATTTACCGCATGTCATCAATCTAAAATATGATAAAATAAATTAAATTATTTTAAATAACCATTTTTATATTTAATTTATAAACAACGTTTATTGTTTATATAAAATTTCATTCATGTACGAAATTCTAGTTTAATTAATCAATTTCATTCAAAATTTCATTAACGGTTAAGTTAATCACAATGAGAACGTATTTAATACTAATATAAAGGGAAAAGAGATTGAGAACTAATTAAATGGTTTATTTTTAAAACGAGGGCTTATAATATAAAGTAAAGCTAAATAAAAAAATTAAAAAAATGTAATATAAGAAAGTAAAAGAAAAACAAGAAATATTGATGGCAACGACCAACATCGAAATTAATGTTGTTATCCATCAATTAAAGATGAAAAAATAAATAAAGACTTTTAAAATTTTATTGCAACATAATATTATAAGAATAGAAATGAAGCTGTATCGAATAAAAATACAAATATGAGTATAGTATAAAGAATAAAATTGTATGTAAAGCTTGAATTTTAATGAAATAGATGAGTGGGGTAAAAAGAAGATGAGATAGGGGTATTGATTGAAGTTGGGAAATCATTGGAACATAATAATATGAGGATGTGTTGTAAAGGCACGAAGAGTGAATCGGATTACTCTGGTGTGAAGAAAAGTATCCCTTTGGGGACAATGATTGGGACCCAAACCGTAATCAATATTTGTCACATCTTTCCCATTCGAATCATTAGGTTTACTTCTCACGTAACATATTTTCAACAAAGCAGTGAATTCGTAATTTTACGACTTTACATGATCCCAACACTCAAGCCCCCCTCTGCCAAAAGTTTGACTAACCTGAGTAACATATATAATATAATTATTACATTTTAAATGATTGGAATACATATGATATTAACAATATATTAATTGAATATATATATATATATATATTAATTGCTGAAATAAAATTAGAAAGTTCATATATATATATATATATATACACAATAAAAGATTTTTTAAAAAATACTATAATTTTTAAAATGGCATGCACTCCATAACATCCATATATTGTTTCATAACAAAAGATTTTAAGGTTATAGTTAGAAATTTTTTTTTGATGATACTTGAACATTATATGCAGCAATCCTTGGTAATGGCATCCGAATCAATACAACCAAAAAGGTTTACATCCCAAATCAAATCTGCAAGTCAGTTCCGATCCTGGCGACGATATCCGATAAACATTTCCGGCCCTGCTGCAAATAAATATAATTTGGAGTATACATTTTACATTAAATATTTACCTGATAATGAACAAAAAGAAAAGACATTTCGTAAATATTTGCCTTATAATAAACAAAAAGAAAAGACATTTCGTAGAGTAATTTACGTAACTTATCAATAAGGCGGGTTGCCTATTTTAGATCCATGCATTTTGGATTGAATTAATTCTTTGTTTTGTTTAACTTTGACTTGTATTGTTTGAAGTTTGAAACTTAGGTTTTTGAGTCTGATCATTATAGGTTTGAATTATTTTGAGTTTTGATTACTTCGCATTAGATTATTTTGGTTTATTTGTTTAGATGATTTCGTATTCAAGTTGAAGGTGCTATATTAAAAATAAGGTTGATGTAAAATAAATTATTAGCAATGACAAAAAATAAACTATTAATTACTCGAGACATTGTGTATGCAGAAAATTCTTGTTGGAAGATTCACCCACCACAACTAAGTGTGCGATAAGATCAATCCAGATTAATCGGGACAAAACCCTAAAACCGAGAGAATAACAAAAAAAGGTATATTTAATTTTGTCGTAACATAAATCATTAGATTAAAAGTAAATTTATTCTAATTTATGTAATCATGGACTAGACTTCACCCCCAAGATTAACATAGTTATTCAAAATTCTATTCCCAAATAATAAAATAAAAAAACAATTGATATTACCCTTTTCAATAAAAGGAAATTGGTCGATTTTTTTTCAAGACTCAACTGACCAGAACAAAATCAAACTGTTGAAAGTATAGAGGAAATGCTTTCGTTTTTTTTTATGTAAAATGAAGAAAACCAAAGTTATTTATAAGAGCAGACTTGAGGTAAAATATATAATCGATCAGAACCTGTCAGATTAAAGATATTGCTCATCCCTAAATCTATCTATAACAAATAGAAACGGTCCATCTAAAACGTTAAATGCTATACTTATTAAAAATGGTAAACCTTTTTAAAAAAATCTTAAAGTTCAGAAATTTTCTCTTAAAAAATATGTACGCAATATATGTGTGTGTCAAAGACACACGTTAACATTACATGAATTGAATTTAGTGTTGACTCTTTGGAGGGTACCCTGAGCAACTGTTCAAGGTCTCAATTTTTTTACATTTATAATTAGAGTTATAATTTCTATATTTATAATTAGAACTTTTAATTTTTTAAATTTCATAAATTTTTAGTTTTTGACCTTTTTTATTTCTCTAATTAATTCATTTGATTTTGGATATATTTTTTCTCTTTTTTTCAAATCTCATCCAACGGGAATTAATACAAAAATTAACGCAAAGGGTGAGAATTTGAAAAATTATATTAAAATTTTTAGAATATATGAAATTATAAAATTTTAAAGAATACAAAATTAAATAATTAATAAAAAATATAAAAAAATTAAAATGTTTAAGGGGATGCAAGCGCACTTCTAGCATGCCTTCGGTCCATCTCTGATGAACAAATAATCAACATGTGGCAAAAAGAAATAGTGATTAAGAGTAGAGAAAAGCAAAAGGTTTGGAAGTGAGCAGTTAATTAAGAGGAAAGAAACGTTGTAAAGTGTACACACTAATCTAAACCCGCTCATCCACCCGCCCACTCACTCACTATTGCAGTCAAAAGTTTTATTTACCTTTTGCATCTTTTATGGATCCTTTTGATTATTATTATTGAGGACCGAATCAAGCAAAACCCCTTTTTCCGATCCTTACAATTGTGCCTTTTTTAACTTTAACGACTCTCATGAAAACATGAATTTCCCACCAAAGTGCAGGAAATAAAAATAAAAAGAGGGGGGGGTTCTGTTTATAGATTTGAGTGTTACCCACTACGCACAGCAAACGTAGAAGCGGGCAGGGGAATAAGCTCTCGGATCGTAGAAAGGAGAATGTGGGAAAACGCCAAAAAGATGGCACCAAATTCCTTGATATCTGATTCAACCTTTGGTGTTTGAAATAACGCATGCCTTATCAAGCTGACACAAATTACCCATTGCATTTTCTCTCCCCTTCTAAATGTTGTGGCTCACCTTTTCAAGCGACATGGATTATCTTTGCCACTGCAATACCCATCACTACCTAACCGTGATCCAAAAATTTAATAATAGGTTTAAAATTTTAATTTTTTTTGAAAATATAGTGAATACGTAAAAATTGTTTTTTCCTTTTTTCTTTAATACATTAAACTAAATTTAACCATATTTCCAGGCTCTCCTTTTATTCATCTAAAGGACTTGTTCATTGTCCCAGAATGTGATATTTCATTTGAAGAAAATATATAATGTAATTTCATTTGAAGAAAATATATAATGTAATTCAAGGATCAAATCGAAAATCAAACGGTCTTCGTTCCTATGATATTTTATCTTTTTCTGTTTTGCATGAGAAGAACAACACTGGTTTTAGTGAATAATTAATTAATGAAAATAGTGGGAGTTAGGAGGACTCAGCATTGAGACCCCACCCCTCTGTTGGTGTAATAATTGACCTTGCAAGTTGCAGCTAATGTTGTCGGAGAATAGGGCTGCTTTTTCACTTTGTTCATCCCTTTTTGGTAGGGTTGAAGGAATGTCTCTCTTCCCTTCCATCACATTTTATACTACTTTTCTCATGGGTTTTTCTTTTCTTCCTTTCTTTTGGCTTATGCTTACATATTATTCCACTCAGTTTAACCCACCTTTGTATCATAATCAAACTTGCTTGGTATGAAATGGATGAACAGTTTGTAACCAAAAAAAAGGATGAACAGTCCATATATTTTAGTTTGTAACCAATAATATTCAATTTTCACGTGAAAACATGAAAAGTATTGCGATGGGTGAAACTGAAAATGTATAAATTCTATATTATTCGACTAAACATCATGATATAAAAAACATTAACCAAAATATTTATTTATAGTCTGTTTTTTGTGTATATGACGAAATAACCTTCAGAGACTAAATGATCACTGTGACTGAACATAAAATTTTTAGGAGATAACCCGCTTCCCCTTCATTCATCTGTCTCTAGATACACGGAATTACCGATGGCTGGCCTAGGCAGAAGCATGATATTAAGTAGATGTGTAGCAGAATTTAGTGCTACAGACGGGCCAACTATATAAGGTTGGGCATCATTATTAGAAGAAGGTCCATCTCCCTAAAAGAAGGCTACCCTAAGGCCCAATTCAGTCAAAACGGATCATATTCCAAGCAAAAGGATATTTATTATACCGCTTCAGCAATTGCTAGGAAACTCTCAGGTGCTATTTCATCAATCTGTAAACGTGCTTAAGGCATTATATATATATAATATATGTACCCTTTGTGTCCTATATTTAAATTAAAGAAAGAATGATTAAATCTCAATTTGACTATAATTATAATGATTATATCTCAATTTTTAACAGCGTGGAGTGACTAAAATTATCATTCGATTTTGGACTATTAAAAATAACAAATTACAAGGATAATAATAGTGTATTTCAATATAATTACATGAATATGTAATTATTATCGTAGTATCTATTTACAAGTGTAGTTACAGTGATTTCTAATTATCTATACGTATTTAACTAAGAGGTTGTAATTATAATACAAATTGTAATTAGCATATATTTCACGGTACAAATTGTAATTATTAAATTGCATGTTTAAACACCGTCATTGCATGAAGATATAATTACTATTATAGTAATTGCACTTTTATTTAAATGTAAAAAAAAAATCTCTAAATATGTTTTATTAACGAAGTGTGTAATTACAATGTAATTTTCTGTCATGTTTCTTCTTGTTATTTATTTTATTAATATTGTTCACCCTGAAATTTTATCTACATATTTGATAATTCAAACTAAAATTTCATAATTAAAATGTTTAAATTTAATAATTATTATTATTATAAAATAAAACAAAATAATTACACCAAATTTTATTCTTCTTATTAAAGATTGAGTAATAAAATTGGGAATATCTTATTACATTCAATAAAACTTATAAATCATAATGATTATCAAAACACGTTTTCTAACACGACATAGAGTCCTGATCTGTATATGAAATTGCCGAACATTTAAGACGTTCATTTATGTACCTTTAGGTGTGAAAATAACAAAAGAATCCACCATAGCAACCAAAATGAATAGTTTTCAAACCATGAGTTTTGACTTTGATGAGATACGAAATGTGCATTTAGGTCCCGTTGGTTTTAATTTCAGGAAGTGAAATCCGAAGAAGAAATTGAAGGATTTTAATCCATCGCACCTCGCTTCCATTCATTCATCGGAGGAACGAGGGTTCGTCTCATTCAACTGTTGATAATTTAAGTAAATCACATTTTACACGTGTGAAATAAAAGGGCGGATATATGTTATTGAAAAATAAGTGAAGGGAGAAAATCCGAGTGAATAAACATCAATTATTGGGCGAAGAAAAAACCTAATATCCGACGTTGTGAAAACTTTAAATGAAATTCTCAGTCAGTCTTACGTCATTTCAATAAGTCATCATTGCAACCAAATATGAGTCTGACTCGGATTTTGTTGGATGGATGGAAGCGTGATCCATGGTTGTTACTCCATCAGATATAGCTAAATTTAATTACATAATATTAGAGATGAGCACGGGATATGAACATGATGGATTTCAATAAGATCTAATTTGATTGGGTCAATTTTTTTTTTTAAAATAGGTTTGAATTAGGTTTATGATGAAAAATATTTAACTTAACATAATAAAAAATATATATAATTTTATCTTATATATTTAGAGACAATTACAATAATACATCTCTATTTATATATATATATATATTTAATTAAATCTCTATTTTTATTGAATAAAATGATTATTTTTAATAAATATATTATTTCATCACATTGGATTCAAATTTTATCTCAAGAAATGAAGTCGAGTGGAGTGTGTATATTTTTTAGGTCGGTCGGGTCGAGTGGAAGATATATAATTTTTTGGGTCGGGTCGAATTGACCGAAAACCCGAGTCATGTTCATCCCTACATAATATGATAAATTATATATACTTAGCATCTACTTATCGTACGAACCAAATAACCTCAGTGATTAAAAATTTATTATTATTTATTTAAACTTTTAGGTTTAAACACGATATATACACATAAATATATGAGCAGTCATTATTATATACTTAAACTCAAAAATTATTTATCACTACAATTAACCTTTACCGTCCCATTCATAAAACCCATAATGGTTGCAACTTGCAAAACATTGCTGACGACTGAAACATCCTCCGAGTGTAGGGCCCATTGCTGAGTAAACGAGGCATAATGAGGCTGGTTTTCAATGATTAAAGAGGTCCAAAATGCGCCATGCCAAGGAAAATGTGTTTGGGTGGGTCAATATATAAAGAGAAAAAAGCGCCACGACCACGACCCCGACCCGACCCGACCCGACTCGAGACGAGACGGCGGCGGCGGCGCGCGAGAGTCCCCCTTGTTCTCTTTCACTCAACAAGGAAATGGGAAATCCAAGCCTTAAATACACTTCCTAATAGTGTTTCCAATACTATGTGGGATTGAGCATTACTCAACACTTCAAAGAAAATATAGCAATTTTTGTAGTATTTTCCCACTTAATCCATATCTAAAATATTAAAAAACATTTTATCAAGAGAATTAAAAGAGTTGTAGATATCTACATTTCAATTCAACTTATACATATAGTTTTAATATGATAAAATGTTTAATATTTTAAATATGGATTAAGCGGGAAACATGCTACAAAATTGCTATATTTTCTTTGAAGTGTTGAGTAATGCTCAATCCCACATAGTATTGGAAACACTATTGGGAAGTGTATTTAAGGCTTGGATTTCCCATTTCCTTGTTGAGTGAAAGAGAACAAGGGAGACTCTCGCGCGCCGCCGCCGTCTCGTCTCGGGTCGGGTCGGGTCGGGTCGTGGTCGTGGTCGTGGTCGTGGTAATACGTGTCTTCGACACGTCCGCGCGGATACTATCTTTTTAGAGAAAATTCTTAAGAAAGAAACAAATGCAACAGCTTTTGAAAGAATTTACTCATTTTCTGAATCGCATTGCGATTCTTGGAATCGCGTTGCGATTTTCTTAATCGCGTTGCGATTCTTGGAATCGTGTTGCGATTTTCTTAATCGCGTTGCGATTCTTGGAATCGCGTTGCGATTTTCTTAATCGCGTTGCGATTTTCTTAATCGCGTTGCGATTTTCTTAATCGCGTTGCGATTTTCTTAATCGCGTTGCGATTCTTGGAAGATCGCGTTACGATTTTATGAATCGCATTGCGATTCTTGGAAGATCGCGTTGCGATCTTCTTTTCAACGTTGCGCTTTTCTAAATCGCGTTGCGGTTTTGATATCGCGTTGCGATTTTGTTGGTCATTTTGGCAAATCAAAAAAAAATTGATTAAAATCGTATATTATAAGACATTTTCGGTCACTGACGCTTTTTTCTCATATATAAATCAACAAATTTATTATTTAACATTTACAAATTATGTAAATTTTATGCTGGATTTTTAAAATTAAAATCATATTTATTTAATGTATAAATATTAAAAAATTATTATATTCTAATCAATAATATAAAATTGATAAAAAAAACATTAGAGACACGATTATTTATCTTTAACTATATACTTTTAAAATTATCAGAAACAATACTGTCCATATTCTTTAGGTCTTTTACCGAATTTAAAATATATATTTTCAGAAAGGAACCTACAAGTCGATCTTTTTAAATAAGCAACTTCCTTTGTCTTTCATGCTCCAAACTCAGTAGTTAGAAGTTAATACGGTTTGCTAAGGTGATTCTCTGGAATTCTAAAGTACATGAAATTGATCAAATCAACATTTTTTTTCTATTAAATAATTTAATCAACTGATTAGTGGTTCACGGAATCTCCCTTTACAATTAAATAATACAGTTTAAATCCATAGGATGTTACACCAAATAGTATTCTCCTCTCATGTCATCGTCACACCATGGTTGTATATATACACGTAATATTTAAAATATATAATTTAAATATGTTTAAATATATATTATTTTTGAACTTATGAGTTGAAAGATAATTTAAACATTATATTTCGAAAATTGTTAACACGTGAATCGCGAATCGAGGAGTAAAAGAAAATAAACAAAATTCAATTATTTCGGAGCGTGTAGCACAAGCATCATCAATAGATAGTGGTGGATGCATAGCCTAGAATACGTGGTGTTTACGTACGCGTCCTTGACGACCACATCTGATTGGATTAAATTCAACGGCTATAATCATTTTTAAGAAACCAAATCAAACATTAAGCAATGCATCCGAACATTAACCACTTATGACTGGTAAGTCCTAAATTTCTAACGATGTTAATACATTTTTCTATGAAATCGAAGAGCACGGGTTGGAACAGTCGATAGTTGAAGCATTGCATTCACATTGATGTTCAAGTCAACTCGGTGAACATCGACTGATCTTCAGCCTGCATCCGCGTGGCACTAATCTCCACAATGTGTAAACGCGTATATTCCAAGTCGCGCCGCACATGAAAAAACGCGGCTCCATCCCCCATAGGCTAGTTAGAAAAAAATATTTTTCTCAAATATAAGACACTTATCATATTATTTTATGAATTACGATCATTGTTACAATGTTAAGGGAAAGACCATTAGAATTGTCACGAGATTTTAATTTTTTCAGTGATTCCTTTTTGTAAACCAAAAAAATGTTAATAACGGTAAAGACATGCAACGATCTTTGAGTCTTTTAAAGTTATTATAGCAAATACCCTAATCTGAGTAATAATCGGTAATGTGAAATATTTTAGGATATTTTTTCAAACATTATATTTAATTTAATAAAAATGCAGATGTTCGTAAAAGTTTCCTACTAAAAATGCTGTCTCATAGAGATTGGTTCGGTTATCAGGCTCAATTTCAAGTTCAGCAGGAGAGGAAGACCAGCCATCGTTTAATTTTATTAGGAGAAATTTTAAGTTTTTTTTTTCTTTTATTGCACTTTTAATACTTTTTATGGTTTACAGCTACCCAACTAAAGAAAGAGGGGAAGTTTCCATACGGTTTCTTTTTTAGTAATAAAGGCTAATACTTTCATTTGTTTGCAAAAAGAAAAAAAAAGACTAATATAAACATAATAATTTTTTTATCTAAAATAATTAACCTATATTTTTAATTTAAAAATGTAATAATATATATATGTATATATGGATTAAACCTATAAAAAATCTATTAATTGGACTAATATAATTTTTTCAACATAATGTATTTTTAATTTAGGGTAAACTTGATCACCCACCTATTACTTAATTTATATTTTGGTCACTCAATTATTTTTTTTTCAAAATCATATATAACTTTACATTTTGGTTATGTTTTGATATTAACCGTTAAAAAATTAACAATGATGGTACATGACATTTTTTAATTATTTTTCAACCATGACGTGACATTATCTTATGATGACAAGTCAATATCATTACTAATTTTTTAAAGACAAGTGACCAAAACATAGTCAAAGCATAATATTAAGTGTGATTTAAAATAAATAAAAATTTGATGGTCAAGACATGAATTAAATAATAAGTGGGTGACTAAATGAGTAATTTACTCTTAAGGCATAGATAGGCCATGGCCATGGCCTAGGCCTAGATATATACACTTGGCACTAATTTTATTTTTTAAATTTGGAAAAAATTAACCATCCACGCATAAATATAAACTCATGATACTAAAGGACATATATCTTACTTTTTAATATATATTTATAAAATTTATTAAATAATATAAGTTGTTAAAGGAAATATTATTTTTGTTAAAATTTTATATTTAACATTCTAATTATTGTATGTTATGAATATATATATACACGTTATCACTAATTAATTTTTTTTAAATAAATTTTATCTTATAATTACATAAATTATTCAATATATATATATATATATATATATATACACGTCTGAAATAAAGCGCCAATATTCTTGAAAAAGTGAAGGGAGAAAATCCAAGGGAACAACAAATACTATTTACATGTGGTAAGTCTTACGTCACTTCAAGAAGTCATTAATGATGATGTTATCAGTGCAACCACGTATATAGATATATACATATAACAACTAAAAAAGTAAAAAGATAACAGTTTAATTAATTGGTCAAGTGATATTATTTTATATGAATTTGAATTATGATATTTTATCTTGAAAATATAATAATTATTTACTTGAAAAAGTAAAAATAAACAATCAGTCAGTTTAATTTTTTATTTGTTTAACTTCATTGATAAAATATAAATTTGTTTTAATTTAATTATTACATTTCATTGTTTTTTCCATACTAAATAAAAAGAATGTAGTTAAAAAGACTGTTGGTTTGATATCATCACTAATTTGAGGTAGATAGAGTGACGTTAACATTAAACAACAAAAAATACAAGTTAAAAGAGAAATTGTGATAGTTTAAAGGTCAAATTAATATTTTATCAAAAGTTTAAACTCAAACTAGAAATAATTATTTTTTATTAACGTGTTACGTCGTCAATATAAAATAAATTAAAGATTTGGCGATCAAATTATAACAAATTGAAAAAATAAATGATAAAGTTATATATTTTAAAAATTTTGATCAAAATAAGACAAAACTAGAATAAGTATGATCTATGCTAAATTATACACATTTGTGTCTTTCATGAATATAATTTAGTTTTTACTTGAACGAAACCTACTATTTTTGTAAGATACAAATACAATAGATAATCACAAATAATATTAAATCCAAAATATATGGAATAAAAAATAATTGTTGCAAATAATAATTGGGTAAGATAAGTCAGACCTAAATACTAAAAGAATCATAATCTTTAACCTCGCTCAACTCTATCAATACTTCATCGAAAAATATGTTGTTTTAAAGATTTTGTTATCTTTTGGAAATTAACATATTATTTTTTTAGATGCAATAAATGCCCGTCCAAATCAGTTGGTAGAATATAAGGCTCTTAACCTTGTGGTCGTGGGATCGAGTCTCACGGAGGGTATTTCATAATTCGGAGGTCTCCACGGAAGCTGCTCTCAACCTGGCGTTGGGGGCAACCTACTATCTTACCTCCCCTTACCCCATTACATATGAAAAAAAAGGTCAGCTAATTTTTATTTATTTTTAGATGCAATGGAGTGCGTCAGACGAGCGTGTATATATATAATCATAATATATGTCCTATTCAAGCAATTTTAACGTGTGAAAATATTTTTGATCGAAATCGAAATAATTTTTTTTTTAATTTTTGATTTTACGAATGTATATTATAATCGGTGGTAGATTTATAGTTTTATGGGTGTATATGTGTCTATTTTGAAATATAATTTTTTAATTAATTATCTATTTTATTGATGGTATTGATTATGAAATTTTATTTGTACTCATCTCATTTATAAATTTGATGTTATTAACATATATGTGTTACTCCTCAAAAATATTTTTGAATTGAACCCTTAATGATTTATTAACTAATCAATTAAACACATTTGATAAATTGTGTTGTTGTTCATTTACTTTATTGTTGTTGCTAATACTTATCATTAATAATTAATTGATTGATTAAAAATTGATGCTTTAATTTAACAATTTGGGCATGTCCGAAAAAATATTACTTATTATTTTGGAGAGATGGGCTGTAAAGATCGAAATAAATTAAATTATTTTGGGGGCGTGAAGCACAAGCGTCATCAAGAGAGTGGTGACAGAGCAGAGCCTATCATACGTGGTGTTTACATACGCGTCCTTGAAGACCACATTTGATTGGATTAAATTCAACGGCTCCGATCATTTTAAGAAGCCAAATCAAACGTCAAGCAACGCACCCTACGTGGTATAAATATCTAACTTCCCCGAAAGCCCTCCAAATTTATTTCGTAGTGACTCGTACTCTCCGCTTTTATGTTTTAACCCTGTTGTTGTTGCTTTGATCTGTGTTTTCTTCCCTTTCCTCCTCCGGTCTATGTCCAAGCTAGATTAAAAACGGATCTTTCCTTTCTTTTCTCGAAAAAGAAAATTCAAATTAATTATCTCATCAATCAAACATATGCTTGCAATGGAGAATATTGAGAATATTGGCGATGAGTACAAAAATTATTGGGAGACAAAATATTTCCTTGAAAACGAAGAATACAGGTACCTTCTTCCTTTTCCATTTCAGTTCGCAGTACGAGTAAAATCCTTTTAGAAAGCGAAACGCCTTTAGCTAAGACATATAGTACGCTAGAAAACAGTAGAGAATTGAATTTGAATTATTACGAATTAGTAAAGAGATTTCAATTCTGTTTTGAATTGAAGCAGTTGGGCGATTGATGAATTCTCCGGCTACTACGATTCGAGTTCTCCAGATGGAGCAGCCTCCTCCGCCGCCCCCAAGAACATCGTTTCCGAGAGAAACAGAAGGAAAAAGCTTAACGAACGCCTCTTTGCTCTCAGAGCTGTTGTTCCAAATATCAGCAAAGTATGTCCTGCTTTTTTCGCTTTTAGAGAAGAAAACAATAAAAGAAATTGGGTCGATCCTTAGTTTGATGAAATGTTTCGCAGATGGACAAGGCTTCAATTATCAAGGACGCCATTGATTACATCCAGGAACTGCACGATCAGGAGAGCAGAATCCAGGCGGAGATCATGGAGTTGGAGTCTGGAGAACTGATGAAAAATCCAGGGTTCGGGCATGACCAAGAGCTACCGGTGTTGAGATCCAAGAAGACAAAGCTCGACAACATTTTTGATTATGGAGGATCAACAACTTCCCCTATTGAAGTTCTTGAAGTAGTTTAATTAAACATACAATTCCCTATCTGATGCTAGCAATTGTTTTTCAAAATTGTTGACTTACAAATAATTTTGGTTTTTGAAGCTGAAAGTGACACACATGGGAGAGAAGACGATGGTGGTGAGCATAACATGCAGCAAAAGGACAGACACGATGGTCAAATTGTGTGAGGTTTTTGAATCTTTGAAGCTCAAAATCATCACAGCGAACATCACTGCGGTCTCCGGTAGGCTGTTGAAAACCGTGTTTATTGAGGTAAGTGATTTCCCTTCTTCCCCCCCCCCCCTTTAACTGATTTTGTTCCAGTAAAACCTGCATATACTTATTACCTAAAACGGAAAAAGCGAATTTAACTCTTCAAGCAACTTAGATCCGCGCATAAATGTAAAGATAAAATGTATAAATAATCATTAAATCATGTTAAAAATGATATTTTTAATTATTAAAGTTTTAAAAATTATATAAAAAATATTTAACTCTTTCAAATTATTATAAAATGATATCTAAAACCTGCATATATTTATTACCTAAAACGGAAAAAAGCGAATTTAACTCTTCAAGCAACTAGATCCGCGCATAAATGTAAAGATAAAATGTATAAATAATCATTAAATCATGTTAAAAATGATATTTTTAATTATTAAAGTTTTAAAAATTATATAAAAATTTAACTCTTTCAAATTATTATAAAATGATATCTAAATTTTATCAAATTATTAGAAAACGATATTTAAATTTATTAAAATATTACAAATGGATCTTGAATTTAACAAAATTTACTACAATTATATATCATACAATGACTATTATGTAATAGTATGATAAACTTAAAGATAATTTTCGTAACTCCTGAAACTTCCGTAATAAAAAAAATAATTTTATTATAGTTTAATAACTATCGAAGAATGATATTTAAACTTATCAAACTATTATAAAATGATTTTAAAATTTAACGGAACTTACTACAATTTTATAACGTGCCATGACTATCTTATAATAGTTTGATAAGTTTAAAAACATTCTTATAACTTTCGAAACTTCGATAGTAATAAAAAAATCATTTCATCGTAGTTTAGTAACTATATGTGCTTTATCCTAAATTAATTATACTAATTAGAAGGTTTTGCTATAATACTTAATGATTAATCAATTAATTAGTATCAAATATTCTACAATTACATTATAAAAATAATTCTTGCATTTCAACTCATTTTATTTGAATATTGAACGTAATTTAAATAATTTAACATTTTATTTACGTTAAATTAATTAATCAATCATATTTAATTTCAAATTTATTCTTAAACAATTAATTGATAAACCAATCTTTAAAGAGTTTTATCTCAGTATAGAATTTTATTAGACTAGATATTTGAAAACAAAAATAAGAGCATTATTTGTTGGATGATGCAGTGACAAATAAATTATAGGAAATTGGTGGCGTACAACACATAGTTAGAAGGGTATCAAATAAGAAAAACGTCCAGATATGTGGGGCCAAAAGTATAGAAACCGAAGATAAACTTTAATAAAGGGATGATCCACTACCATATTTTATTGACTAGTTTAATACATACTCAGAAACATGACAAATAAATAACTATTTATAAAAATAAAAAAATAAAAGAATGAAATAATTGAGTACTCTACTAATCATATTTCAGATACATAAAATATCATTTTCCCCCTATTTTTGCTTAAAACTTACCATAAAACTGTGTTAATACTTTAATTGAATCGATCTCAGTAATTTAATAATTTAGGGTTAGTGAAATTCAATGTTCCGAGTAGGAAAGGAAAAGGGAAAGTACCAATATCCCAGAACTCCCACTTTATTCATACAACATAACAATAAATCATCGATTGTGCTACTTTTTGATATTTTCTAATTCAGAACATATATAAACAATAGTAGAGATTTAATAAATGTAGTGGGTTTTAAATTTGACAATAATTTAAAAAACTACCATATATCTTTAATCTTTAAAAATATAATCTTATAAAAAAGTTGGTATACAGCTATCTTTTGCTTATTATCATATTTGGGAGTATAAATTTATATACTAGTTGTGAATCTCATTGTGACACTATTAAAATCATTAAAATAATATAATTAGTAATTTTGTCTTCACATTCGTCACGAAAATATTTGTGGTTATGATTAAAAAATATAGACATAATATCTTGATATAAATTTAAGAATTTATATTAAATTTATCAAAAGAATATATTAAAATTTAAAAAAAAATTATAAAATTTAAATGAATGTAAAATTAGATCAATATGAAAATTTATATAATGAAAAACTAAATTTTTTAAAAGATGAGATTATATTTAACCCCTCATTCCATTTATAGGACTAAGACATAAGAAAAGTTCTTAATTATTACTAGAGACTGCTATTAAGAGGATCACCTTGAGCGATGTTTAGGGTTCTCATTTTTCGTAGTCTCAAAATTTTCAATATTACCTTATATCTTTATAACTAAAGCTTTTAATTTTTAAAATTTTATTTTTCTCTTTATAATTGGGATCTCTAATTTTTGTAATCTCATTTTTTTATCTTTATAATAGAAGTCCAAATTTTTTTCAATATCACTTTTTACATTTATAATTGAGGCCCTAATTTTTTCAATCTCATTTTTTACTTTTATAATTGAAACCCTTAATTTCATATTTTTTTTAAAGATTTATCAATGTAACGTTAAATTAATTATTTAAAGTAATATGCTTTTATTCTATAAAAAAATATTTAAAATTTTACTCAGGGTTTAAATATGTTTCCCATTATAAACCACACTAGTATCTGGACCACCGGCACACCTAATTTTGTTTCCCATTTATCGCGGCTGTAATTTTCATAAAAAAATTCAAAAGAAAACTCCAAAAAAACTTTAGAAACCACATGGAAACCTCACGCGTCAAATATATATAATATATGCAAGCTTGCATTTAAAACGTGCATGTTTTAATCTGTCATCTTTTCACATTTCCTTTTCATAGATATGGATATATTCGAATGTGTTTTTTTCCCAATAATACGTAATAGTTCGTCTCTAGTTTTGTCTTCATAATACGTAATAAAAACAGTCTGCAATTTCCTTATTCATAATTTTCCTGGGACTGGTCCATGCGGAGGGCTTGCTCTGGTTTTATTAATAATTTCATTTGTTGTTTAGATATATCTGATGAATCTATCAGATAAGAATTAAGAGCGCGTCAAATATATACTCTCTTTGCAAATTTGTGACATGTTCAATTTCCCTTTTAAATTTCCTTTTCGTTGAAGGGATAAACCCACATATTTCGTTTTCAATAGATGATATTTTGTTATTCTATTTATATTTGTCTAATCGAATTTATTTTTTGAATTCGTCATTGTTGTTTCCATCCAAAAAATGCAAACATAACTTGCTAAATAAAGAAAATTATTTCTTAAGAAGGTTCATTTTAAAAACAAAATATAATTTTGAGCTGCATTTACAGTAGTATTATTTACTAGTCTCGTGGCTCGACACAAATGCAGGCGGATGAAAGGGAGAAGGATGAGCTAAAGGTGCAGATTGAAACAGCCATTGCAGCTCTGAACGATCCGCAGAGTCCCATGAGCATGTAGCGATGCTACTTTTCATCTTCGTAGAGTATTTAGTTTTCGGCAGTCTTTTAAGGTAAGTTTGGTGAGTCCATGTGTCCTTGTAAAATAAGTGTCTCTCCAATGCTCTTTGTTTGAATTTCAATGGAATAATACTTCTCTCTTTTCCAAAGAAAATCTTTTAATTAATATTAAGATTATCGTAAATGTTATGATAAGATTTATCACGCTTCCAATAGAAGAATACATATTTAAAATATTATTAAAAAAACAATCACAAACTTAAAAAACATAAAAAGACCACTAGAAACATTAGCTTATCATTCATAGTCAACATAATTCATAAAAACTCAAAAATTCTTAATTTAATTAACCTTTTCATCTCTTTTAAACATTTATTTTTTCAAGTTATTCATAAAATTTATAAAGTCATATTGGATTTATTATTTATATAAAACCCATATCGCTTGATATATTTATTAGAAAAATACATCTCTTTTTAAATTATTTCTATAATTTGAATATTTATGAATTAAAATTGGATGGAGAAAAAAAGCCGGCCCGTTTCATCCCTACACTACACGATGCGATATATCTAGTTGGGTGGGCTGTTTTTTTTTTCAATCATATTCGTTAGGGTGGAGCGGGTGCCCTAAGGGCTAAGCCTTAAACTATCCAATATCCATCGTGCACGGACTTGATATATTCTATTGATATTGTTTCTCTCCGGCGCGGCAGCGATGGAGTCTTTGCTAGCCAATTACGCTTCTTCCGGCGACGATGAACCCCAACAAATCACACACCCTCCGACGATTAAGAACCCCTCTCTCCCTCCACCCAAATCTTCTTCCCTTTTCTCCTCTCTTCCGCAGCCTAAACAACCCCTCAAATCCGCCCTAAATGACGAAAACGACGGCGACGGCGGTAAAATAGCCGCTGGTATCCCCAAACCCTCAATTCCTGATACCAGGAACCCATCCAAGCTTTTCTCTAATCTCCCCAACCCAAATCCCAAACCCCTCAACCCCAACAGCCACCCAATCCTCCAATCACCAAGAGAATTGTTCAATTCAAGCCTCCCATAAACTCCAGTAACCACATCGACTCCGATGATGACGAAGAGGAAGAAAGGCGGAAGCGCAGAGAATCCGAAAACCTAGCCCAAGGTCCCTCTGTGAAATCCTTTCTCTCGAGCATACCTGCGCCCAGGAACTAGACTGCTTTGGGTGTTGCCCCCTCTTCAGGTTCAGGAAGGAGATCCATTATCGAAACCACCCAAGTCGCCACATCCACTTTTGAAGAAAAAAGCGAGGCAAGTGTTGACAATAATGGACACAGTTATTCAGATTATGATAGGAGTACAGATGCAAACGCCGGAAATCCTATGGATTACAGTAATTATGCAACTGATCAAAATCCTGATTCCTGAGAACTATTATGTAAATTATGCTGATTATAGCAACTACCAATCGAGTGTTGATACGAATAGTGGGAGCACTGATGTTGCTACTATTTATGGGAGTTACGAGAGTGCGAATTACAATGTACAATATGAGAATAATTGGGCTGATGGGTCAGCAACTACCATGTTGCCGGAGCCCTCACGGATGGCTGAACTTGGGGTGAAAGTTAAGGGAAAGAGAGGGAGGAATGAGATACCAACAGAAATTTTTGAGGTGAAGCAGGATGAGCTTATGAAGAATCGGCCGAGGGAAGACCAGGGTAAGATGACCGGAATAGCTTTTGGGCCATCTTATCAGGTATTGAACTTAAAAGCTAATCTAGTTTATCAGCTTGTGGTTTAATTTTTGTCTAATGATTGCATGAGCTAGTTGTTTGTCTTTTTGCTGTTGTAGCTATTGTTGTTAGGGTTTTAAATTTCGAATAGATTATCTGCACAAAACAGCATACCGATCAACCGGATTCCCATGGAAATGTAGTATAAACTGATAATGCTTACAGTGATCCATTGTTTGCGGAACAAGTGCAATGTACATAAAGCAAATTGTTGATTGTGCATGATGTAAAAGAAGCTTATGTTACGCTCTTCTTATTCCTCAAAACTGGGATTATGTTACTAAGTTTTTGTAATATTTTTTTAATGGAAATGTCTTCTCATATGGATTTCATTGGCTGTTGAGGAAGATGCCTAGTGTTTTTTTCTTCTTCCTGGTTTGCAAAATTATAAAAGAAAAGAGTATTTTAAAGGATAATGCTAAATTGACTAAAGTGTTCCCTAGGAATACATAAAAACCCATGAAAGAAAGTATCCGATCAAATGAGTTATGGCCATCAGATTAAACAATCGTGACCTCTGTTTTGAAGCCTAAATCTTGTTCTTCAACTTATTTAATCTTCAGGAGTTTCTACTTTGTTTGTGTGAAATTGAGTTCTAAACCAAAACATCAAATTATGTTTGTTTTGTTGACTCTGTTCACAACCTACGCTAACAGTAACAGCTATGTTTGTGGTTATATCCTCCAATATTTGTGGTATTTACCATGCTCACTTTGAATGTAGCCTGCTTCGTCAAAGGGCAAACCGACAAAACTTCACAAGAGGAAGCACCAAATCGGTTCCTTGTACTTCGATATGAAGCAAAAGGAGATGGAGCTGCAAGAGAGGCGATCTAGAGGTTTGCTTACTAAAGCTGATACCCAAGCCAAGTATGGATGGTGATCTTGCATCTGAGACTAGGCAACAATGTCAATGATTCCCTCTTGCCCTAATATTTTCTTTTAGCTGGCATTTATGTTAATACTTTACAGCTTCCTTACTTGAATTCTATTCTGTAGTGAACTTGGGTTTTTTACACCCAAGAATATGTTTCTTGACCTTCCGGAATAATTGAATCATTAGCGTAAAAGATGAACTTTCTTCGAGTGAACAAAGTACCAACATATTTCATAAATATAAGCAAAATCACGGTGCATTGTTTGTTAATTACTACTCGTATCAACATATTTCATTATTATAAGCACAATCACGGTGCATTGTTTGTTGATTACTACTCGTATCAGAAAAACAAGTACAACAATATGATTAAAATAAATTATCTCTGATTTTATTTAAAAATTGAATCAACGTTTTAATTATTTTTTGTTTTACAAAATATTTCATATTTAATAATCTTAAGTTGTACCACTGCAATTGCATAATCGATTACCACGTAAAAGTACAAATGTATCATGTATATTATTTATGTTTGTTCTATTATTGTTTTTTGAATAATCTAAAGCGATTAAAAAATAATATTTATTTATAATTTTTAACACATCCGCATAAGGACCTCAAGGGAGAACAATACTCTCTTTACTTACTAAGATCACTCAATATTTATTTATCTATTCTTGTAGCACACATTTTCTTTTTTCAGGATAAGATTTGATTTTGTCTCTACATTTGACATTTGTATTGGTTATATTGTTAATTTATCCATGCTTTGGATGCTATTGATTTGATTTTATTCTTTTTATAGGTGATTGTAACCCCAAAGATAGATCACATCTAAATTGTGATAAAGTCCACTTGTCAATGTGCTACTATTATTTTTATATGTATTTTTATGTTTATGCTGATGATGTTAATCTGTCACCGTCTATAGTGTTTATTTGTATTAATCATATTTTCAAATTATTTGATTAGATTTTTTTTTTGATTTTTTTGAGTTATTTGTTTATATTAATTATCTTTTCAAATTACTAAACATTTATCTGACTAAAATTTAATAAGATTAGGCATTTATTTAAGAAAGGTGACTTGATATTGTAATACTTTTCTTTTGAAAAATTAAATATGAATTAAAATGTAAATGGTTGAAAGAAAAGTATAATCATATATAATTTGTTTATTAAATCGTATATAATTGATGCAGGGATAATATGATTTGATCGTAAGAGGATGTTTAAGCTGTAAATAATGAAAAAACTAAGTTAATTGCGTCTCACTGGGAGTGCAAAGAAACAAACGTACAAAAGGTTGGAACAAACACAACTGCTAGGTTGTATGTTCTCGGGATTTATGTAATGCATAGACAATAATGTACAAAAGCCATGCAAAATACAACGTTTTACCAATCCTTGAGTAATTCTCCGGCAACATCCTTGTAACTCACTTTCTTCTTCTTTGGTGGCGGTGCAATAATGTCATCATCTACCCTCTCATCCTCCACAACAGGAATCTTAGCATTGTTATCCACACGTGGTCTCTCGTTCCGACAACGGAATGTGTAGTTTCAACATGCTTTATTCCAAGGCTTGGGATCATGTCCAGTAACATGGCTTGAACTGGATCAGACATTACTAGCTTTTCCGACTTTGAAGTCTCACGGCAGCTATTCCCTTCATCCAGTTCCACATAGTCGAACTTCTCAACACTCTTGCTGCCTTGGTTTTTATTTGTTTCATACATCACAGTATCAGAAACTTTATCAGGCCATTTTATGCTTGCATGATCGTTATTTGTTTCAGACATCACAGTATCAGAAACTTTATCAGGCCACTTTATACCTGCGTTTTCTTCTGCTACTTGATTTTGATGAAACTCGAAATCTTCCCTGCCAGCCATTCCATTGTGTTCAGTATTCTCTTCATCCTTCTCTATCTCCTTTTTTGTTTTGTCATCAGAACCACTTTCCTCAGACCTGTCTTCATTAATCTTAACAGACATCTTTCCACGACGTCTTGGTACTCTCGGAGCTCGGGTTACAACAGCTTTCCCTTTCTTTGTGTTCTTGCTAGCAGGTCTTCTCACCCTTTTCCCATAATCAGGCATAACCAATGAAATTGATTTTTCCAGGAGATCTTTGGCTGCTATCTGTTCTGTTTTACTTTCATGAGAAGCAGATATAACCTGGTTCTGGACGCTGCTCACATCTGGCATGGTCTCTCTCGGATATTGGTCCAATTTGCTGCACAAAATGATAACATAAAGCAATTATCATTTACGACATCCAAGTAGGAGGACAAAAAAGGGAGCAGGGCCTTGAACAAAGATCACTGATACAGGTACAGATATGTGCTAACTAAGTTGGGTAAAAATTTCAACAATCATGAGTTAGTTTATCATGAGGAAGTAGTGTATTTAAGTACATAATGGCAACAGAACTTAAAGTGTATTTGCACAAACCGTTCAAAGAAGTTTGTTTCTTCAACAACACATTGTTTCAAGCTATATTGGTCTTCTTGCAACTTCTGTCGCTGCTCTACGCAATTTTCCAACCACCGAGATCCCAAAACATGAAGCCCCTTTTTCCATAGAAATTTTTAACTTCAAAAGAACAACTACAGAAAGAACAAAGTCAAAACACCCAACCCTGGATTTAGATGAAGAACTTTAGACAAGCTCTGTAAAATAGGCAAACAAAAAGAGATTTGGCCATTCTAAGCCAAAATGGGATATCTCAATTAACCATTTTTTACCCTATGTTATCCAAGTACACCTTCCTCGTGGTGACAACCATAGACAAATATAAAAAATATCAAAGAAAAATCAGTAAGACTTAATATGGAATTTCAATTGCCAAATCCAATAGCAAGTTTTAATATTCGAGAATATGTCAAATAATAAAATATAATATTTTATCTCAACTGTTTTACAAAAACCATGTTTTAATGAATTTCATAAACCTAAAAAGAATCCAACAAAAACAAATTAAATTGGGTCCAATTACAAGCCCAAGTAACAAAGTATTGTGTTTTTCTTTAAAAAAAATTGTCTACATAAACATTTCACTAATCACAATGTGGAATGAGTACTTGAATATCATTTACTGTAAATTCATTTTTCATTGATATAATGCCACATAGTAAGACAAATGACTCTTGCTAATGTCACCAAAAAGGAGGAGGGGGGACAACCAAATAAATGAATCGCGCTTCAATTTCACATGTTGCAATATTTTGTTTTCTCTGACAGAGTTGGAACATAGATTGTAACCTAGATCCATAGACTATTCGAAAGAACCTTAGCACAACAAATGACTATCATCACAGAAAAATTGTATTAGCCGTGTATTACCTCTTAATAATAGAATCGAAGTCCACGTCCAGTCCTGGTATAGAGAGGACTACAACATGGGTAGCGTGGTTGAGATTCTCACTTATTTTGCCACCGCCCATTAAAACTCATGCTTTAATCTCCTCATTGCTAGTTTCAACAAGACTTGCCAATCATCTTTCCTAGATAAAAGCTACAAGCTATGAGAAAGAAAATAGACAACTATGTAGCAAACTAAGAAATGTACCAGAAGTTATTCACTCAATAAAGATAGATAAGCAAGATAAATGTAGAGTCATGATTGGCAATATATCTTACAAAGACTGATGTGAACAGTAGAAGTAAACAGAGCAGCTATGAAACAGAGACCATTTATCATTTGGACAGTACTTCCCCCTGTAATAGTCAATTGTCTTGGAGTTCTCAGACCTTTGGATATTGTTTAAGAGCTGGAAAACATAAAGATATCGTAAGTTCACCAAATATACTGTTCAACCATTTGGAAGCAACATCAGTGGTTATTATTATAAATTAATTTCTTAATTTCTTCTGTGTCCATCATTGCCATGCATAATGGTAGTGTAGCAATATCCAAATACATTTAAATGAGACCGAGATACTTGAATATTAATTTACCTGTTTGAGATCTGCAAGATCAAGGTCCCAATAGTAAGGGTCAGAGTATTCATCAACTTCTTGTAATTTCATCCTTGATGATTCAGAAAGAAAAAGAAAGTACCTTTAAAAGAAAACATGTTGTAAAAGGTATTATCAGCTGAATAGAGGAAAGCGCAAGAGAAAAGGAAGGAGGGCTCTGATCTGATGAATCCAAGCCTTACTTTGGCTGCAAAGGTATGAGCTTCTTCTGAGAGCAACAATCCAAGACCCAAGAGTAATGAATAATTTCCCCATGCTGCTTTGCAGCCTGATACTTGATCCCTGACAGGTTTTCTTGTTAACCCTATTATTCAGCAATGATAACTGCTGGTGCTAGAAGAATCAATGCCCACATTCATGTCGCTAGTGTGTTTCCAAACACACACGCGGACATGGTTGAGCATTGGAAGGGATGGTGATGTGTGTGTGCATGGTGAGAGCGAGCGAGGGAGAGAGAGACAGAGAGGGAGGGAGAGAGGACCTTTGTTTTCAGATGCAACACAATGGGTAACTGAATTATTCATATTCATTGAGAACTTTCCCCCATGCTCCACAATCATTTTGTGAAGTGAATCAAGAGAATGTGTTGGTGGCACATTAACAAAGTCTATTCATGTCAAGGAAAGTTGAAACTAAAAGTAGATTCTGCAGTCTGCAGCAGAATCTTGAAAAGTCGGGGAAGTGGGTGGGGAGGAAAGATATTGTAGTTAAACTTCCACTAGTAAATACAGTGAAGGAGAGGGGGGAAGGCACGCCTGCAGATTCACACATAAAATATAGAAGAAAAATAAAACAGCTAACTAAGCAAATCTCATTGAAGGATACAAAACATAAGATTTAAAATATTAAGGATTCTCCCTTCACGTGGGACGTGTCAGTCCGAATAAAATGAGAAGGGACAATGGAGACATTCTTTTTCTCTGCCTTCCTAGTGCGTTCCTTGTGCTTTGTTTTACTATCATGCTGGTTTTCCTGTTCCGTTTCTTTCTGAGTGGTACCATTACTTGAATGCACCAGTTCTACAAATGCTGAAAAACCACATAATTGAAAGATGAAAATAAGTAGCCCCAAAAGTAGAAATTGATTACTTGGTGCAAAATAGTTCATATCTCCCTTACACTGCACGTCAAGGCACTCATGCCAAGGCTTGTCATATCTCACTCTATCAATACGTGGAAATCTCAGGCTGTATGGTGCAGCAAATACCTGGAGAAAAAGAAATCAAAGAAAAACATAATAAGCAAAAATGAAGAAAATTGGAGTAAACAATTAAATAAAACAAGGGCAATGGATGACCCCAATACTAGAGTAGCAGTATTACTTTTGTCTGACCAAAATATATATTATGTAACAAGGGCTATAATACACACCTCAGACTGTATAGTCCTGATATCACTGGTGATAGAAAGAATGATTGATCTGTAAAAAGAAATTGGACATAAAAACAAAAATTAAAAGTCGTGCTCCAAAAAAAATAAAACTTTCCCGTCATAAGAGAGCAAAAAAATTAAAAGCTAACTTCTCTGGGCTTTCAATCCAAACATCAGGCCTCTCTTTCGAATGATTTGTAACTTGATAAAAGCTTGGTTGCATCTTCTTCGGGTATTCAATTTCCTGACACAACATAACAGCAAAGTAAATCATATAAAAAAAGTCTCTTCTATTGAAAGAGGAACCACCTAGCCCAAGTAATTAGCAATCAAGGATTTCCCCCCGACTGCATCACGCTAAATAATTCATCTTTGTTTGTTTGGTCCAAGAACAATGTAGTTGATGTGCATTTGCATGTTGATAATCTTGAGTTTAACCAACTGGATAATGATGATCAAAGTCACATCAAGCTTTTAAAAAATAAAATTAAATAGTGAAACATAATTAAGAAGGTTGATTTTATTTCCTTAGGCCATAATAACTGAAAGGAAGCTACGTTCACTGCAAAATCTATTTCGTTCATTTCAATGGCTACTCAAAGCAGACCACAGAAACCTTGAAGGTACCACCACTTCCTAGCATCTTTTACCAGATATGTACCTAAAATAAGGCTTCAATTTCTTTGCAACAGTCTCCAATTCATCATCAGTCAGCCCAGTACCAACTCTGCAGAAGGATATAAATCTACAAGAAAAGGATCTCTGATCAGGTAGCTGGCAGATCGTACCTATTTAAAGAACTTGAGACCCAAGTTTTAACTGTCAGGGTGTTGTCTTAGGGACATCAATGATTGCGCTAAGCTTATTCATGCATAATATCAGCTATTTGAGCCCACTTAGTGAAATGAGTTCAAACATTAAAAAACTTAATTAAAGTCATGTTTGTTTTCTGAGGAGTAAAACTATCAAGGTATATGAATTAGTCCAAATAAGTGAGATTCCATGCAACTCAACAAGTTGCCAGCCCAGTGCCTCATGCCCATGCAGCACTGTCCACCTCATAAAGGTATAAACCTGAAGTGATAAAAGGCTAAATATTGGCCCTCTGTGCATTTGAGATCCACTATTTTTCTATAAAGGATCAAAGGGGCTGAGAGAGAGGTCATAAATAGAATAAACAATGAGAATAACAAAAAATACAATCTGTAGTCTCCCAAGGGACAATACTGCTCAAGATTTCCAGGTCTCAAACTTAAGAACGGGCATAGGCTCATATAGATAACAGAGCTGAAATTTGTATGGACCAAGGATCAGCAGACCATCCATATTGATATTATATAAAAGTATATGTAATCCTAAAGGCTTCTATGACTATATGCAAGACAGCTATGTAGCTACAACTGCTTTTGTATCATGTCCAACACGTACCAAGACATGAATATACACAGTTATGACCTCCAAGGATTTTCCAAATACATTGAAAAACTTGGAAAGAATGAACGTACCCATACCACTCACATGCAAACTCAAAGTTACATAGAAAGAAAGTAAAAGAAATATTTCACTAATATCAGCATAGGTGAACACTTCGAGCTTAGAGAGAGATAAGAGAGTTGCTAAATATTACCGTCTAGGATAAGCATTGGGGTCCTGACGATCAGCCAGGCCTACTAAGAATTGAGCTACCTGCAAAAATTAAATATAAATAAGAATGTTAACAAGGAAAGAACAAAAAAGGAGAACAAACAAGTAAAAGGAATACAAAAATGCTGTCTTTCTCGGTTCATATAGGGGCTGGGTCCTCGCTTCAGGCAGAGGCTCTGGCAATTGACTACGCTATCAAACTATTTAAAGACTGAGTGGTTCAATAACTTTGGGCTGGTAGTTGAGTCGGATTGTGAGGTGGTGGTTTACTGGCTACGTAATATTTTGACTCTTTGCTTCTCCCCATTGCGTCTACTGTTCTGCAAGATAAGGTCATTCTTAATTTTGACCCAAGAAGGTATAACTCACCAGCCGATTTTCTAGCCAAACAGGTGGTTGGTTAGGTAGTATGATTCTTTTGGGTGTTTGGGGTGCAGAGGGTATGGGCTTGCAGTTTCTATATGCAGGTTTTGGGGCTTACTATCTAGTGATGAGATTTAGCTGGCTGGTATTTTCATTGCAGGATGGCCACTGTTGTTCTCTATTGTCCATTCTTGTTTTTCCTGGTTCTAAGTTGAGGTGGCTCTTAGTTTTTGTTCGGTGGTTGGTTGCTGTGTTCATTGTCTAGGGTGCACTCTTTTTCCTCCACTTAGGCTTAGGGAGGTTTTTTATTGAGGCCTCTAACAATGCAAGTTTTCTTTGTTATCAATAAAAAATTTTACCTTTCAAAAAAAAAAAAAAAAACTAACCTCTCCACCACGACGTCCTGAGCCATAATACCTCCTGAAAACAAAAATAATCATCTTGAAACTTGTACAAGAAAATGCAAATTTGACATCGGGAAACAAACATTACATGGAAAGAAAGGAAATAAAAAAATAAAAGATAAATATTTCAGACCAATAACTAGAACATCCAAGTCAGAACCAGCTCGAATGTAATCAGGCTTCAACTTCAACCACTTCCCACTTCTATCACTTGGTTCCCACTTGGAACTAAGGTCTTTTATTACAATTCCTTCATCCCTAAGATGATAAATATTACAACATGTCAGAATTTAAAAAACAATAAAATAGATGGAGGAGATATCGATGGAGTCAGTAAGAGCAAAGAATAAACCAAATGCATATCGATAACTATAGGAAAAAAACTAAGCTACTATTTATTTAAAGTCATAATAAGCCCACACCTTTCAAAATAAGTTCAGATTTTGGATCATTCAAAAAAAAAAGTTCAGATTTTGGCAAGGGACAATAAGCAATCACAGAAGCTATCATATCAACATAAATTGATTTCTTTATATATATATACATATAGAGAGGGGGCGGGGAAGATAAGGTTGTCAGGGGGTTTGATTCCTTGGTAAGTGAAACCAAGGGCCAGCACACTACCAACAAAACACATGGTTGTTGCCCAGTATAAATTGTTTTTACAGTTATTTCATCGCATGGAACCAAATAACCATTTTCAATATAAGTAGTGAGATAACAATTTTGTTTGAACAGATAAATAACCAAACAAAAGAAAATTTTCAAACTAATACATATTGCATATACTGAGGAAAAGTCATCCAACTTTATATATATTATATATATTACACAGACCTATTTTCAATTGTTTCCTTGAAAAATCTCTCAACATCATTCACACTATGAGCAAGAGATGACCAACAAGGTTCCCCTGCAAGATCAGTGTAGAAATCATTTCCGCTCTTCTCATAAGTAGAAAATATGCATCCTATTCACAAATTCACTGGACTGATTGTATATTTATGCAACACATAATCATGGGAAAACCCCCCTAAGTTATACAACATTCACCCACTAGTACGTCGAGAATGTTAAGAGCGTAACAGAGGCCGATAATTGCAGTAGGCTAAGACACTCAACAAGCCATCGGATTAAGACTAATAGATGGAAACTGAAGTTTGAAGCTTCTTCTTAAGAAATTGCGACAGAACCAAGTGAATCATTAATCACCAAATTCTAATTCCATTTGCATTTGTTAACTATGTGACTAAACTGCACTCCATCCTTTGCTAATAACAAATATTAATTAATTCATATCAACCATAGTGGTTATGGACTTAAAACATAACAAGGAGACATCCTTGCTAATTATATAAAGTTATAAACTGTGCTTAGACCTGATCTTCAATTATTTTCCCAAGAAAATGTTGTGTTCAAATAATAAACAACAAAATATTAAAAATAACCAGGAAAGAAACTGTAATATTAGAATTCTTTACCAGGAGGACAATATGAGTTGAGACCCTCATTAGGCACTAAAATCTCTAAACGACCCTTCAAAGGCTTCACAACTTTTTTAAGAAGTTCATGCCGTTCCTTCAAATTTTGGTGAATAACACTAGTATCTCCAACATAAAGAACATCAAATGCAACATCTAGCCCATAGTCAAGGGTAATTGAGAAGCTCACATGTTACAAGAAGTGGGTAAATTTATTTCAGGCCATCAACAATATCAACATGTTTGAAAGCAAGATCTGCAACTTGCTTCAGGTTAGGTATAAAGGATACAGCATAACTGCACCAAAGAGAAAGGAAAACCGAAAATACATCAAACTTCAAGAAAAGAATCCCAAAATTGTGATTAGTGATAAGAAAAACAAGTTCTGCACAGTACAAAACCTGTCTGTCACTATCAAGGCCGTCTTTTGCTGCCTTGGCTGTAAACAGAATTAAAATAAACCATTGGTTAATAATTATTATGCAAGATACACAAGTAGTAATTAGAAGAAAATAAAAATATAAGAACCTATTTCCTGATTTGACCCGAACTCAGCAAACCGATTTGAAATGGAATCCCAAACTAGCATTTCTCCATCAAGTATACACCTACACAACATTAAAAGGAAAAATAAGTAGCAATGGAACAAACACATATAATAGGAACCACTAGTCATCTAGACCATATCCCGTTGTATATCTATGAAACGTTTGTAAGTGCATCATTGGAAGCCTCCTCTAGTGTGTGAATTTAAACCTTAAGAGATTCTTTGCATGTAAATAAAAAGCTTTGTCACAGTTTGTCAATAGTAACGGTTTATGGATTTGTCAATGCGACTAAATTTTATAGATATATGTATTGGCTAGAAAAGTATTATACTTAAAAAACAAAATATACATAGTCCAGAAGACCCTTTTCCCACTATTTTCAAGTAATGGATATACATCAACATTCAAGAAGAGAAGCAATGGGAAAAAAACAAAAATAAAAACGTATGTAAATATCTATAGCCCCAGAAGTGTGAAGAGGGAAGCCAGAAAGGAGAGTGTCGGAAAGAAAAAACAGAATACAAGTCAAAAGACTAAAATTATTTAAAAATAATACAAGTTTGGGTGAACCAAAACTAGAAAATCTCACCTATCAACCAAAATATTTTGTGCAATAACATTTGACATCCCGTGGCCATATTCAGAATGATCAAGAAAATTCCTGTGAAGATAGAGCCAACAAAACGCATCACATTTACTACATGCAAGTGCTTAGCATCACAAAGAACAACTAAACAATCCTTTTTCTTTATAGGGAAGTGCCATATGAACAAAGATTCTCCTTTTCCTCCCTTTTTGTTCAAGTTTTGATAGTTTAAGGAAGAACATATCTGAATAAAAAATCCTTATTGTTGTGGGGAGGTTTAACCATCAAAAAAGCTATTCTTTACTTCAGTTGCACTAACCTTGATACACCAAAAGGAGACGGGGGGAAATACAGTTTCACAAGATAAAATATATATGCTCACCTGGAGTAGTAACGTATATCTGTTCCATTTTTGTGGATTTGGATGCGATCACCATCAAATTTACACTCAACAACAACTTCCTTACCATGAAGCTATGAAAAGGGAAAAGAATTACAGATTATTCACTAAGAAAATATTTCTATCAAAAACAAATTCACTAAGAAAATATATAGAAAGGTAAAACGGAAAGTAACAAAAGAGAATTAGTGAAGAGAATATAGGAACTATTAAAAGTAACAACAATAACTGGAAAGTTTGTATTATGATGTCCTTATGAATAAAATCAAATGGATGCCACTCCTCCATTCCTGACTACTTGGGGATAAGATCAACTGTAGTTCCTTGAGCTAACTATGCTAAACCAAACCTTTTTCCATGCAGCAGCTGGATCGCGAACTCTCATAGCTAGTTGTGGCCGTACAGCTTTTCCAACTTCAATGTCCTGCAAAATTTAGTCACTTAGAAAAAAACATTTTGTTATTATTTAACCAAAATTTTTTTTGATAGGAATAGGAGGTCTCATTAAAAACCTCCCTTATAGTTGGCTCCTATCAAGAGGCAACTAATTAAAGGAGGAAAAGAGTACCTCAATTTATTAATAAACCTGAATTACAAAAGAACCACATTACATTCTAACCCTGAAATACATAAGATACACATGCACTCTAACCCTCCTAGAAAAACAGAACATAACGACAGAATCAGTAAACCATCAGCCTATCTCTTCCTTAGCTAACTTATCTGCCTCCAAATTACAACTCTGGGAATCATCTAACAATAATGTCCTTGGCAGTAACTAAGGCTCCAATTTCTCCTACCATCAAACTGAGAAACTCAAGGGCAGAAAAAGGCCTCAAAATCCACTCCACTGCCGTTAAGCAATCACTCTCTAGAACGAGTCTACCTTTCACCGCCCATTGAGAAGAAAGAAATAAATCAATTCCTTCTTTCATTGCTTTCAACTCAACAAAAAATGGAGGACCTGGTCCCACGGCAGAAGAAAAAGTGATCAGGATAGATCCATTCGAATCTTTCATAATTCCTCCAATTCCCCCTTTTAAGCCATCAGCCCTTACTGCCCCATCCACGTTGAATTTAAAAAAATCTGGTGGAGGAGGCAACCAGCACATATCCTTCTTCTTCTTAGTCGGATTAATGGTACTTTTGTCTGCTAGCGATGGATCCCCTACCAATAAGTCAGCCAGAATATTAACTTGAGGAATTTAGCTAGAAACCATTTGGCTAGCCTAAATCTGGAAATGAAAAACAGTAAAGCACAATCAAGTTTCCAGTTTTCGAACACCACTGAGTTCCTAGCTTTCCATATAGACCACAAAACAACCCCGGTATAAACTTCCAAATAGAAGACGAGTCCAATAGATAAGACCAAGAACACAGTAAAGATAGGGGATCTTTGGCAAAACTGATGATAAATCCCATAACCTTAAAAATCCATTCCACAATTCCACTGCACTGGACAAGAAATGAAAAGATGTTGAATTGTTTCTTCCTCCTTAGAACATAAAGGTCAATGAACATTATCCAGGGGAACCCTCTTTTCTTCAGCTCCACTCTAACAGCACTTTATGATGAGATAACTACCATAAAAATGTTTGAACTCTTGGAGGGGCTAATCCTGACCACACCCATTTATTCCAATGAAAATCCCCTCCAATTCTGCAAGATTTAACGAAATCATACCATCTCCTTTCCCTGACCAGGCCAGAAAGTCATCAGCTGACTCAATCAAGTCAATATTATCAATCAAAGACATTAACGAAATCCCTGGTCCAGTTCCCAATCGCATAAGTTCCTCCTTAAATGAATATTCCAAACCCAACCACTGTTTTCATAACTACCAAAATCAACAACCTTACCCCATTTATTAGTAGAACGAGCAAAAATCCTTGGGAATTGAACTTTTAGAGTTGAGTTATTTACCCAAACATCATTCCAAAATGCAATTGACCTACCATTCCCACTTGCAACTTCGAATTTGACCTCAAGCACTCTCCAATTATGTCCTTTTTCTCGTAGTTATTCATTATACCTCTCCATATCCACAAGTCTTGATGAGTAACTGCCTTGCTTATTGAAAGAGTTAAATTACTTATATTATGTTTACAACAAATCATATTCTTCCATTGAGAATCTTTCTCGTTTGCAAATTTCCAAACCCATTTCCCGAGTAGCACTCTATTGATCAAACTCAAGTCTAAAACACCCAAACCACCTTCCTCAATAGGGTGACACACCAAGCCCCATTAACCCAATGAATTCGTCGCTTTCCTGGACCTTCCCCCCACAAAATTTAGCCATTAAAGAGTTCATCTTTTGATTAACCTTAGGAGGAATTCTGAAAAGAGATAGGAAGAAAATCGGCAGCGAGGACAAACTGCCTTCACCAAGACCAGTCTTCCAGCCATCGAAAGTGTTGCAGCTTTCCAACCTGCTAACTTAGAAATAAAATTCTGGATTACTGGTTCCCACAACATGTCTGAATTTTTGCTTGAACCAATCGATAATCCAAGGTATGTCATAGGAAAAACACCCACCCCACAGCCTGCATCAGAGGCCCACTCCTTTAACGTATCAACTCCCAAATTAACACCATACAACTTGCTATTGGAAAGATTAATGTTCAGCCCTGACATTAGACTGAAAATCCTCAGCACTCTCCTAATGTTCAACATAGGAGAATCCCTGCAAAACAGAATTAAGTCATACGAATTGCAAATGAGTCAAACGGAAGGTATTATCAACCCCACCAATGCTAAACCCTTCGAACAACCCACAATTTGCAGCCTTAACCAACATTAAATTCAGTAATTCCCCTAATATATTGAACAACAAGGGAGACAAACTGCAGCCCTGTCTTAACCCTTTACCCATCTTAAATTCTTCAGTAGGAGAGCCATTAAGAAGAACCGAGATAGAAGCAGATGAGATGCAGCGTTCGATCCATGAAATCACTTATCACCAAATCCCATAACTTTCAATAACCTCAATAAAATCGACCATTCCACCGAATCATAAGCTCTACGAAAATCAACCTTGAAAACAACCCCTTTCCTCCAAAAATCAATAGCTTCATTAGCAACAAACACACATTCAATCAGCTGTCTTCCATGAATAAATGCGAACTGTGATGGACTTACAATGTCTTTGATAACTGATACAAGCCTTCTGGATAAGACTTTGGAAATAATTTTATCCTGGCTGCCAACTAGGCTTATTGGTCTGTAATCTTCATTACCTTCTAGATTACGAGTCTTAGGGATCAAAGTTAAAAAAGCATGATTGACCCCATGCTCCCAATTCCTGCCATTGTGAAAATCCTCAACGAATTCATGATATTATCCTTCAAATTTGGCCAGAATTTCTTAAAAAACCACATCGTGAACCCATCAGGACCCGATGCTTTGGAACTATCCGAGTGAAAAAACTGCCTCCCACACTTCCTGCTCAGAGAAATTATCCACAAGAACCTTTTTTTGAACAAGATTCAACTTAGTAAAATTAAGATTTATTTCTTCCACCTCAAGAGCTGTTTTGTCATTGTAATAAAGCCTTGAAATATTTTGAAATGCAGCCTCGCAACTGCACCGGGCCTGTAATAACATCACCAGCCACCTTCAAAGCTGAAATTTGATTGATTTTATTTCTATTCAATGCACATGAATGAAAAAATTTGGTGTTTCAATCTCCCTCAATATTCCACTTCACTCTTGATTTCTGTCACCAAATACTCTCCTCCTTCCTATGCAAGTGCCACAACTCCTTTCTCGAAGCACAAAGCTCCTCCCTTTCTTGACTAGAAATCCCTCCATTCTGTAAACTTAGCTCGATGCTGTTAATTCTAGATTCCAAAACTAAAATATCCTCTGAAATCCCCCTATGATTAGAACCTGACCAATTCCTAATAGCAAGCTTAGTTCCTTTAAGAAGAGAGAACAACCCCTTACAACTATTATCCAACCTCAAATTTAAGAAAGAATTTTCAACCACCCTAGTAAACCCCTCTTCCTCAAGCAAGTAATTGAAAAAACGAAAAGGCTTAGGACCCCAATTCTTGCAAGCATCCACTAATACCACTAGATTGTGGTCCGAGAGTGATTTAGGTAACAAACTTTGGATTACATCAGGGAACTGATTTAGAAAAAAGCCACTTAACAGAAATCTGTCCAGCCTTACCCAAGTTTAAACCTCTCTGTTATTGCACCAAGTGAATCTCCCCCCACCTACCGGTAAGTCCATCAGGTTACAGTTTTGTACAAACGACCTGAACAACTCCATTGAATGCTAATTCTGTGCAAATCCACATTTCTCCTCGGGAACCAAATAAGCATTAAAATCCCCCCAATACAAACAGGGAGACTCAAACTTTGCATAAAGCCTCAAAACTCCCTGAAGAACTCCTTATCAGCCTCAATTGATGGACTATACACATTAATAATAACACATTCAAAGTTCCTCAACTTGAACTTCCCTGATAATGCCATAAATCTGCTCTGCTTATGCTCTGTAATAACCTCGAATAAATCCTCATTCCACAAACCGCCTGCAGAACCATCAGCAGGAATCGTGCTACTTCCTCTCAGCAAATTAGCACCTAACTTCCTCCTCAAACCACTACGATAGACATTAAGTTTAGTTTCCTGCAAAAGCAAAATGGACGGCTTTTCTCTGGTAACCAGTCATGCCATAGCTCTGATTTTTTCTCTTTTCCCAAGCCCCCTAACATTCCATGTAATGATTTTTAGTTTTGACATTTGATTAAGATATCAACACCACCACCAACAATCCAAAAGAAACGATCAAGAATCATTCCGAGACCCCTTCAACTGCATCTTGAAAATTTCATCTTCAAAGGACTGTTGCCCCCCTTTAAAGGAAATTCCCAGCATGTCACAAACCTCCCTAGTAGCAGCAGCTTCCATCCTCGCTTCAACAAGTTCCAGAGAAGACTGTGATCTGTCTCTGACATGCTCCAATGATTCCCTGACCATACTACTAATCACCCTTCTATAAACTCTATCATAAAAGTTTATCGCAACTTCATCATCCAAGCACACACTTCCCGAATGAGAAGTGCAACTCTAAACCTTCTCTGGTTATTTGCGATAACAGGACAAAGAGCCTGAGCAGGAATAGCTGGAGAAGCCACAAAGTTCTCCATAGCTAAGTTAGAACCATCCATACATGCTCCTACACTGGCTCCATCTCTGATTACCGGTTGATCCACAGACACACAATCCCCAATGCTAGTTCCCTGCCCGCCAGACTGCTCAATAACCAGATGGACATCCTGTTCTCCTTGACTGGAAACCTCCTCCTCCCTTAAGTTAAAACTCCTTGCCTAGAGGCGTCCTCAACCACTTGCAAGGAGAAGCTAAACTGGTATTGTGATGATCCCCAATCCTATTATTTTTTTTATAGGAATAGGATGCCTCGTTAAAAACCTCCCTCTAAGAAGTCCACTGCCCTAAGGCAAGAACCCTCTAGTGGAAGGAGGAAAAGAGTACATCATTTTATTAATGATAATACAATTACATAAAATTTAAAAACACTCCTACAAAAATACATAAGACTTGATACACTCTTGTATGACCTCCCCTCAAAGACATACAAACCAACTAAAAGCAATACAATCAACCAATTCCCTCCTTAGCTAGCTTGTCCGCCTCACAATTACAACACCTAGGAATCCACCTGATAATGAACTGATTTAAAGAAACAGCAGACGCAATCTCCTTCACAAAATTAGACAGGTAAATAGGGACTGAACTCTGATCTTTAATCCAATCCATTGTTGTCTTTGAATCACTTTCAATAATGAGCCTACCTTTCGAAGCCCATACAGATGAAACAAAGATGTCAATGTCTTTCTTGATAGCCTTCAATTCTGCTAGGATAGGAGTATTAGGACCTACATTTACTGAAAATGAAGACAATACAACCCGATTCCAGTCCCTTAGAATTCCCCCAATACCAGACACCGTCCCCACACTATTCACCGCCCCGTCAATCTACCAACACCGACTTTATTAACACCAATCTACCAGTCATAGATAAAGAAGCAACTTTCCAACCCGCCAATTTCTTATTAAAGTTGACAAGAACCGGATCCTACAACTTCTCTGAATTCGTTCTCGCCCCCAAAGGAAGGCCTAAGTATTCCGTGGGAAATGAACCAATAGAACAACCAATCTCCTTAGCCCAATCTTCAAGGATGACACTCTCCACATTAATTCCGTAAAGTTTACTTTTGGCTAAGTTTAAATGGAGCCCCGTCATTAAGCTGAAAATCCTCAAAATTCTTCTAAAATTCTTAATCTACGTAATTGATGCTCGGCAAAATATAATTAAGTCATCTGCAAACTGAAGATGGGACAAAGAGAATGGATTTTGATTTTTACCAAAAGAGAAACCTTCGAATAGACCCAAATCCACTGCTTTAGTCAACATCCTATGAAGTAATTCCCCGACCAAATTGAACAAAAGAGAGAAAGGCTACAACCTTGCCTCAAGCCTTTAGCAATAGAAAACTCCTTAGTAGGAGACTCATTCACTAGAACTGAAATAGAAGCTGTGGAGATACATTGTGAGATCCAAGAACACCACCTCTCTCCAAAACCCATCTCCTTCATTAGCCTTTGAAGAATCTGCCATTCTATGTATCGTATGCTCTACTGAAATCCACTTTAAGAACAACCCCTTTAAGTCCTTGCTTCCTCCAATAATCAATTCCTTCATTTGCTAAAAATGCACAGTCCAACAATTGTCTACCCGGAATAAAAGCGACTGAGACGGACTAATGATATCCTTGACACAAGAAATAAGTCTTTTTGATAGAACTTTTGAGAGGATTTTATACAAGCTGCCCACAAGACTAATGGGTCTATAATCTTCAATGCTCTCGGGAGTACCTTTCTTAGGAATCAAGGTTATAAACGCATGATTGACTCCATGCTCCCATGGCTTACCTTGATAGAAATCAGAGAAAAACTCCATGATCTTCTCCTTTAGATTTTCCCAATATTTCTTATAGAACCCATGGTAAAACCATCCGGGCCAGGGGCTTTTGCACTATCCGAAGAAGAAATTACTTGCCCATGGTAAAACCAATCCTATTATTATTATACGCCGGCCCAAGAGAACGTAAATCCTTCAAAAAGGCCAAAGACTCGACGTCCTCCTGCTGGGCATTATCAACTGGAAAATTAAATTCTCCCAGACCCAGATCCACGTGATTACCCACTAGAGAAGTCCTATTCACTAAAAAACCTAACAGCCCACCATGTGATGTTTCTACTTTTGATTTACTCGAGGAGGCCTGTCTCCCACTAACTCCAATATCACCACAATTCTGACCATTATTCAACCAGGAAAAGACTTTATTCCTAGAATTCTCAGCTAAGTCATTTTTTGGCTGCTACCAGCTTAGGAACACGGACATCCTCCGCCTCGGAGTAGTTTAAACCCTCCTTCCTCTTCCCCAGTTCCTCAGAATAAAACACCACAGACCCCATGACGATCTTGATTAAATACGATCTACCATAAGATCTTACAGTAGTCGATTCTGGGAAATCAAAAGGACTCTCCACCCTAAGCAAAACTTTTGCCGACGAAAGATCAGATCTGTTCTTTGATTCTTCCTTCAAACTTATAAACCTTCCCCAAGTCCCAGCAAGTTTTTCCAAAAAAGCCTCATTCCAGCACAGAAGAGGCAGACCACATAAATCTATCTGACACAGCGCCAGTGAACTCCCTTCTCATTCAAAACTAGAGCCAACCAGTCGAAATACAAAGAAAGCTCATCCTTCTTGTTCTCCCATACAAATGAGAATTCATCAACCGACTTAAACGTGATAATGCAAGCCTTCCAAGCATAACCCCAACTGACACTTGGACCTCCAAACCCTCACTCTTCAAAGCATCCGTTAACGACTCAAACTAAAATCATATTTCATTATCCAGATAATGAGCGTTTAACCCATTCCGCATTATCTTTCGGAATATACATCTCCCAACCATGCCTCACTCCACTTTCTTTCCTTTTGATACTCTCCAGGTTTGACCCCGAGACTTGAGCTCTTCTCAAAATGACATCAGACTGCACAGCCTCCTTGTACGATCTATCATCCCTGAAGCTTTTCAACGACTGAGCCTTCCTCCCAGAAAATAAAGTCTCGAACTTTCCAGACTTACTCCCTAACGACCTTTTCCCAACAGCAGCCTCCCTCCTCCTTGCCTTCTGGTACTTAGCTACCCCTACAAAGATTCTCCTCCCATCAAACCACTTCCCATTGACAAACTGGACTGCTTTCCTCCTACTTTCCTCATCAGCGAACTAAACAAAAGCAAAAGTAGAGGACTTATAATTTGACTTCTCTAAAAAACTTGGAATGAAGATCCTCATAATCTGACCATAAGGACTAAAGAAATCCCTTAGCACACGCCTTGAGATCCTCATACTAAGATTGTTAATGAACACAGTCCATTCTTCATCGGAGGCAATGGCCTTTCCCAAAGAAACTCTCTCTCTCTCTCTACCAATCGCACTCATGACTTGCTCCTATTATTTAACCAAAATGAACGCTAATAGAATGTTAAAGTTTAACTAAAACATACATAACTAACGCTTCGGGGCTTAGTAGTCATTTTCAGAAAAGCTTAGAGGTAATTTTGGGCTTTACCCCTTTCTTAAAATTGAATGTTATCACTGAACGACAGAAGGTAGAGGAAGCAGGAGTATGTTTTCCAAGGAAGGGAAAGAGAGAAAGAGAGGAGTAACCTATTCAATATAAATTACCTTGCAATGACAGATTTAAAATTTCAAAACACAAAATCTTAACAAAGATATTAAAAAGAAATGATAAGATGAAATCGTCAAAAAGAGAAGTAAAAGCATAAATGCAAAGGGTGCTCAGCCATCACTAATTCACTACAGACATTCACTGTCTTTGGTCCCAACACACTAGATAAGAGATGCCTAAACAAAAAATTTGCTAGTGTTATATGTTAATATAATTCCCTGCAACTTGTATACTCATTACAGAGCAGACTAGAACAGCAAGTCCCTGAACTGATATGAAAGCTTTTTAGAACACTAAAGACTACCAGCAAAGTATTTAGAGACTTGACCCAACAGAAGTAGTTAAAAGAGATTCTGCTAGTAGTATCAACATATATAACACACCTGACGCTTATGACGTTGACTACGGTCCCTTAACTTTTCACAAACCAATTTTAGGTCACAGGTGACATTGAACAAGTCTTCGGCATCTGGATGAAATTCTTGAAATATGCTCTTCTCACTAATTCCCAACTTGAGATCTGCAGGAAAAGCAAGCTAGGGATCAAAGCTTTCACCGTGGACAAAAAAACTTAATGAGTTGAGATGCTTATAGATAATACCTTTTAGAATAATCATGATAACCCACTTCATTTCCTGTGCATTTGTCTTATTAATCAAAGTAGAAAGAACCGCAGTCTTCTCAGCCCTGATGTCAAAGACGTAGAATATTAATGTAATGCAACAACATTTTGGGTCGATTTAGTTATTACCTTTTCTACTTGCTTTTTGAGTCAGCAGCAGAAGGTCAAAATCTCATTCGATTTCAAAGAGAAACCAGTTTAGGACAAATCGTCCAGGAATCGAAACAGTTGAATATTACATCACATGAACCAATGTCACGAGTAACAAACATAAGTTTCGAATTTTTAGTCTGTGTTTGATTACCAAAGTAAACTTTTCAATAAAAGAGAGGAAACACTCCATTATGAAGTATATGATATTTTTTAAATTTCTTAATTTCTTTCCTTTTCTTCTTACATTCATATGAAACAATCATGATCGAATATGCGTTACATGTGAACTTCTCCAAGTAGCTTTGGAATAAAGTACAAATAAGAAGCGAATGAGAGGCAATAATTGAATTACAATATATATCTTTATGTTTAGGTTACATAACGAGAAATGAAATACCTGTTTTCAGCAGAAGCTAACCGATCAAGCAAGTCATTCAATTCCTTGATGGTGAGTCCCCCGGAAGCCGTGCCTTGCCTACGCTGCAAAACCTCAGCGGCAACAAGTGCGAAGTTTCCAGCATTGGCACCGGTGTTGGCGCCACCCTTGCGCCAATTGATAAGACGCAGAGCGTCGGGAGAGTCCCTGGACATGCCGAGAGAGTCGATAAGGCAGACTGCGAGCACAGACTCCTTGAGGCCGTAAGTGCCACGCTCACGGTCGAGAGAGGGAAGAATAAGCCTCATGGCGCTGAAGTAATCGGAAGGCTTGCAAAAGGTGTCGAGGAATTTTCGAAACTTGTACCGCTTCTTCGCTGATGGTCGGCTCCTCTGGATCCATGTGAACAGGCTCACGACCACACTCAACTTAACTTCCTCTGTCATTTTTTTCTTTTGGGATTTTCTTCTGCAGTTAGATGATGAAATAGAGAGCGCTTTCTACTTCGGAAATTTGAAACCACTGCTGCACTTGCGTTTGCTTCAATAGCTTGCAAAGGAAGGACAAAGAAGCATCGAGCCACGCCACCGTTTTAAAAACAAAGGACAAATTATGAGTTTGGTACTCTGTTCAAATTGAGAATTTACGGCTAGGGCCTCCAAACCAATTTGTTTTTCGGTTCACAAACTAAAAACTAACAATTATTTGCATTCAATGCAATTTTATTTCTTATCAATTTAAAATTAAATCTTTATTTGGGTAAAAGTACATTTACTCACTAAATTACAAGCCATTAAAATTTTAAGTCTAAAATAATAATTAAAATTTTAAAATAATTATAAAAAAATACACTCCATAAACATAAAAATTCAAATCCAAGATCTTAAGAGAACACAATAATCATTGAAATCATTCAATGGATTATTATTTACTTTATATTTTATTGTATTACAAATAAAATTTATATATAGAATTAATAATAATTTTAAAGTATTAGATATATAAAAAGCATTTAAAAAAAGTCAAAGACGAATAATCCAAACTACTAAAGTTTATTTTGATTAACTTTAATATTTCGGTTCAATTTCAAATCGATTTTCAGAAGGTCAGCTAACTCCACAATAACATCAATTTTTCCTCTTTCTAAAACCGATTCGGAACGAACCTTTATGGTCGGTTTATTAGAAGGTCGTAGTTATTCTACTTGTAAATCAAATGAATAATGTTTTATTTCTAGTGTTGTTAAATATCTATAGAAAATTAAATTAACCATATGTAATAAATTTATTATAAATAAGTACTAATATTTAATATTGTGCATGACAGGTTCTAAAATCCTCCTGAGTCAAAACTCAATCTTAAGCCCAAGCTTTGATGGATATCGAGCATCCTGCCGAAGGATTGAAGAATTATATACGAGATTTTGTAAAGGCTGGTGGTGAATGAAGTTACAATGGAGAAGAGATGTTGCAATTAAGCTGTTAAGAGTACCAGCGATTGCACGGGTGTTGGACTTAAGATTCGGCGACTCAAAAAAATCTGGTTGAATAACTTAGAGCAAAGCGGAGCATGTCATAAACCAGTGGTCTTGACGTCATAAGCAGAGGAAGATTCGGTTGGAAAGTGCATTCGTTTGGAATTACTCTGCAAACCGGAAATGCTGTCGAGTGACACACTCAGCTTCATTATCAAGTAAAAGAGAAATGTTGTAACCATAGTAAGATTGATTCTCAACTATCTACATCGACATTAACCATCAAGCAAAATAAAAAAGAAACGAACACTTTTAATCAAATCAACAGAAAGCAGCAACGCATACCATACCAAACATTAAATTGTGTTTCCATGGTAGTTCTTTCACTCATATAAAAGGAAAAATGTATCTTTATTTTTGCATTGATTAAGACAGCATCTTCCTGCTATAGTACTCGGAAATTACAACCAAAAGCATCAAGCAAATCCAATTGTCGCAGTATCAACACAAGATGGACACAACAGAACCCGTACCATCATTAAGCTGCAAAAAATAGATTGTGAAATCATTAATATTTGTAACATATGCCAGAATAAATTTAATATAAGTATTCAGATATTAAGCATGGTTATGTTTCACAACAGTAGGTACTTGTTATAGTCTTAATACACAATTTAGCCCCCAAGCTATACCCATTCTCTGACTTTAGTACCCAAACTTCTTTTTTTTTTGTTAGCTTTGCTATTAAACTATCATTCCATCCCAGTTTACCTCAAAAGGTTAACAACACTAAAAAAAGCTGACAACCAACCAATAAGAACATGAGACCTGGAAAATGAAGTCATCCAATGCAAGGATAAAACAAATGTGAGACGTATTGTTATTGGCTAGCATTGCTACTTTTTTAACGATATTAATATTAGGGTAAGCTGGGACGCAAGAAGGGACGGAGCTAGGATTCCAACTTAAGAGGGGCAAAATATGATTAACCATAAAAAATGAGGGGGGAAATCAAAATAAACTAAATTTTGGAGTCCTAATTTAATATTTTCCGATTTTTTTAATAATAAAAAATGGGGGGGGTGGAGGCAGTGCGCCCCCTCGGTGAAGCATAGGTTCATCCCTGGACGGAAGCATAGTTTAAGTATCAAAACGAACCAAAAAGGTTTATGTACCAAAGTGGGAAAAGGGATAATGCGAGAGCTAAATCATGAATAAAACCTTTATTATACTACATGAAGATAATAAAGCTAAGTGTAAAATAGGACAACTAAGAAACAAGTCAATTACCAAACCCATTTATCAAATATATATATGCGTGTGATAAACAAATTAAAAAAGACATAACTTCATCGAGTAACGGAGAAAATTTATGGTTTTGGTATGGAGACAAAGTTGAATGGCATTATGGTTATATAATAACACCAGCACACCAATCAGTTTATTTTATTTTATGAAAATGGCAAATGAGAACAGCATAACACCATTTAATAAACCAACTTCCCATATTTTTAGGCATAGACGTTAGACATACACATGAGGGAATAATCATCTTCTAGAGATGGAATTCATCTCCTACGCTACCAATTTCACACACGGCTTCAAATAAGTTTTCTATCACCACCCTTGTCATTGCCCATTGCCCCGAAAGAAAAAAAGCAGGGAAAAAAGAACCTATAACACAAATATTTATCACTCGAACTTGAACATGGCCCTTATGACCGAATTTGTCAAATAAATGTGATTGCATTGCAAACACTACAAATGTGTGGAACATAGAAGCTTCGCACTGCAATTTAAATTCCAAGAAATGTATTAAATGTCATCTTCTCATATCAGCCATGATATTTCCCTCTATCATTGTTAAGAAACTTATCTGGTCAGCATAGGAAATAAGGATGTTGCGAATTCCAACTAAGTCTTATATAGTTTATGAAACATATAAATTGTCTACTAAACAACATTTGCTTAGCCTTTCTGCCAATGGGATAAGTAGATATCATATATTCATAAAAGACCAGTCCAAAAGCTCGATTACATCAGCACTCATGGAAATAAAGAATCCAAAATCAAATATACCCGCATTTCAACAAGGCTAAATGAATTCTCATTCTAAAAGACTATCCAGACTAATGAACCTCCCAAGAATTAAAAAAAACAAAAAAGAGATAAGGAGTACCTAGATGGGATCAGTGATGGCCATGTTGCTCGGCGTGCTGCTTGTGCTCGAGATGACGACGCTCGTTTGGAAGAGCGACAAGGTAAGAAAATATCATCCCACCGAAGCAGACATGGTAAAGAGGTTCGATGGAGTCTGTCTCGATGTATTTGGCTTGGTAATTGTCCAAGCCCCTCTGAACAGCTTTCTTCACGTAACCAACAGATAGCATCGGCTTGACATAGCTCGGAACTTCCTTCAGTTTCATCCCTTTTATCTCGTATAAACTTTTCTCATTGCCATTTTCCCAATTTCAATCAAACCCTAGTTACCCTTTTTGGGTTCTCCACGTCGCGTGCGGAGATCTAAACAACTTCAAGAAAAATGGGGATGACTTCAGAAGAGACTGAGATTGTCGTTTTAAAACAGTAAAACGAAGGCTTAAGGCTCAGTTGGATTCAAGCCTTTTCACATTGGGCCAGTCTGCTTGGCTTTTCATATTTTTTCTCTCTAAATAATAGTGTATTAAAAATTGTTGAATTTTAAGAATATTAGAATTTTCAAGTATAAAAAGTGGACAGTACTTTTTAGGTAATTTTATTAGAATAATTTTTTTAATTCTTTTCACTCAAATAATTTTACTGACGAAAATACCATTCTTTTAACAATTGTGTATTTTCTAAAATAGTATTTTTTTGTACTTTAATGATTATATATAAATAAGAAAATACAGTTTTTTTTAGGGAAAAAAAGCAACAATGCGGCAAATTTAGCAGAAAATTTACATAATACGTGGCATGTCGCTATTGGCAAAACAGCACAACATAAATACGTGGCATGTTGCTATTGGCAAAAACAGCACAACATAGATAATAACAAAGTAAATAACAATTCGAAACCATTTAAAAGAAAAATGAACTCGAGGAGAAGAAAGAGTCGTGTAATATTGATCGGACAAATTATTAGTGCTTGAAACTTAAACAATCGAGGTGATTTGAATTTCATTCCCCTTCGTAATGGCTGAAGAATCTCAAACGGCGCCATCTAGCTCACAACCAAGATCCTCCGTTAACACTGCAAAAATATCCCAGGTTTTCATCTTCAATTCGCATTCTTCTTTTAATGATTTTCCCTACAATTCAATTGTTTTTTATTAGCTTTTTGGTAGGTTGGGAAGAATAATTTTTTTTCAATTACCTTCGGGGAACTTCGATGTATTATGGTGTTGAACTTTTCTAGGTATTTCTTAGCTACCCCATTTTAGTCGATATGAAATATTGGGTTTTGCATTGTAGTTGATATGGAATGATGGTTTTGATTTACCTAATGTCTATGCATTACGAGATCTGAATTTTAGCTGTATCTCCTGGCAAATCATTGGCTGATGATATCATATGTTTATGTTAAAATTAATTTTTTACTACAATAAATTTGATTATTATTATTAATATGTTATATTCCTGAAAGTTGTTAGTTTTTCTAAATCATATGTTTTTGTTAGGCATTTATTTTTCAGATAGTCATTAATTGAATTCATGCTCGTCAAAATGAACTTTTCTTTTTTATCGTAAGTGTTTTTCCCTTAAGAATTAAAATGATCAAACAATTTTATTTATGTATGTGGGTTTTTTGTGTGGATAATAATAATGCGGATATTGTGTTTGATAGATGTTCAGAGAATGATTTAATAATTCTTTTGAGGATTCTATATGTCTGGAGTTTCCTTTTCATGAGAGGGTACATTTGGGGACTGTTTTACCTAAACCAACTATAAAGCACTTTTACCAACTATATATATGCCTGGTGCTAATTTTAAAGATGTTCAGCAGTAGTTACTCAAAAAAAAAAAAACGAAACAAAACAAAAGAGACTTTGCTCTCTTTGCTTGAAAATTCATGCATCTTATCTATGCTGTTAGGGATATGCATTCCTTCATTTGGTGGACCATCAGATGCAAATCTTTTGGTTTTTTATTTTTATTTTTAGCAATGGGATTCATCATGTTATAGCTGGGTAAACAAAATGGACTCTATCAAGCAATCCTTTTTATGTCGAGAGAGAGAGTTCACTCGTAAGATGATATAGACCCTAATATTTTCTGGACAAGCAATAGAATAGTATAAATTAACAAAATTAAGTCTAAATTGAATCCAGTTAGCTCCTGTGTTGTCCTATTTGGTGAATGCTAAAATTTGTAAATGGGAGTTCTGTTATGTTATTTTTCTTCACTTGTGCTTTGTGTATATAATTTTCTTTTCTTCACTCTTAGTTTCTATATGGCTTTTATGTCTTAGGTTCCTGGATACTTTGGTGTTCCAGCTTTTCAAAATGGTGATTTTCAGATGTTTCCGGTTATGTATCCTGCAATTGTCCCAGGTTTAACTTTACAAAATCAGGAACAGATTAACCGTGGAGCAGGCATATATGCTGTTCCTGTTCAACCATTTATGGGACATATTGCTGGAATTCCATCTAACAATCTCATTCCCCTCACCTATAACATACCTACGTAAGTAAATATGTAGCTTGTATGTTTCTGTTGTTTATGTTTGTTCTGTAAAATGAAGATTCCCACCTGCCATTCTGTTGGATTAGGGTTGAGCACCTGTAAGTGATATCCTATACAATTTACTAGTTCATCCAACTTCTAGCACCAAATCTAGGTCTTCAGTTCAATTCTTTATAAATGTTGGTGGATTTCATTAGATTTGCTCTACACGTGAAGGATATTGATATAGATAGAGTGCTATGACACAAAAGTACTTAAGCAAACATTTAGTTAACTCTAGATCATTTTCAGTTGGGGAATTGCTACGATGATGCATATTTTTATGGTAAAAAGGATTGCAAGTAAAAGTTTGTCATTGATTGCTTTTTATCTTACTTTGTTGCATGGTTTCTATTAACAGACGGTCTGTGACGGAGGCAGGGACTGCAGTTGAGGAGCAAGGGCAAGGAGCACAACCCCAACATCAACAGCAGCAGGTAGGACCCCAAAGACAGGTTGTTGTCAGGAGATTCCAAATTGCATTTCAGCTGGATTTGTTGCTTATACTTAAGCTAGCAGCTGTAATATTTTTGTTCAACCAAGATGGATCAAGACAGAGGCTGGCTGTCCTTGTGTTCTTTGCTTCACTAGTCTATTTGTAAGTTCTGAACTTCTGATTGTTTTGATTTAACACTTGCTCTGCTCATCGGAACTGCTATTTTCCTGATTATTTAGTTTTAGCTAAGATACAAGTCCAGACTCCTGCTTTTGACCACTTTGTACGTTGGGTTGCTGTGTCTTGATGTCTCCCTGTGTATTATTAAGGGTCAAGAAGACATATTTTTGCTGTTGAATGGAGAAGGTGTGAGTTTTTCTTTGAAAGAATTTGGGTCATTTCTTTGGATGGTTGGTGAAAGAGGGGGCATTTCTATCATTGGAATCACATATACTTCACTAATGGCGTTAGAGTTTAGACTAATAAGTGGGGAGCTCTAGTTTTTCTCAAATAATTATGGGTGATTCGTTTTTTCCACTAACCTTTCACTTCACATTTTTTTCAGATGAGATAAACGATGACATTTGTTTTGTGCAGTATTCTAAATTCTAAAGTTAGTCGATATTTTCTGTTTACATTGGTTTCTTGCAGATATCAAACTGGAGCTCTCACACCATTGATAAGATGGCTTTCCCAAGGCATGCAGAGGGCAGCCGCACCTCCTCATCCACCTAGGCCTGCTGCTAGAGCAGAGAATGTTCCTGCTGCTGGAAGGCAAGGCAATGAAAACGTGGCTTTGGCAGGTATTGTTTTTAATGTTTATTTTTTGTGAATTGAAATTCATTCAGCCTTCTATTCATATTTTTTCCCATGCGTGATTGTGGGTATTTAAGCATTGCATCAGGAATTAAACTTAATTACTTGCATTTGTTTATACAGTTTTTGCAACAACATATACTATCTAGATATTAGTATATAATAAATTCTTGAGCCTTTGTATGATAAAGCAGATGATAATTTCCAAAATTAGGCTGTGATTTCATCAATTTGTCCATTGTTGTGATTTGTGATTACAAGCCATTGGCTTTATTGAATCCTGCATCAGTACAGAAAGCCATGTTTCTTTGGATTTGAAAGAGCTACATGATGTGTACCAAATAAAAATGAAGTGAAAAATAAGAGTTGTGCAGTAAGGAAAGCAAAGCTTTAGAGTTCTCTTTGAGGCCCGACCTTTGGAGATTTTATTAAAATTCAACTTACTCAAAATGTGCAGCTGCTTCTTTTATAGCGTCGATCTATTTCCAAGATAATTATCATTTTTATTTTATGTTACTCGAACTCAGGTGTGTGCTGGATTCAAGTATGTATCTGGCTTGGACATGTGTAGTTTTTCTTAAGATTTTCCTTGTATTTGTAGGATTCTTCAGGAGTCGTATCCCTAGTGTCCAGATAGCATTGGACATAAGTACTTTAATAAAAATGAAGAATCAGATTATTCTAGGTAGTAACTAAGATAAATCATTTAACAATAAGCAATAAAGTTAAATTCTAAGTAAACTTCCTAGTTAGGCATTCAATCTAGCAACTACCAACTAAACTTAGGGTCTATTTGTTTGGCTATAATTGGTTTTCTGAAATTGAATTCTAGAAAATGAATTACATTTCTGGTTAAAAATTATTTATTACAAATATTAAATATAATAAATAATATTATTTATCATAAAACTTAAATATTATTTTTATAATTTTATTAATAAAAATATTAGTATTGGCATATTTTATTGAAATAAAAATATTATAAATTATATTAATTATTTATTAAAGTAATAGTGTTATATTATATTTTAAAAATATTAATTAGTATATTTTAAATATCTTTATTAAAATAAAAATATAATATCTTATATTATTATAATATAATTGATTATTTTATTATAATATTAAAAATATAATATTATATTATTATAAATATTAATAAATAAATTTTAAATATTTTAATAATTAATATTTTGATTAAAATGATATTAAAATATTTTATTAATATTAAATTCATAAAATAAAATTATTTTGAGTATTTATTCTTTGAAGTGAAAAGTTCGGAAAATGACTTACGGAAAATCAGACCGTAAGTCATTTTCCAGAAAACACAGGAAATTTTATTGACTAGGAAAATGTTTTACGTTGAACAACCGTTTTCCTCCAACTAAACATTTTCCGGAAAACGAATTACGTAAACAAACATGGGCAAGTTTATACAACAAAATCCGTCTTCTTGATGGACACTAACCTTCCACTGCTTTATATGCAAGCTAAACATAGATTTTACCATGTAGTATCGCAGTTGTTGATTCTGGTATGCTGAAACTTGATGTGATATTTGATTATGGTTCTGTATATTTGTTTCTGTTTAACATCTTGGATGTGTGAAACAAGCAGGAGAAGAGAATGAGAACCGGCCTGCAGGTGATGGTAATCAGGCGGTTGAGAATGAGAATGAAGCAGACCCTGCTTTAGGAAATGCTGGCAATCAGTGGTGGGGAATTGTTAAGGAAATCCAGATGATTGTTTTCGGCTTCATCACGTCTCTTCTTCCGGGCTTCCACAACATAGATTAGGTCATACTTTACAGAACCAATGATCTTTTCCTTCTAATTCTTATAAGAAAAAGGAAAAGCATAAACCGATGTTTATATAGGTAAGTATACTCGAACAGATTCGGTGCAGTCGTTGTATGGTGCTCGGGAGCCCCACTGCATCTGCAAGAAGCCTTTCTGTTTTATTTACAAACCAGCATGCTTTATGTAGTTGTTTGGCACATGAAGTTGATAGGATACTTGAAATTGTATGCCAACTGGAATGCGGATTTCTTTGTAATGCAGACATGGAATGAGTGGCTGACTTCATTTATGGGTTTTGTTATCTTGACAGAGTTTTGGGTCATTTCTCTCGTTACTTGACATTTATTATTTATTGGAGATAATTGCATAGGAGGGCCCCAAACTATGACCTCTGTTTTAAATTGATCTTTAAATTCTAAAATGTTTTATATCAGTCTTCAAACTATAACACCATTCTAAATTGGTCTTCAAATTAAAAAACCTACTAGAAAATTAATAAACTCGTTGCAGTTCAATTTCCTCGTAAAGCTTTAAAAAATTTCAATAAATCACAACAGAAAAGTGCATGTACTCTTGAGGTGGTGTTTGGTTCGTTGTAATGTTTATGAGGGAATTAGAATTATTGAAATCTGAATCTAAAACCTGTTTGGTTGGCAGGAAATTGAATTGGAATCTAGTTTCATATTTTGTTTGGTTCGCAGACATGTCAGATGAATTTGATTTAAGTAATGTAAAATGATAGAATTACCCTTTTTATTTTTTGCTTAATTTTAGTTTTTTTATAACTTACATGTAGCAATATAATATAAAAATTTTAAAAATATTAAATTTTCATTTTATTGATTATTCATTTCAATAAATTATAAAAATCATACTAATAAACATCATAAGTTAAAATCATCCCAATTAGGGATGGCCATGGGTCGGGTTTTTGGTCCACCGACCCGACCAGAGAACAAGGGAACCTCCATCCGAGACCCAACCCGATCAAAATAAAGTTTCACCCGACCCGACCCGAATATATGAATTAAAAACTCAACCCGAAATAATAAAAAATTATTTTTATTCAATAAAAACAATGACTTAATTGAAAAAAATTATATATAGAGGGGTATTATTGTAATTATTCATAAATATATAAGGTAAAATTATATATTTTTTCGAGTCGGGTATTTTTCACCCTAAACCCTAACCCGACCCGAATATTACACTTAAAAAACCTCAAACTGAATATCAAACTTAAAAAAACCCGACCCGAACCCGAAATTTTAAAAAAATCCGACCTGATCCCGAATTTTTTTAAAAAAAAATCCGACCCGAATACTAAAAGATTGATGAGGATAGTATGGTCAAATTTCACATTCCTTCCTCCAAAGGATTTCATTTCCATCATTATGGATAAAATTTACTTTCCCTCCCTTGATGGAATTGTTCCCCTTTGAATTGAACCAAACATGGGAAAGTGGTAGAATTGGATTTCAATTCCCCCTAATTCCAAGGGATTCCAACGAACCAAACGCCACCTGATTCTCTCAGGCAGACTTCGATTATGATACATACAAGAGCCAATAAATCATGAAACCAACAAAATTTGTTTTATTAACATTAAAAAATGGTAATTACATAAGTATATACAGGTTACATTAAAATATTAAATGGAAAAAGAAACAAAAATATCTCACATCTCTGATAAAAGATTGCTCATCTTCCGAAGCTCCTTGAGAGCTGTAATGGCTGTAACTTGTCCTTTGCCAACTAGAATGTTTTTAGATAAATTGTCCAATGATCCTACTTGACCTTGATTTTGCTGGAAAACTGACTCCAGAACCTGCCAATCAAAACACGACCGTTCAGAGATTCCATGGAAGTAAATGAAATAAAGAAATCACCAAGCTTCATTTAACATTAGTTTCGGGTTTTAATGACGCGTATTCAGGTTTTTGTTTCTTTAAATTCTCTCCTCAGACTGTTCTATTCGCCTATGAACATTTTCCTTCAACGGTTTCAAGCTCGGAACCACCAGAGTATACCTGGATGTGGTCGAGCATAGCCTGCCCAAGATTCTTCAATGTTCCCATCATATTCTGGTCCATAGTATCACCTTTGCTAGTGGGATGTGAGTTACAAGAAGCACCGGCAACAGATGAGTCTGCTGTACTGTGCTTACTATCATGAAGTAGAGGTTTTGCAGCCTCATTGGTACCTCCACGTTTATCGGATGTCTCCTCACAGACATTGCTCCGTCCAAACTTCCAAAACCACTGGAATTTACCTGAAAGAATCCTGCTCTCTTTCATAGATGAGGTCTTCCCTGAATATTCATTCTCATGCAGAGGACTTAGAGAGACATCATCGGAAGGAAGGGAAACCCAAGGCGGTAAATCTTCTGGGCTCCACCCCCGGAGATCACCATTATCATCTACGGATAAATTTGATGCAGGACTACTCTTTTCAGTGTCAATTTCATGGTCAATAATGCTACAACCAGGAGGGGTCGGAGGGTCGGGAAAAAAAGATTTCTCTTCACTTACAACAGCTCCACTTCCATTCTCACATCTATCCTCTGTCGTGGAAATAGACCCTTTGTTAGCAGAATTTTGTCCTTCCCCCTGAACCTCTACAGAATGATGATCCTCTAAATTAGAAGCCTCGAAACAATCTCCCTTTTCAGCAGAATCCTCCAAGCTGAGCTGCTTAGTCAAATCTTCAAGCAAACTACGCCTAACAGAGTGATGCTCCTTTTTGCATCTTTCATTTCTTGCAGGTGATGGGGCAGATTCAGTTCTACTAAGGCGAAACTTTATTCTTTCAGCCCATCTCTTTTTCCCACTTGGAGTATTATTTCCTAAACTATTTTGCCTTGGTTCCTCTGCCTTATGCAGTACTCTCCACTTTTCTTCCCAGTAGCTGTCAGGCAGCAGGCTTCGAATGGTTTTTGGAGAACCTAAACCAGATGGAACATTGTGACTGATCATTGGAGATTTCGAGCACTTATAAACTCCACCAAATGCAGACAACAATGGCGCTTTGTTAGATTCCAATGCAAGAATTTGCAGTGACTTTGCCTTCTCTATAAGTTTTTTCAGATTTATACTCTCCGGAAATTTCAGGAGTCTCTGAAGACAAGAAGTTGCAGTTTCAGTGGCAAGCAAGGAAGATCTCAGATAAAGTATCATAGAGACTGCCATAGCAGAAATTAATCCTCCACGGCATGAATCGATTAGTTTAAAACTGAAATAGTCACTGTCTTCAGAAACTTTATTAAGTGGGTTATTATCTTCTGAGAAAATCTCATCCCATATAACTAAGAGATTTTGAAGTGAAAATTCCCGTCCAAATAAAACCCGCAACCACCGAAGAGCAAAATACTGTGGTTCAACACCAAGCTCAACAAGATGGGAATGCAGAGATGAATCGACGATTGACAGTAAATGATATAGTGCAGCTGAGGCTTCAATGACAGGGGGCAAGCCACTTTGGGACTCGGCTGCAGGAGAGGAAGCAAAAAAATCGGCCATAGCAACTGAACCTCGTGCACCAATCATCAGAGCATCAAACATACAGTAGGCATCATGTTCCATAAATTTCTCAGACAAGACAATACCAAGTTCACCTTCAGCTCCATAAGCATCACTTAGCAAGACAATGGCCTGTATCTCAGGATCAAGATCATAAAGACTGCAGACTTTCTTTGCATTGCCTTGAGATCCAATCTCATCTTCCACAGAATCTGAAAACTTCTTAAAATCAAAATTGTAAGAGTCACCATTTTCTTCAAATGGGAATCCATCAAATTTGTCAATAAACTGGTCTTCATATAGCTTCCGCACTTCTGAAAGACGCTCAACATCAATATGAAGAACATAAGCAGAGGAGCCAAGAGTTCATGCATTCCTACAAATAATAGTAAAGAGTTAAAAAGTTAATAGATCCAGGATATTGTGTTCTAAATCCAGTGGTTTTTCATTGCCTTTGCCTACTACAAAATAAAAATTGAATTACTAACTCTAACTAGCCTTCACTACATAACCACAACCATATAACTTTTATGTCTTAAACATTAGGACTCAAACCCTTGAAAACAAAGTCAATATTTAGTAGTGCAAGGCATTGTTCCTTTAATTTTTCAAAATCTACAATGAGGTAACATGAAAAATAATAAAACGTGTGCAAAGCGGTTAACAAAATACCTTGTCTATAACTGCACTCTGGGTATCTAAGGCACCACAGCAACAATATTCGTCTCAGCATTCCCTGGCAACCAGGTGTCTGGAAGTAGCTTTCATGCTCCGGATATAATCGTGATAAATCCTGGTTAACCATTTTTTCCAGCTCAGCATTCCGAAAGAATTGACTCCAGGTGCTGTCTGCATGAAGAATTAGCTATGGATTAAATATAGATCAAATGAAAAACACCTAAAATCCTAAAACAGGGGGAAACCACAATTAATTTCCTCATAGAAGAATATCCCAATCATTTAGGCAGGTCTAACTTTCCACCGACAAATAAGAGTTGCAATTCCTGACTTGAAAAACAACCAATCAGGATAGGGTATAATAGGAGGAAAAATTATTTGCCTCCTTTTTATGCAGCCGAAAGAGACAATGGACCAATAAACACTGTTCACACAAATTCAGCATCAATCAAGATAAGAAAGCAAGGTACAAACAACAGTACTAGATCAACAAAAACTGGTGAGCTAAAAATCAAAGCAATTCAGCAAAAGAAAGCAGAGAAATTAAAATTACCTGGGTTTTGTGAGAGTGGATTATCCATAACAAGATTGGGGGGATTGCTTGCTCCATTTTTGGGAACGTGTGGATCCACTAGCAGTTGCCTTCTCAAACCGGCATATCTGAATTCCCATAAAACCAGAGATTTGAGACTACAGCAGTTAGTTCTTAATTTCGAAAAATGTAAAACATAGAAATAAAAAGTGTAATAAGTGATTATTGTAATTTAATTAAGGGAATTAATCTGAACATGAAAAAAGGGAAAGGTTAAATCCCTTGAAAACTCGGAGACAAAAAGTTATCATTTTCTATAAAATTTAAGCTAGATTTAGCTGAAACAAAAAAATAATAAAAAACATATTTAAATTTATATATATATAAAGGATCGAGTTTTGGTAATCTGTACAATAAAAAGCTCAAAATTATAATTTCTCACTCGGGTGCTAAATTTTTCTTAGTTAAAAATGGAAAGGAAAAGATGAAAGGGCTACCTTCTGCGAGAATCAGCTGTTACCCTTCGAAGATCATCAATTGAAGATGAACGAGGTAAAATTCCGAGATTGATACGCCATTGGACGCCTCTAAGACTAGCAAAAGCTGGACTTTCAGACGCCTTTGCAATCTCTTTGCTCATTTCTTGCGATCAAAAACACAAAACAATTAGACAAAAAGAGAAACCGTTTACACCTGGATTTGTGAGACCAAAATCATTGAAACAAAAAAGGGAATTGTTTTCTGGAGCAATAACCAGCATTTGAATATCAATTTCTTTCTCTTTTCCCCATTTTAGAGTGGAAAGGAAAAATAATAATTGAATAGAGAGACATAAAATAGCAAGTTCGTTTGTTTGTTTATTACTCTACTTGTTAACCAACGCAAAATCCCATCGTTAAATCTAAGTTTTATTTATTTGTGAGTAAATTACGTTTTTCGTCACACAATTTTAATTACATTCTTGTTTTAATTATTAAATCTTTTTGAAATAATTTAATTTTTAATTATTTAATTTTCAAATTGTTTCATTTTCAATCACTCAACATTAAATAAGAAACAACATGATGGCACGAACTAATTTTTTGCTAGTGTTCTTGTTTTACTACTCACGTACAAAATTTCTCTTTTTTCTATTTTCATTTTTCAAAAATTTTAAAGTTTCATCTCTATCTCATATCATCGTTTTCATTGTCGTTTTTTGATATGTTTTTTCTAACTATTTCATATATCAATCAATTTGTATTGTCATCTCCTATCATTCTACTAATTTATATTTTTTTAAAATCTCTTTAAAATTTACGAAACTTCAACATAAATTCTAAAGAAAAACAATTTTGATTTATAATCTTCATCGTTTAATCATCATGAAATCATAAAATATTGTTTTTTTCTTTTTTTCTTTACCTCTCCACAGTTAAAATTTGTAAAATGTTATTTCCACATTAGAAAATTAAAGAGAATTTAAAAATTTAAGTTTAAATTTTAGTAAAATATTTGAAGTTAATTTCATAATTTAAAAAATTGTGGTATTTTCATATATTTTTAAAAGATTAAATTCCCTGTTATAACTTGCGAAATAATTAATGACAATGTTGGGAATAGAGTGATACTAAAAGTTAAACGATGAAATTAAAAATATAAAATTTAATAACCAAATAAGAATATGGTCAAAAGTTGAGTACTGAAGTCTAAACTTTAACCTTTGTTTATTTAATTATAGGAACCCATACTCAATTAATATTTATATATAAGACTAGAAAACAAAAGCACCACTTCATACTGTTACCCTCCACCGAAATTTCTCGGTGGACCCGGAAGCTCACCGTCCCATACTAGATGGAGCTCAAGCTGTTGGTATTACTTTTTGGAATTATGGTATATTTAACAAATAAATATTTTTTAAAACTAATTTCATATAATATCCATAATTAATTAAATAAACGATGATATAAGTTTAATATATTCATACTTAATTAAATAAACGATGATATAAGTTTAATATATTTATATTTTATTTTTTATAATTAAAATAATAAAAAATCAAATTAATATTTAATCAACTTTTATATTAAATTTTAAGTATTATAAACGAAATATTCATATTGTTTTACATTATGATCGACTCAATTTCTGATAGAAAAATTATTTGTAAGAGGATCATTAGGTCTCTTAAAAAGATTATCATCTTAAGTGGTGATCCAACACCATCAGCACTTAACGTCGCTAAGTCTTAAAAGAGTTAATCGTGTGGTTAAAATGTGATATTTGTTCAAATTTTTTTAATCAATATAGTAATAGAATTGATTTAAATAGATGAATGAACTTAAAATATTATACAATAATATTATTTTTTTATTTTTAATTTAAAAAGAAATAAGTATTTATTTTAATCTCAGTTATACATTTAGATTTATCAAATTATTATATTTTTATTTAAAATTAATTAATTTTGTATAACATAAAAGGATAACATCATATTTTTATTTAAAATTAATTATATAAAATATATAATTTTTTAAATGTTTGAACAGTTAAACAGATGATGGCCCAATTTATAGGTGTACAAAATGCTTGCATTGGAGGATCATCAACAAAGCCCAGCAATTCGACTCTACAACCATTAGCTCATTTACTCTTCACTTTTTCTTTTAATGTCAGTTAAATGTATATTTCTCCAAGGACTTCCGCCACCGCCACCGCCACCGCTACCGCTACCACGAGCTTCGTCCGACAACATTATAACTCTGGGTTCTGTCACAGATTCATCCATGGCGGATCAAATGCGGACCTTTTCATTCTCAGTCAGAGACCGAGATCACGAGAAACACGACGACGTGGAGGAGAGCAGGTGTGCTTTCCTTGTGGTAGCTCTCTTCCCTTGTTTAGTTTGCTTTATACTTCTCCTTATTATAGTCTCCGTCGTTTTAGTAGTCAAATTCCGTCTATTTTGCCACACTCCCCTTCATTCCGTAATTTACAAGAACAGATGCTAGTTCTAGATTTGAATCGTAGGTGTTTCTCTGGCATCACTGAAGGTGATACGGAGTCTGAAACCGAAATCGAATCCGATAGCTTCGAGTCTAGGTCGGACCCAAAGGAGGTTGAGAGAGTATGCAAGGTGATCGACGAATTGTTTGGCTTAGACCGAAACATGGAGGCTGTTTTAGATGAATGTGGGATTAATCTTACTCATGATTTGATCATTGATGTATTAGAACGGTTCCGGCATGCTCGGAAGCCGGCCTTTCGGTTTTTCTGTTGGGCCGGGCAAAAACCGGGGTTTGCGCATGATTCCAGGACTTATAACAAGATGATGGATGTTTTAGCAAAGAATAGGCAGTTCGAGACGATGTTGGCGATGCTTGAAGAGATGGGCGCTAGAGGGGTTTTGACGATGGGCACTTTTATTATTGCCATTAAAGCTTTTGCTGCCGCCAAAGAGAGGAAGAAAGCGGTTGGGATCTTTGATTTGATGAAGAAGTACAAATATGAAGCTGGTGTTGATACTGTTAATTGCTTGCTCGAGAGTCTCGGGAGGGCTAAGCTTGCGAAAGAGGCGCAAACACTTTTCGGGAAGTTGAGGGACCGGTTTACGCCCAATTTAAGTTCGTATACGATATTGCTTAATGGTTGGTGCAGGGTGAGGAATTTGATGGAAGCAGGAAGGGTTTGGAATGAGATGATCGATAAGGGTTTCGAGCCTGATATTGTCGCTCATAATGTTATGATTGAAGGGCTGTTGAGGAGTCGGAAGACATCTCACGCTGTGAAGTTGTTTGAGGTAATGAAAACTAAGGGGCCTTTGCCGAATGTTCGCAGCTATACGATCATGATTCGGGAATTTTGCAAGCAGGCAAGGATGGGTGAAGCGGTTCGATATTTTGAGGAGATGCATGATTCTGGATGTCCGCCCGATGCACCGGTTTACACATGTTTGATCACTGGTTTTGGAAATCAGAGAAGGATGGATACGGTTTACAGGTTATTGTTGGAGATGCAAGACAAGGGTTGTCCACCGGATGGTCATACATACAATGCCCTGATTAAACTGTTGACAACTCAACGAATGCCGGATGATGCGATGAGGGTATACAAGAAGATGATTCAGACCGGAATCCAACCAACAATTCACACTTTCAATATGATGATGAAATCATTCTTCCAGTCGAGGAACTATGACATGAGTTGTGCAATTTGGGACGAGATGACTAAAAAGGGGTTTTGCCCCGATGATATTTCGTACACTGTTTTCATCGGAGGGCTAATCCGTCTTGGTAGATCAGGAGAGGCATGTAGACTTTTAGTAGAAATGATAGGGAAAGGAATGAAAGCTCCTCAACTCGATTATGGAAAGTTTGTTGCTGATTTCTCTAGAGCTGGGAAACCCGCCATACTGGAGGAGTTGGCTCAAAAGATGAAGTTCTGTGGTAAGATTGAAGCCTCGGATATATTTACAAGATGCGCCGAGGCGATGAAGAAAAGGGTTAAGAGAAATGGTCCTTTTAAAACCGATGGAAGGTGTGTCTGACATGCTAATGAAGCGTTTTCGCTCTGGTTTTTTTTCTTCATTTGGCTCAATCGATCATACTGCAAATGACCTTTTATGGCATTGTAAATCATAATTTCCAGTTGTTGAATCCCGTATTTCTAGTGCTATTGGCTTAGTTTAGCTATTGGTCCTTGTATGCCGTTCAACTGTATTCCTTTTCCCCTTGTTGTGCAATAGATTTGATTGTTCTTTTTCATATTGTGGAACTCACTGTGAGGTCTATCCTTAATAAGGTCATTTATTTATCTTATTTGATTTTAATTACTAAATAAAGAAAATTAAGTTTTTGACCGAATCATGTGTGAGAATTGTTAATAATTCTTCAATTGATATTTATACCCACATTTTTTTAGTTTGAAGTAATTACAAGATAATATTTGTTCGAAAGATTTTCAATCATTTGAAAGAACGTTAGCTATGACTTTCATCATAGATTGGTCTCCAAATATTTTCAAATTATTAGCGTAAATTAATCACACTTCATTTAACAAAATCGTTAAGTCAAACTATGAGTCAAGTTGAAAAGAACAAGTTTCTGAATTGTGTTTTGCTTATAGTTAGTAGGCTTTTTGATTTAAACTCCCCCACCCCCATATATATATTTGGTTACAGCTTCGGTAGGAACTTCGATTTGCAGCCAAATACTCAGATCCGTAAGGAATTGTTTCCCCAGGTTGCATCTTTCTGACCTTTCATTTATATTTTTTTTCTGTGTATTACTTTGCTTTGTAGTTTTTGTTTTTGTTTGGAGATCTTGCAGTTTTTCTCAAGCTTCATTCCAGATTTCGACAGATCTTTCTTGCTACTAGCATTTATATTTTCATTCTTTGTTTTTTCTCCCATCTGAGAACTAGATTTTGTTATTATTTAGTTCAACGCCGCAACCTTTTGCTTTTGTTAGATCTTCCTAGCTTTTGCTGGATAAAGTAACGTCGTCTCATCGAAGAGAGCTAGAGATCCAGAAAGTTAAGGGGGAAAAAAGTGCGACTTGAAAACGAATTTTGCAACAATCTGGTGCTAATATCTTTGCATATCCCAAGATCTACTTTCTCAGCCATCTTATTCTCGTTTACCGGTTGCTTTTAGATTTAAAATTCATCACTGTTTTGTGTTATTCATACATCAAGAAACAAAGGTAAAAGGCCAAACAAATCTGATGCTCCTTCGACGATCTCACAACTCTTTACAAAATTTTGCTGCTTCGTAAGTTTTGAGGTTTCATTACGGGACATGACCACCCATCTACTGCACTTCGCCGAAATATGCTACTTCACAAGTTTTGAGGTTTCGTTTTCTTTTTTTAATTTCCGTAGTGTTGTTTGCTTGCTTCAATTTACTTTATTTTTGTTTTAAATTTTACTAGTGTTTGTAAATTCGTCGTGATCCCATCTTGCAGTTCTAATTTTTTGGTTAATTTCTTCCCAACATCTTTGTTGTTGGATCTTTTCCATGCCAATTGCTTAAGGGTAGTTTGATCTGGGAGTGACTTCGATTCCTTGCTGTTGGATAGAATATTTTACAGCTTTCTTATTGCTTGGGTGATTTATTCTTATTAGCTATTTTGTTTATCTGAGGGGATTTGATTTTCTGTGAAGAATCATAAGTTGGTTAGGTTTTTGAATATTCAAGCTTTATTGGGAAAATTTGTGAGAAGTTGCTACATAGAATTCGATCGTATTTTTTTAAGGGTTATTTTAGCAATTAATTTTATTCATAAATATTTACCCCGCATAATAATAAAAATCAATATTATTCTATTTTCTTCTCTTTTAACATTAGTCTTTTAGCAATAATTTATAACAATAGTATTTTATAAATTAAAACCCTTTTTAGTAACCAACTAGGCTTCTTAGTACCCTCAATTCTCTAGCATTTTATTAGTGCATCTTCTGTCTTCTTTGGATTCCTTTTTCATAGTTCCTCATAGCTTCGGCTATAGATGATTACTTGAGGTCATCTCCTTCTTATAGAGACCATATGGTGTATAGGGGGAGGGCTCGACAGAGTGGTGTGAATGAGACTAGACTTAAGAGTTTGTACGTTGAATGTAGGCACATTAAATGCTAGGTTGCTGGAGCTGACCGACGTACTAAGTAATAAGAAAATAGATTTTGCATGTATTCAAGAGACTAGGTGGAAAGGGGCTCGCGCCAGAGAGTGTAATGGTACAAGTTGTGGTATTCAGGTGTAGATAACGCTAGAAATGGAGTAGGTATCTTGGTATCCTTTAGGCTCAAGGAAAATGTAGTTGAAGTTTATAGATACCGTGATAGGATCATGATGATTAATGTTATTATAGATGCGGAAGTGGTGAATGTTCTTTCAGTGTACGCCCCACACGTTAGCCTAGAGGAGGTGGAGAAACGTTGCTTCTGGGACTCGTTAGATGTTGTACTTAGGAGCATTCCAGAGGACCAAAGAGTTTTCATAGGGGGAGACTTCAATGGCCATATAAGTAGTGCAATCGACGGGTATGACAGTGTTCATGGGGGTTTCGGTTTTGGTAATAGGAACGAGGAGGGGCGTACGTTGTTTGAATTCGCTACTGCACACGATATGGTGGTCACTAACTCCTACTTTAACAAGAGAGGTGTTAACTTGATTACATTCTATAGCGGGGGACATTGTACCCAAATCGACTACATCCTGGTTCGAAATCAGGATCGATGGGCTTGCATTGACTGTAAGGTGTTCCCTGAAGAGGCATGTGCATCACAACACAGATTGTTGGTTTTGGTGTTCCGCGTACGCCACGGGCGGAGCACTCATAGGAGGGCTAAACTTAGTAAACCTAGGATCATTTGGAAGAACTTACATGGAGCGACAGCTGATGACTTTAGGTGTAAGGTTTTGTCTCATACAGGTTTTGGAACTACAAACTCAAATAATGCAGATATGTTATGGAAAAATATGGCAAATTCAATCAGAAAGGTTGGCAAAAACATCCTTGGGTTGTCGACAGGGAAGGTCAAGGAATATAAAGAATCGTGGTGGTGGAACGACGAAGTCCAAACTAAGGTGAAGACAAAGCAAACTTGGTTCAGGGAGTTTATACAATGCAGTGATGTCGAAGAAAGATCGAGAGCTAAACAAAGATACAAGGAGGCAAAGCGGGAAGCCAAGAAAACAGTGGCTAAAGAAAATGATAAGGCATACGAGGAAATGTACAAGAGATTAGACACCAGGGAATGACAAAACAGTATCTTCAGGCTTGCAAAATCCAAGGAGAATAGGAAAAAGGATCTAGGTAGCATTAGGTATATTAAGGACAACAATGGTGTTCTTTTAATAAACGACCATGATATAAAGAGGGTTTGGGGTTGTTACTTCTTTGACTTATTTAATGACAGTGCCTCTTCCTGTAGAGATAGTATCGTTGATGGGTCAGCCGACCTTCATACTACGCCAATGACTGCCCTACAAGTAGGATTGAGTTTGAGGAAATGAAAATGGCTCTTAGAAAGATTGGGAGGGACAAAACTGTCGGTCCAGATCAAATCCCTATCACTGTATGGTTGGCCCTAGAAGAAGAGGGAGTTAAGTGGTTGACCAACATCTTTAATATTATTCTAGAGACTGCCAAGATGTCTGAGGAGTGGAGAGAGTCTACGGTGATACTAATATATAAGAATAAAGGAGATCCCCAAAGTTGTGGTAACTACAGATGTATTAAACTACTCAGTCATACCATGAAGTTATGGGAAAGGGTCATAGAGGCAAGGTTGAGACAGGTTACTAGGGTTTCGGAAAGCCAATTTGGCTTATGCCAGGCAGATCTATTACGGAAGTGATTCATCTACTTCGACAGCTTATGGAGAAATATAGGGAAAAATATAAGTATCTTCACATGGCGTTCATTGACCTTGAGAATGCGTATGATAGCGTTCCCCGCGAAATGATTTAGAAAACCTTGGAAACGAGACAGATTACAACTGCTTATATCTGGGCGATTCGTGATATGTACCGTAGATCTACTACATACGTCAAGACTACAGTTGGTGACATCGAGGCATTCCCGGTGGAAATCAGACTCCACCATCATCTCTTAGCCCTTACATCTTCGTCTTGATTATGGACGACATTTATTATGAGGCACCATATGGTGTCCCATGGTGTATGCTTTTCGCTGACGACATTGTCCTTATTGTTGAAACAAAAACTGTGCTGAATAGTAGACTGGCTACCTGGAAAACTGCTTTGGAAGAAAAAGATCTAAGGATCAATATTGAAAAGACAGAGTATTTATGTTTAAACTTCAGTGGGAACCAAAATGATGAAGATGTAGAAGTATGCATAGAAGGACACGTTCTCCCCTCAAAGGATTGTTTCAAATACCTAGGGTCTATGATACATAAAGATGGGGGTATAGATGATGACGTTACACACCGTATAAAGGCGGGATGGCTAAAGTGGAGGGCTGCTACTGGAGTTTTGTGTGACAAGAAGGTGCCTCTAAAACTAAAGGAAAATTTTTATAGAATGGCGATAAGACCAGCGCTACTGTATGAATCAGAATGTTGGGCAATCAAGAAGGATCACGTAAGGAGGATGAAGTCCGCAGAAATGAGAATGCTTCGATGGGCATGTGGTAGGACTCTGTGGGACATGACACCAAACTCTGCAATTAGGATGTCATTGGGGGTGGTGCCTGTATCCGAAAAATTGAGGGAGTGAAGACTACGGTGGTTTGGGCATGTCCTTAGGCGACAACCGTCGGAAGCGGTCAGGAGGGTAGAGTCGATTCCAGTCGACGGTGCCAGAAGAAGAGGACGACCAAGGAGGAAGTAGGTAGACTGCTTGAGAGCTGATTTGAAGGATTTAGCCCTTACCGAGGACATGACCTCTGATAGAAAAGTATGGAGACTTAAGACCAGAGTAGCTGAGTAGTGTGGGTCAAAGCCATTAGGGTGTAGCATCTCTGTCTTCTTTGTAATGCCTTTGTAGTAATTTCCAGGACTTCTACTTTTTATATGTTTCTGTCATTGGATTTTTATGAAGGCTTAGAACTAGGATAGAATAGTAGTGTTGCCTTAGTTTAGGTTTTAACCCATTTGACTTTTTTTCTTATCGTAGCTTGCTATCGCTGACTTCTGGGTACCATTATCTTCATGTTTCCTCTTTTTGAATTTAGTCAAGTCTTATGTTTCTGTCTATATGCAGAGATTTCTACGCATAGATTTATTTGTAGGTATTACTTCACATTACAGACGCACATATGAAGACAACATAAGAAGATTGTTTAACTATGTATTTATATAATTATTTATACATTCATTGTATTGTATCTTTATTTTTAAATTTTCTGACTGCCGGAGGTCTTCCACGGAAGCTGCTCTCAACCTGGCGTTGGGTGCAGCCTACTACACTATCTCCCCCTTACCCCATCGTACATGGGAATAGGGTTTTGTTGTTATTGTTGTTGTTAAGTCAAACTATATCAAAAATACTTATGAATCATGCTTAAATCTATGTACATTTATTTGAAACCGTTGAGTTGTGATATTTTAAATAGAAATTAAATCCAAAATTTTAATCTTCCCATATTATTCACATACAATACTTGTTTTTAAAACATATTCAAACATCTGTTTAAGAACACATATTTATATTTGATATTTCAAATAAAAATAAGTAAAATTTGGTTTTAAAAAAATCAGTACGACTGATTAGTAATTATATGAGGATTGAGGACTTTTTCCCCAACTAGCTAATATTCTAATATTTAACTTCTCGAATAATTTATATTTATATATTTAAGGTCAAAGCTTAATCATCTGAAATCAAACCTACTTGTGAAAGACTCATTTACCCTATAGATTTCAATTTATATTTACTTGAAACAAAGCTAAAAAAAAGCTCTAGTTGGCAACTAGTGAGTCAACTTTCCAAAAAGAGACTAAAAAAGTTTCATCTTATCATTTGATATTTGGTAATACAATCGAAGTTTTACAAAAGATCAATAATACAGCTAAGTTTTACAAAACAAATAAATTATAAAAATATAAATAATATAAACAAAATTCATTGATGAGTTGCTGATTTTTCCAAATTCATCGATATTTGCTCGATCATTGATGCTCAATTTTATGATATCTGTGAAGGATTGAAGTTAACATGGGAATTGAGACTCCAAGCAGTTTTTTTTTTTTTTTTAAACAGATAGTAGATAGGCTTTCTCCACGATTAGATGGGGAGAAGTATCGGGTAGAGATCTTTGGTGGTGCTCATAATCGACTTTACTGGACGTTGTTGAAATTTAGATGTTATATAAGTAGGGATGGGCATAGGTTCGGTTGGATTGGATTTTTGGTCCACTCGATTCGATCCGAGAACAAGGAATCCGAGATCCGACCGAAATAAGATTTAACCTGACCCGAATCCGACCCGATATATAACTTAAAAATCCGACCCGATTCGAAATAATAAAAAATATTATTTTTATTCAAAAAAAAAATATTATTTTTATTCAATAAAAACAATTATTTAATTGAAAAAATATTATATAAAGGGTATTATTGTAATTATTACTAAATATATAAAAAAAATTATTTTTTCGTTTCGGGTCTGGTCGGATATTTTTCACCCTAAACCCGACCCAACCTGAATATTACATTTAAAAAAAATCGACCCGATCCAACCCGAACCCATTTTTTTTAAAATCGACCCGATCAGATCAGATCAGGTCGAATTAGAACCCGTCGGATTCGGGTCTCATGCCTATCCCTATGAATAATCGACTCGCAAGTGCAACAAGATTGCATATGACATAACTTGCTTGGTCTCTTCCATTGAGGTTCCATTCTTTCTATGCTCTCCCTGATGCGATCATTGGCAAATTTGAGTTTGTCTGCTCTAGTATTTGTCTAGTTGATGCTACCATTTGTATTAAAAAAATAAAATAAAAGAAAATTCGTATGATTGTTCAAACATAAATAAATCATCAAGATAAACAAATAAACATTAATTGAAGAAATAATGTAATTTTTTTTATATAGTATGAGATTATTATATAATAATATTCTTTCATAAGTTTTTTTAATCAATTGATAATATACACCATACAGATATAGTTACTCAAATTCAAGACCTTTAAGAAGAACAATACTCTCTTCTATCATTGAAATTATTTAATATATTCAAGACAAAATTAATAATCATTTGATATATTCGAGACAAAATTAATCTTAATTATGAAAAAAGAAAACACGTAATATGAGAAAATAATATGTTACGAAAATAGATAACATTATTTACAAATTTTAACGAAAAGAGAGGAACTCGTTAATTCATTCGAGTGAAAAAATATATAATGGTCTTAATGGATATATTCAACAAATATCCGTGCCCCTCAATTTGAAGCTAAATTAGTTGTGATAATACGCATCGCTTGTATATCGGATTCACTCCTTCCGGTGAAGGAAACTTCTCTAATGGTATCCAATATTGGCTTCCATGACCTCGTCGTCTCCCTTCTCATCCGTCCGCCGTTTACGGCCGATAACGGCCTGGTTCTCATCGACCCATCATGGGATTTAGCTCGAGCCGTAAGCCTCTTCACTACGGACGCCATATAGAGAGGAGAAACGTCGTCTTGTAAGGTCGACCACGGCAGCAGAAAGTAGAGCTGGCCCGGTTGGAGCGGATCATCGGCGTTCAAAGGCTGGAAACAGGCCGACAAAAGCTGAGCGGCGGTGCAGAGATACTGCTTTGGGGGGTTGCCGATGACTTGAGTCGCTGTGATGGGATGCTCAAATTCCTCCACGTATCCATTGAAGTGAACCAGGCGAACTGAGTTCGGAGATGCGTATTTGCAGGAGCAAGAAGAAGATAAACAACACCCCATTTCGTTCTATTTTCTCTCTTCAATCATGTGTTTAGGGGAACGATTTTATATTATATGGATTTGATTAATTAGACATGTTTTCAAGTCATGGATTAGGCTATGCAGCCCAACTAATTCCGATTTATGGTTAAATTATGGTTTTGATCCCTCTTATATTATAATTTTAAGTATTAGTATAATAAGAGACGGGAATAATAATTTAATCAATAAAATATTTTCGAAAATGTGACACTTGATCTTAAATTATATTTTAAAATAGGTATATTCAACAATTTTTTTAAAACTTGTATTTTATTTTAAAAGAAAAAAAACCTCAATACCTACCGATAGTAAATTTAGTACAAAAATGTGTGTTCAAATCCCTCGATAAAGTAAAATAAAAAGTCAATTGATAAATTATTTTTTTATTCTTGTTCTTTTATTATTGTTGTCTTATATACATAAAAGTATATGTTCTAAAGAGTTTCAATCGTTTGATAACAAAAGTTTAAATACTTTTATAGTCTTTGATGCTTGAACCTAAAATTTCTAAAGATAATAACCATCTTTTAAACTAATAAGATAGTTTAGTTCATACCTTTTTTTTTTATCTTTTAAACGTATCTATAAGAAGAAGAAGAAAGAAAAGGAAGTGATCGAAAACAAGTTTGAAGTAGTACATTATGTTATCAATTTGGACGGGAATTATGTGATTGGTTGGTACAATATAATTTTCATAGTTTTAATATAGCAGCCCCTAGAGGCAATTTTCATATGATGTACTCTCTATTATATTTATTTATTAAATTAATTATATTATACATCTTCACCTTTATCTTGAATTAATCTTCAATTTTTTGTAATATAATTATTCTTAAATTATAACCTATATTCTAAATTAATCACAATTCTTTTGAACCTTTTGATTTCATCCTCAAACTATCAATCATGTCTGATGTTAATAAAATTATTATAAAAATTGATATATGTTATGTAATAAATAGTGTAACAAACTACAACTTATATTAGTTTTAATAAAATAACAATTTAATTTTGAAACAAAAACTCATAAACATATTTGAAAAACAAAATAAAAATTAATGATTTAAGAAGACTTGATACAACATTAATTATCATTTATTCAACATAATATTATATAATACACATTAGTATTTACATAACAATTAATAATTTTTTAACAACTTTATTACTAAGAGATGTGATCAACATATTCTAATATTCTAGAGAAGTAATTTAAATGTTTGAATATTAATTTAAAATGGTTGTCATAATTTAACGACAAATAAACAGATAACAAAGTGACACTAACCATCTTAAACTAAAATATAATGAGGTTTTGTGGGGAGAGGACATAAAAGGTGCGAGCATTTTAAAATTAGGCTTCATATTTCCAGAAAAGAGTGCATCAGAGTCTTGTTTTCAAATTTTACACACAAAAAATGAGCCCCCCACTATTCTTTCACATATATAATAATGATGGCAATAGTAATAATGTATTGATTGGCTGAATTTGGGGGGTAAATGGACAAGGAATTACCCATCTGGAAGGAGCCAACACTTACAATTAGCCCGGCCTAATTCAAGTCGATCCTAACTGCTCTACCCGTCATCCTAGGACTCAATAATTGCAGCAGCAGAAACATCGACCATTTACAAAATGTATTATATTCTGTGTGAAACCAAGGATGGAGCGGAAGGATCAAGAAAAACCGACCAAAGAATTCACAGTCAAAAATTCAGGAGCGTCATCAGTTTATCTACCGTTTCGGGATAGAATTTCCTAGCAAATAGGTAACACGGCCGTTTGATACCATTCCAGAGGCAAGGTTGTACCAGTTCTACACTCTGCGAATAACCGGGAAGAAGTGATACTATATTCAGAATCTCATAATTTTACCGAGTCGTGAAAGCATGAGAGAAAGTGTTTGAAATCTATACCTTTGCTTCACTTGTTACATGGATACTCATGTCTATCGACTGCAAAAGGAAATATAATGCAAAATTCATCAAAACCTAAATTCATCAATATTGGCTACCCAAGTCTACTATAGATTCCAATGACGAATAATGCAAGACTTTATCATCATACAAAGGAAACAAACATTCTGAGTGTATCGGTCAAAAGTCGAGGTGGTAAGTTATTAAGCAGCAAGTGGTGTTACTCAAAAATAAAATGACAAACACATACCGTGATATTCTGCAGAAGAGCCTCAGTAACATCCTGAGCCTTATATGACTTAGGGTGCCACTTCCTCTCAGACCAATCAACATGTGTTACAGACCAGTTGGCAATACCTCCAGGATCAATCATCTGATGGTACCCCAAAATTAAAACATTAAGAGAAGCTAAAGTGAAAAGTAGGAAACATGATCCAAAGTGTGATTCTCACACTGAAAAAGGTTGGTAGGTAATGCTCATCTGCAATGCAATTTTTGCCATCGAAACCTGGCTGTAATGATCAAGAATATGAATGACAGCAGGTCAGCAACATATTTTTCTAGTATAATACCATTATAACAAAAAAATATTTTTTTAGAAAAGGCTAGAGTAGGTGCACGAGCCAGTTGAGCCAAGCACTGATAGGCTTGAATTTGGCTAGCATGGCTAGAGCTCGGTAGACAATTACTAAGTCAAGTTCAAGCTTTTTCCAAGCCAAAATTGAGTAGCTCATTAGTATTCTTAACTCTTTTCTTTGAAAAGGGAGTATCTTAACTCATTTACACTCCTAAGAGGAACTAGTTCTGCCCTTGTTATACAGTGTAAGGAACTAAAGAAACCTTGAAATATTACCAGGACAAACCTAAACAGATTAAGTTTATGCCGAGAATAACATCTAACCTGATCTAGTGATCTCAAATTTATATAAATCCAGAGTTCGTAAAAACTCCACTTTCCAAAGTGCTTATTTTATCTTGGGCTCACAGGCAAGCCATTTACATCTGGAAGTGTTGTCTATGTGCTAATGCTAACCGTTAAGATAAGTAAACATTGGTTATGCAAACTGAGAGCAGCCTTACTGAACAAATAGTAGTGAGAATAGAAAAATGTCTATTATATCCCTAAAACGGCTTTAGAATTCAACAATATTAATCGCTCTACATAACAATATTGAAAAACCATTCTGCTATTATAAAATGAACCAACTCTCTCTCATCCATAAATCAAAGGAAGTTCTTGAATATTCAAGAAAAAAAACAGATTATCAAACTATATTTTAAGATCTAATTCACCTTGCAGTAGTCCCTGAACCTCGAGTAGTAAAGACTGTCGGCCATAACTATCAGAGCATGCTGTCGCTTCATTGAGAACCACTGCACAAAATTCAATCATTTATTGCCCCATCAAGCCACTAAATAATTTGGTTTAAAGAGGTATGCTGAATGCTAAGAGACTTTGAAGCTGGACAGGAGATTGAACATTCAAAATGGGAATACACAAATGCATCAACTATAGGGATCGGGGATCAAATTTGACAAATATAGAACACCAGCACAGATGCATTGGCTTCATATTGTCATAATAGTTCAGTGTAATAAAGTTCATCAACATGTCCCAGCTACAGATTATCATTCAGATTGATCTATTTTAGTGTATATCTATATAAATAATAATGGCTTTATATCATATCAATTCAGGCATACCTGTGCACCTTTTCTGAAGTCTTTCTTTTCTACTTCAGGTAACATGTGATCTGAATACCTGCCATTTCCATGCGGTCCAGGATCCAAAAAGCTGGGGGGGGCACGACATGTCAAACAACGGAAAACAGTGCTCTGAGTTTCTTCCATTCACTCTTAAAATTTTACTTACCAGTCAACAAAACTCATATTAGCATGCATCAGATAGTCATAGACATAGTCAAAACTATGCAACGGAACACAGCTGCAATATCACAATTTGGTGTTAGTCTAAAGAAATCCTTTGGGGTTGGAGAGAGGGCAAAAGCGATACTATATTTACCTATCAGAAAGTAACACAAAATGTTGGTTATCGGGATCTTCCAGAGCACGTGCCAATAATCGTCTCTCTGCATCAACCATAGAAAATTTCCCCCATACAACCTGCAACCTCCATAGATCCAAGGATTACCAGACATGATAGCAACATATCAAAATGCCAACACAAACAAGAAAAAAGTAATAATCATGTCAACAGAAAAAGATGAATTACTATATAATAATAGTTGTAATTGACAAACGGCATTCTAGGATTACAAAGGTTGACTAAAATTTTGAAATTAAAAATAACATGCATTCCAGCACCTAACTAGATAAGAATTGCACCTAATAGTTGGATGTAAAATTATGCATATATAATTACTAATGATCTTTAATATGAAACTTGGGTGATATGGTAAGAGCTACACCAATGTCTTTGGGTTTGTGTTCGGAGAGATCTTCCTACACTAAAAATAAGCTGGGCCATGAACTATGACAGGACAGGACTCATAAAGCAGAAACATGAACAGAGACAGGCTCTTGATGCTTCAGACAAGGAAGTATACAGAGCAGTCTACCCCTTTCCCTCTGACATACTAAAATCAAGGTGTTGCCTATCAGGGGAGTCATTTTCAAGTTCACGGTGGATGAATCACAGTATATTTTCTAATGAGCATTGTAAAATTGAGATATTTTGCACGTGACTCAAACGGAAAGGTAATTCCAGTATAAAAAATATCATATCAGAGGGTAAAAAATGGAAAAGGAAGAGATAAATATCGACCAATAAGCAAATTAATCTAAGTTACTGACCTCACGACTGCGAGTTTCCCGGTTAAGAAAGTAACGGCTCACATGAACTGTTTTTTCTTTCGATGCATGGACATAAACCGAAAATTTTCCCTCATGCCCCTGCCAGAAAAAAACAAGAAAATGTTTAACAAAGATACAGGGTTAATAAAATCTAAAAGTTAACTAAAAGCCACGAATGCAGAAAAAATAAAGCAGATAATTATCATCGTTCCTTTCTCCAATGAACTAAACAGAAAAGTACGAAGTAAGCAGACAGTCGAACATAAACGTTATTGACACAAACATCTTGATGCATACAAAGCAAAGGAATATGCCGAATTCCATCTCCAGAGAAGCAATTGTATCAATTCATAATATTCCCGATTGATATCACAAGTATCTTCACCATATACATTAGCCCATATTTGCATCCACAATCAACATAGGAAGTGATGTTCACTAGAATGAAATGCATAAGACCCGCATTTAGTATAAGAAAATTTCCTGACACAAAAACTAATTAGAACACTCCATGTTTCCTACACCAAAAATGGTATAGGTACTATAAGTTTTAATTAGTTCAAACAGATTAAAATGTCTACTCCAGGAGTTGAGAAGCAATGCAACCTTTCCTTTTGACCAGCGTTTCTGAATGGAATACCATAAATATAAAGCTCCAGTCTCTCGTCCAACTCAACATTTAATTTTCCACTTCTAAAACTAATGCATGATCTGAAATGGTTCTTAATTTTCATCCTGAGCTTAAGCATTTCAAATATTGGCAATAACTTACAAATATGAAAGCTGCATTTTTATGCAGCACAAACAACAACTATGACAAAAGGCCCTTTTATTACAATTCTCTAATATCATAATCTTTTTGTTATTAATCTAGATCATTGTATTTATATTTATGGTCTCAAAGCAAGTAGACTACCTTGAGTTGCACATACACTGCATTGGACTAAGCTAAGCTAAATAAAGAAAAATAAACAAAGGGTAGACCATTTTTTAATTAAAAAAAGCCAGTTAAAAATGACTCTTCATGAATTTGCCTAGATATTCCTGAAAAGTTGAAACTGTGCGATGAGTTTTTTCTTATATATGAAATCTTAAGAAGTATTATAAATACGTCCCTTATCCATTTAAACATAGGATCCACTCATATGATAGTTCATATCTGCCCCACTATCTACAGCATCAAGGTGTGAGAAATCTCCAGTTGTCAATATCATTTTTTGACAGAATAAACTAATAAATCTCCAGAAAATGGCTTGAAACCATAATTTTAAAAAATGAAAATCATGAAGAAAGAGTCCAAACTATCTAAGAGTTCTAGTTAAACTGGTAGAGTGCTCTAAAAGAAAAAACCATCTCATCCCTCTATTACCTAATGGTACAGATAAAAAATATTCCCTTTAAACCTGGAGTTCTTGCTTCTCCCCTATTAACACTATGATCCAGGCCCAAACTTGTAGGTTTACCCACCTGGTATAAATGCACACGATATGGCTATATAAAACATTTCTCCTGTATGTCCCTTGCCACTCATTCAAGTATTTCTTAAACAATAAATCGCTGCACTTTTGAATCTACACCGACAAAGATTCATTAAAAAAATAAACAAAACATATCAGTTCAGACAATAAACTATAACACAAAACAGGCAGGGTACTTGAAGCCAGTAGACAAAAGATGTGATTCTTTCTTAGCAAACATCTGTTACATGGTAGATTTCATATATGAACCAACTAACCTTGTTGGACATGAAACAAACCTTGAACAAATTTCTTCACAATAAAGTACATGAAAGCCAAAATCAAGAATGATAATCATGATATTAAATGGGATAAGAAAATATCCATGAAGAATATGATGACATAAGAAAGGAAGTCTGAAAATGTAATAACTTACACGGAAGAACATATCCCAAAGCTTCTCGAAAGGAAGTGAACTTGGAGTTAAGAACATGAATGCAATTTTAGACTTTTCAGATATAACAGTAGGAATATTCAAAATATCTCTAATCACAACTTGTGATGCAATCTCCTCATCACTTGATTCCCTTGTAGGTGAGGGTGGAAGCCAATTAGTAAGGACCTTGCAACCTCTAGAAGAAAATACATAACAAGCAGCACTGCCTTGCGGTGGATAGATGTAAGCACAAACTAGAAAAAGGCTAACTAAAGAAACGAAGAAAATAATCCATATTGGCCTCTTCAATGGAGGGCGGTGGCGAGATCCAGGCAAGATTTGCAGATCACCCATGCTGCCTGGTCGCCACGCCTGAGCTCCCTTCATCTAGTACAAACACCACAACTTTATATTCATACAATTATCTCTGTTTCCAAGTTCTCTAAACGGATATGAAAGTTACAATTCAACAACCAACCACAGGTTCTCCAATCCGTCAATTGAGTGTGATCTGAGAAAGGGAACCACAGGGGAAAGCATTAGAAATACTAAGTTTGTGAAACAAAATATCTGTGAGACATAAAACAAAATTTGGTCGAAGGCTGAAATACCAAGAACAGCAAAAAAAAAAACCGATCAAATCCTTAGCCCTAAAACTTCGGTAATGAAAATATAATTAAAACAAATTAAATAAACCCCGCAAAGTCAAGCTTATGTTCTATGCGTTTCAAAATAAACAAAAAACCAGAATACAAGTTTTACCGTTCTTTTAGTGGGTAATAATCAAACCGCTCAAGAGCGAAAATTCTTCCAACTGATTCGACACAGATAGCAATAATTTAAGAAAGAAATGCAAAGTTCTGGATTTGCCTAATTACTAAAATCAAACACAGTCAGCTTCCTTCCAAGAATTTCTACAAAAAATAAATAAATAAGGAGAAACGTGTCGCAACAAAAAGTCAACATCAATCGACGGCTTCGCTGCTCCAGCACACCAAAAGGATTCGACTAATTCAAATCTAACAAAAGAACATTTTCACACTAAATTTCCCTCCACAGTCAATACCTCCCTCCCACTGGAAAGAACCATAAAGAACGAAACAGGGAAACAGATGAATGGAGAAGAAAAAAGTAAACAGTGGGACAAGGCAGCAACTGGAATAAATCAAGAAGACAGTTACCTGATGAATGGAGGAGATCAAAGAAAATTGAAGGAAATCTTAAAATTTCCGGGTTTTTCGAAGATGGATACAAAAAGACTAAGATCTAGGGCAGGCCAAGCATGTACCAAGAAACAGGGAAACAGATTTGTATTGGATATATTTATATATAATGGAAAAATAAGAGAAGAAACAATAATAATCTGTGTAAAATGGGTTTTTGATTCTTGAAAAGGATTCGTGTGTCTGTAAAATGGGCTGTTTTTGTTTATCAAATAGAGAGAGAACAGTAAGATAGGGGTCAAAGAAAGCAGTGGAGGCTGGTTAGAATTTTCATTTTTTTAATTTTTATTCAGATAATTGGCTCCAAAATGAAACAAACGAAGCCGGCGATTTAATTTTTAATTATTATTAATACAATTTAATTTATTATTGTGTTTATAACATAGTAATCAGGACCATTGAAACAATGAAATTTATTCGATATTTGTTTTGATCCCATCTATTAGAATATTTTTAATTTTATTGATACCTCCATTGACTCTTATAGTTATTGTTTTTAATTTTAAATATATTTCTATTAATTTTTATGTGCGAATTATTTAAAATTAAGGTACTTAAGTTTTATCTAAATTAAATTTTTCGGATAAAATTGAAGTAATGAAAGAAAATTGAAATTAAAAGGTGATGAGAAGTTAAAAGTATATTAGGCTACTGATTAACCAATTTTTTAAGTTGGTCTAAATTATTGTATGTTAAAATTATAAATACAATTATAATTATAGTTATAATAAATATTTGAATATCATAATTTATAATTCAATTGAGAACAAAAAATGACAAATATCTACTAGTATAATAAATATGAACAATATTTAACTATTATTATTCTATTAATTTTTTATAGAATCGTCTCCAACAATGATTTTGATACGGTAGATTGGATTATTGTTATTTTTATGTTTTTATTAGGGTTGTAAATGAGTCAAGTTAAACTCAATATAGTTAAGTTTGATTTAGTTTGAAAAGTATAAAATTGAACTCGACTCAATTTAAAAATTCAAGAGTTTAAAATTATCGAGGTTGACTTGAACTTGAAATAAAATATTGAAGTACGACTCAAACTCAAACTCAAAAAAATTAGAACTCGAAATATACTTAGACTTAGCTTAGTTGAAGCTCAAACTAGAACTTGAACCTGAACTTTAAGTACATGAAATTTTTATATTATATATATATATTTAAAAATAATATATATATATTTAAAAATAACATATAAATATAAATATTATAAATAATTTAATTTAAAAAATCTAATATATTATTTTTTGAGTTACTCACAAATTTTTCGAGTTAAGTATAAATTTTTATATTTACTGGGATGTGCTATTTTTACTCTCTTTTTTTTTTAAATAAAATCCAGCACTTTTGTTAGACAAATAACAAAACATAAAACTGATTATTTTGGTTATTTAATTATGCTGAGAAATTATAAATCATTTGAATAATTATATTTAGACCGGACATATTCAACTTTAAAAATATATTAAAAATTATAATCATTGTCAATAGGGGTAGTGTTCAAACTAGTTCTCTTCCATTCAAAATCAACTAATAATAATGTTGCAAGAAAAAATAAAATAAAAGGCTTATTATTATAAGCGTAATATACCCGGTTTACACAAGCTACGAATTTTCCAAATCGGCATATTTGACTTGGTCTAATCGTGAAACCATGACTATTCACCAAATTATAGTTATTCTGCTCGTTCCATTACTGATTATAAAACTTTAGGGTAAACTATACATTTAGTATATAAACTATTAGTTTTGATTTATTTTAGTACTTAAATTTTTATTTTTTAAAAAATAATACCTAACGTTTAGTTTTTATTTCATTTTAGAACTCGACCGTTAATAATTTAATATATGGGTTGACAATACATAGCTCTGGTGGATAGACGACCAATCCAAATAGTGGATCACAACAAAATAACGAGTCGACCAACGTATTTTAGTTTCAAGTCTATCGGATGGTGGACCATGGAGATTGGAGGATGAAGAAATCGAAGAGTACATCATTGATTTAGAGAGATTTAGATGTTTCCCGGTGAAACGGAGGTCGAAATAGCATTCAAGGGATTGAAAAGATGCATGCTGGAAAGTTTAAGCTTCATTAGTCGAAGGATACGACAGTCGGCTATTGTAGACGCAGCAGCCAACGAGCCCGTTCGTTAAATTTTTAACGGTGGGTATTAAAATGAATAAAAACTAAACGCTATGTATGATTTTGAAAAAAATAAAAATTTAAGTATTGACATGGACCAATACTAATAATTTAGGTACTAAACTCGTAACTTATCTAAAATTTTAAGAATATTCTGTCCACAAGCTGAAGATATCCTTCCTCGGGACAGATTTCAAATGAATACATCTTTAAGGAGTTGTCTCTATTATTTAACAGTCATGTGTTGGAACAAGTTTGAAACATTTAACAATTGGATGTAGATCGGATATAGATTAAAAAAAGAATTATTACAAGATAAGGGGCCAATTGGCTGGTTCAATTCACTTGGAAATAACGGTAATCCGGAACCAGGCATGAAGTTGGGGAAACACTCACGGGCGGCGTCTTAGTATACGATTAAAATAAAGTGTTATATTTTATTATTATTTTAAATAATAAAGCCAGTAAAAAATACCGAAAACATCATAATTTTAACCGATTTTAATTACTTATATAAATAAACACGGTAAAAAAATCGATCAAAATAATAATATTTTCAGTCATTTTTTTATCAGTTTTATTATTTAAAATAATAACAAAACCAATAACACTTTATTTTAACTATATACTAAAGCGCCGCACTACATATCTCCCTTGAAGTTGAGGAGTAAGTCTCGCGTCCGTTTAGATGGGGTCAGATCCAGAGAGATTGCTCCGATATAAACATATGTGCGTGTTCATATTTAGGGTAAGTTACACAATTAGCCATTATATCTCAAATCGTGTATCAGTTTTGTTATTAAATTTTCAAAACTATTATTTTAGGCATTGAATTTTAATTTGAGGTTCAACTAGGGCCTTGAATCTTTAAGTTTAAAATGACATTACATGGAAGCCAAAATCTATTTCTTTATCCTACGTCATCTTTATAAGAAAAATGATTTTATTTTGCTCATCTTTATAAGTAGTAGAAAATCTTTTGTGGTCATCCTATACACTAATAAACTCATAAAATCTCTTTAAAACTCATGAAATCAAACACACAAAATTATCATTTTAGAGGGTTTGAGGGACTTTTTCGAATTTGATAAGGTTGTGGTGTTTGTTCGAAAATTTGAACAATAAGAAATGTTTTTTTGAAAAGACAAATAACATTCTTTAAAACTACCATCATCAGACAACCATCAAAACATATCAAAACATTTGAACATTAAGCTTTTAGATTATTTTTCATCGATTTTGAGTGAGTTCTATAGAAAATTAAACCCAAAAGAAAAGATACGAGTGAAACTTAAAAATGTTATATCAATGGATCTTACTTACTATATATTATTTTCACTCATCCAACAGTCATAAATCTATATAAATCTAAAATAGTTTTACATTGTGTAACATAATCATATCCTATATGCGTATAATTTTTATTAAAAAAAATCCCATTGCATAAAATTCCCTTCCCTTTTTCAATTTTCTTCTTCCACGATTCTAATGAAAATAATCTCTTTGATTGCAAATATGAAAATATTAATTAAATTTTCTTTAATCCATTTACTAAAGTAATGAAAAAATAGATTAAAGAAGTAAATTTGGTAGAATATTTCGCTGCTTATCTTGTTGGAATGGTTTACCATTGGTAGAGCCTAGAAGTATGCTTGCTTTGATATTTCTGCGACAAATTGAGCTCCGGCCTGTTTAGTTCCAATGGTATGATTGAATTAATGCCCGACAACAAAACTCAGATTCTCCGGATGTTTTGATATCAGAATCAAATGGAAAATAAGTTAATATTAAATCAAAATGTAAAAAAAAAAAAGCACGTGAAGAATGTTTTGGTAAAAGATTATATATACAGTAATCGGAAATGTCTAATAAAAATCAGTCTAATTTAAGGTTAAAGAAAGGCGCAACCGAAGATGTTGAACTTATTTTTTAATATTTTCGGTTAAGCGTAATCTAAAATGTTAATTTTTTAAATATTTTTACAACCTAAAATGTTAATTTTTTTAACATATTTGATTGCAACCGAAAATATTATGAAGAATGTAACATTTCCGATAACAATCGGAAATGTAAAAAAATTGACATTTTAGACTACGAAGATATTAAAAAGAATAACATTTTAAGTTGCGCTCAACCGAAAACGTTAAAGAATAAATTAACATTTCCGGTTGCGTCTTTTCTTATTCTTAAATTAGCCTGCCGTACTGAAATAATATATGGTATTAAAATCGTGGTTCATCTAACATGTGAAAATAGAGAATGAAACTGAGCCCGAACAACTCACAGTTAGATCACATATATGAAAAAACGTGAGTGAGGGGCGGCAAGTCATCCTTGGCTCAGACCCATTCCCCATCTTCTTCATGCAAGATACTTCCACGACAAGATGAATAGCAAAAGAAACTCTAACTTCAACCCGTAAACGATCATATGTGTTGTGTTTTGTTGGCGTTGCTGTAAATATTTATATAGGGAAGAGATGGGGATGGAGTTTGACTATTGTGGGAAAAATGGAGGAATATGACCACGTTCCGATCAAGAATAATTAATCCACTCCATGGAATAGAATCTTCATTTTACCTTTTTATCTGTTATCAGTTGACCCTTGTGGAAACTCAAGGAGCACCAATCAACTTCCTCGAATAGCACCTTCCATATTTTTTTTTCAAAAATAAAAACAGTAAAGGACACTCTAGTTTGAATGCCATATGATTTGGTCCTACAAAGAAGACGACGATTCGAGTATTGTGGTACGAATGGAAAATTTTATGTTGGAGAATAAATTTATATTTTTTAAAAAAAATATATATATTTATAAAATTTTAAGGGTAAAAAACAATTTTTTAATAGAAAATATAAAATAAAAATATATTTAAAATATAAAAAAATTTACAACGCTCGTTAAACGTGGATGAGCTGTATTAACGATGAGTTCCATTAAATTAATTTATAAAACATTAAATTATAAAATATTAAACATATAATTATAAATTAGTTAAAAATCTAAATGTAATTTAATTAAAAAATAATATTTATAAAACATTAGTTTTTTAGGGTAAACTATACCATTGACCATTTAACTTGTAGACACCCGTTTTTATCCGGGTTTTTTATCGTTATTTTATTATTATTATTATTATTATTTTTTATTATTATGTTTATTAATTACATATTACAATTTTTGCAGGCCAAAGCCCAATATAATGCAAGCCCACTATCAGCTAACCCATTACATCAAGCCCACTGTTGACCCAGACAACCCAACCCATCAGATTAGGGTTTCAAACCCTAAAACAGATTAGGGTTTCAAACCCTAAATGTTCCAGCCGCCTCATTTCTGGCCGTTAGATCTGGACCCATCCAACGGTCCAGATCACGCAGAGCTTAGGGTTTGAAACCCTAAAATAGCTACAGCCGCCGCTTGACGTTCCAGCTTCTCAGCCGAGCGTCCCCTCGCCGACAGCCTCTGACGCCGGCTGCCTGCATCCACAGTGACCGAAGGTCCCTCCATCAATCTATTAACAGTGAAGAACAGCAAAACCAATCAAAAAATATATATATCATCAACAGTGAACCCATTTAAAAACAAATTAAATCCCGAAAGTTCAGGATTTCACCAGCTACCAAATCAACCCATAATTCCCCTAAGTTCTAGACATCATCATTCAGCAACCACAACAAAAAGAAGGGATACATGCAATGAAGAGGGAGTCATTCGGGTGGTGAAAAAAAAAGGAAAGAATCGGTTTGAAGAAAAATCAAAACCTATTCGAAACTACAACAAAAATGAAATAAAAATAGAGAGAGAGGTATCTCACCGTGGTTTGAGGCCGTGGAAGCTTGAAGGTCACCGTGCTTTTTGTTTCCTTCGAAGGTAACTACCTAGATCTAGGGATTTAGGGTTGGTTTTAGGTCGAGTAAGGCGTTTTTTCTAGTATAGGGAGAGGAGATGATCATTTTGGGGGTCACTTTGACTCCCTCCGATCACCGGCGCCGCCGTGCGCTGCCGCTCGCCACCGCGAGCTCCGCCATGTTTCCCCTCCCCGGCGAGGAGGGTTGAGAGATTTCTAATCTCTCCCTTCTCTGTTTTGGCTGAATAGAGAGGCAAATGAGGGAGATGAGGGTTGAAGCCTCGTTTTGGGCTTAAGTACGCGGGCCAGAACGGTGCCATTTTGGCACTGTTCAAAACGACGTCGTTTAGAGGGGCCAGGGTGCGTGTTATCAGCGTGTGGATTAACTACACGTTTAGTCCCCCGCGCTTTGTAATATAATTATTAAGCCATATAATGAAGTTATATATTATTTGATTTCGAGCCTTTATTTTTCCTTCCTTACATTTTAGTCCTGCTATTACTTGTTATGCTATTCTGGTTATATGTGACTTTGGTCCCAATATTTATAATTATTTCAATTTAGTCACGGGTTTTTGTGTGTTGCTTATTTTTGTGAACGTTCGAATTTGGATATGATATTTATGTATCTTACATTTTAGTCACTATCCTAGGTATTATAACATTTTTTGGTTTATATTTGGTTCTGGTTTCAATATTTATAAATGTTACATCTTAGCCACTGATTTAATATTTCATGTATGTTTCTTTGATATTCGAATCTGGCCATCCCATTTTTAAATATTTTATTTTAGTCCTATTAATGTATGTTATGTCATTTTTGTGAATATTTGACTTTTGGACATTATGTTTGTAATAGTTTCATTCTAGTCCTAAGTTCTTGTGTTGTGACATTTTGTGGATGTTTGAATTCAGCCATCATATTGGCAAATGTTCTATTTGGTCACTATCTGACATTTTATTTAATTACTTTTGATCCTCCATGTTTCTGTGAAATTTCAATTTAGTCATAAGCTTTACTTTTGGGTTATTTTCACTTCTAGTATTTGACTGTTTAATGTTTGTGATATAGGCTCTAAATTATTTTTATTTTATATTTAGTCCTTTAAATTTCGGTTAGTGCTATTTTGGTCCATTAACTTTCTGTTTTTTTGCTGTTTAGCCTCCTAAGTTTCTGTTTATATTATTTTAGCCCCTTAAATGTTTTATATTTATTTTGGTTTGTAATATTTACTAATTTATTTTTAGACATTTATGTATGGATGTGTATTTTACTCATTAGTTAATTATTTGGATTATGTAAATAATGTTTTCAATTTCATTTAATGTAAATATTTTATTTTGTATTTCCAATTACATTTATTTTCATTATATCTTTATCTATGTAAGAAATATTCGATTATATTTTCAAGAACACGTATGCGTAGAATGGGCGTGGAAAGTACCACTTGGTCGAAGTGGTACGATCCGATACGGCATTTTAACGACATAGGAACTTGCAACAAGTCGAGTATATTTTACTAATTAATTTATTCAAACGATGCAATGTGTGTTATTTTAAATGACAATTTACTTTATTTTATGTGAATGTAAATTTCAAAATTTTTAATTTGTATTCAATTCACGTTTTCAGTTAATCAATTTATTCGTATGTAAACATTGTTTTTAATTATACTCGATTTGTATTTTTAACATAATCAATGGTAGAATATTCTTTTACGAGTGAGAAATAGTTCGAGTTAGTTTTCCCGATGGAGGATTGCTAATTTCAAGATTTCCTTTCGAGTTAAAGAATTTTCTCTAATTAAATAATTCGAAGCAAATTAATTAATGTTCGATAAATGGATCATAAATTAACTTTATATTCGATTTGTAATTTCCACCATTATGACAATGTGTAAGCGACACAGTACCAATTTTGGGCGCTGTGGGGTGCTAATCCTTCCCCACGCGTAACCGACTTCCGAATCCATTTAAATGAATCTTTGGTAACGCATACCGAATTTTGTCTAAAAAAATGATTTTTTCTTAAAATTGTTTTAAAAGACGTTTTTAGGTATTCGACCTACCTAACCCAAAGGTCGATGGCGACTCCATTTTTAATTTAATTCAAATCAATTCAAAATCACTCATTTTTTTCAATTTAAAGTCATAATTGTTTTTAAAAATAATATTTAATTGTTTTACAAAAAAAAAATGGTTATGACAGCTTGGCGACTCCGCTGGGGACTTTTTTTTTAGAGTCAGGCTGTATGTCGTTTACATATTGTCATCTTGATGGAAATTATGATTTCTAATTTTTAGTTAATTTATGATCCATTTATTGAAGTTTTTAATTGCTTCATTTTTAATTATCATACTAACATTTTATCTTTTTGCTTTCAGTTCTGTCCAAGTTTTTGTCGAGTTTTTTCTTTTTCATTTTGAGTCAAAGGTAGGTATGTTCCTCCTCACATACATGTGCATAACATAAGCTCCAGACACGAGCTTCGATCCAAATTAGTTGGGGTGAATGCTTTACTCTCGTAAGAATTTATTCTTCGTATGAGTTTTAGCAAATAACTCGTGGGATACATACCTTATACCTTCGTAGGGATTTATTCCTCGTATGGGTATAAGGCAGTGAATCCCCTCGAATTGAACTCGTTCCGCTCGAAACCTGTAATGGGTGAGGATCGAGGGTCTGGTAGCCCAAGGGGGCACCGACATCAAGGACAATTTGAGTACCCTTTTCCCCGTTAGAGCCGAAACCAAGCATATAGTGAACCGTCGAACGATCACCCTAGGTATAATCATACCAAACCTTTGTCCGTCAGTAGGTACCCAAAATAGGTGTACACGAAGGAGGAACGACTCTAAACCTTAACCTTTTAAATTTGTAGAATTTTTTTCCGAATAAAGCATGCGAACTAGACACCATGCGGTTAGGACCAATTTCTTGAATGAAAATAGATCATTTTGGGTAGATAGCATGTCCGGGTAGGATTGTTATTTAATTGAAAGCATGTTTGGGTAGATATCATGCCGGGTAGGTGTTATATTCATCTTTGAATAACATTTTTATCCGTATCAATTATTTTGCATGTACTAACTTATTTTTCTCTTTTGTTTGTGTATACTAACTTATTTCTTCTCTTTTGTTTGTGTCATTTTGTCATTTGCATTGCATTGCATTGCATCATCATAATGTAAAAGTGTTGATCCGTAAGGGGATATTCGAGAGAAACTTTTCACAAGAAGAGATAAAAGTTTTCAATCAAGCGATCGCAAATACAGACATGCATCGAGGGCTAAAAAGAAGTCCAGAGTACAAGAATGAGATTTTCTCGAAGATCGTGCATCATTCGAGACTGATATGATAATCCACTGATCTACGGAGTAATCCAGCAGTAGATTCTCATCCACAATTATTCCATCGTTAACCATCAGGGAGTGAAGCACAAACTTCAGCATAGACGAGGTATTGATGGAGTTAGTTTACAGAGCATTGAGGGGCATCGGTTCCAAGTACAAAGATCCGAGACGAAGCAGTGAGCTCGAAGATCGTGCATCATTCGGTACTGAGATGATGATCCACTGATTCAAGGAGTAATCTAGCAGTGGAGTCTTATCTACAATCATTTCATCGTTAGTTATCAAAGAGCGACACGCCGACCTCACTACCACCGAGCCATTAACGGAGTCAGATTACAGAGCGCTTGAGGGGCATCATTATTGAGGACGAAGATCCGATATGAAGCAGTGATCCATTCCAGGCTCACCATCTAAGCGAAGACATGTCTGTAAAGTGGATTGTCTTGTAATGTGAAATTTTTTTATCTCTGGTGGGAATTGTTCTACGGTATTTATCGTTGGGATCAATATTTTTGCATCCGCATTTGTATCATTGCATTTTATTCAACATTCATTTAAGCATTGTTACGTGCATTAATCATACCTTGTGGGAAACTTTGAGGAAGCGCTTCTAACTGTGCAACTGCATTCACACAATATTGAAAATGGATGCAAAATTTGAGGAATTGAAGAAAGAGCTGAACGAGAGTTTGCAAAAGTTGCAAGCAGAGTGGGAGGTTAAAATGGAGCAGATGCAAAAGACCACCGTGGATCGTATCTTGCAAAACCAAAAAGACCTAGTTGACCAAATGGTAGCAAAGATGGCTGAGCTCAACCAAGAAAAGGCAAAGAAAAGATTTCATTGACCCGTGAAACAGTTGAATGTGTGAAGGCACAGGCTAATTCACAACCACTTATCTCGTCTAACAGGATTCCTAGTCACCAAGCGACGAGAAGAGCCAAGAACGAGATCCCAGAGAATTTGAAACAGTGGTGCAGAGAGACATTTCAGGGAATGAGAGGACAAACCTCTCACAACGGGATGGAGGCAACAGAACTAGTACTAGTTCCCGACTTGGTGCTCCCGCCCAAATTCAAGATGCCCGAGTTTGAAAAGTACAAGGGAACTAGTTGCCCCAATGCCCACCTCACGATGTTTATTCGAAAGATGACTGGATACACTAACAATGATCAGATGTTGATCCACTGCTTTCAAGACAGTTTGATTGGACCCGCTTCAAGGTGGTACCACCAACTGAGTCGTTCTCAAGTTCGCTCCTGGAGGGATTTGGCTAGTGCTTCTTTGGGCCAATACAAGCACATGATTGATATGGCCCCCGATCGAACAATGCTTCAGAATATGGGGATGAAGAATTATGAGAGCTTTCGACAGTACGCACAACGATGGAGGGATATTGCATCTCAAGTGCATCCACCAATGACTAAAAAAGAGTTCATCACTCTATTCATCGATACATTGAAGTCTCCATATATCGACTACATGATAGGGGTTGCCACTAAGAGTTTCTCTGACATTGTCATGTGTGGAGAAATGATCGAAAGAGCAGTCAAGAATGGCCAGATAGGAGGCACTAGTCTTTCCGACAAAGAGGAAAGAGATGAGATTAACATTGAAGGATCTTATCTAGCTAATCTGGGGACCAAACCTCATAAGACATTCCGTCGCATCAATCCAATCCCAATGACATATGAGGAATTGCTCCCAATGCTAGTTGAGAGGAACCATGTGACTCCAGTTCAATCCAAACCAAGAGAGACCCCATATCCTGAAGGCCATGATATTAACGCCATATGCAGCTATCATGTTGGGAGCTCGGGGCATACCACGGACAACTGCAAGACACTAAAGCACAAAATCCATAATATGTTTTATTCAGGGGTATCCTAATACTAAGCCAGAGAAGTCATTGCATCAACCACTTGCATCCATAGAGATTGTTTTGTTTGAACTCGTTTTTGTTCTTTCTTCAATATTTACTTAAATATTTTTAATCTTTGATGACTAAAATGATGTTACCTTCTAAGGTTAAATAATTGAACAAATTTTAATCTTTAGTTCTTTGAGTATCGAATGAATTACATATTCTTTTAATTCTTCAAGAATTATAGATTTTTGACATATGGCAAGATTAGACCTATTTTATTCTGTCTAAACCCAAAATAAAATCTCTCAATTTTTATCCGAAATAATTCCTGGTCACTACCAAATAACCAATTTTTGACATTCTATCTCTTTGAGACCTTGAAATATTCTTTCCACCTTGAAACACTGTATTTATTTTTTGAGACACAAAAGTCATACTCATACCTTTCTTTGAGCCAATAAAGCCACCATCGTCTTCTTAGACGTAAAGCCAACATTTTCTACCAATAAAACCTACAGACATTGAGTACAAGATGTTCAATTGAACATAAACCTTCCTACAAAGAAGACACAGTGTGGGGCATCTCGCATCAATTTTCTGAAGACGAGCATGAGCAATTGAGACATGTTGAGAGCAAGAAGCGAAGAGAAAAATAGAATTCATTCAAAATAATTCTATCATGCATTAATTACTGTTTTCATTTAAATAAAAATTAATCCTGAAAATCTATCCCCTGGGGATACCTCTTCTGCAAGGACTTCTGTGTATGAGATGATGAACGGCTTTCTTTCTTTATCCCTTCACAAAAGGAGAAAATATATCCCTTGTGTCCCCATTTGAGCCTGAATGATATTTTCTTCTGATTCAACCCTAACCAAGGATCACCCTCCACACTGGGGGGGCAAGTTGGAGGAAATCTGCGCATGAGTAAATACATTGATCCAGATGAGATACTGAAAAGTGAACCAAACATCAAGTGCGAAGATCCAATCAAAAACAAAGAAAAATAAAAGAGAAAAGAGCAAAGAAAAAAAACAAAGAGCAGAGAGAAAAAAATCAAAGCAAAAACAAAGAAAAATCAAAGCAAAAATCAAAGAAAAAGCAAAGAACAAAAAGAGGACAAAGAACACAGACAAAGAGTCTCCTGACTCAAATGACGCATTGAGCTTCAAACCGTGAGATTAATCAAACACAATCACTCTAGAATCACTTGACTCGAAGATCATAAAACATCAAGAGAAAGACATGCGAGTAGATCCAAATTGAGCAAGACAAGATTGAAGGCATCAGAGTTAATTGATCCTTGGTTCAATCACCTTTAAACACTTGTTTGGGCCTTTTATCCCTTTCTTTCATAACCTTGAACCATGGCCTACATTACGTGCCTTAAAAGTCCATTCTAATCATACATAGATTTCTAAACAGAAGAGACTATCTTCATATTTCATCCCGTCCGTCAGGATTAATCTTTTATTTTCAAAAAAAACAAAAAAAAGTTTTCTAAAATCTTTAATGCATGATAGAGAAAAATAACAAAGGGGGGTTAAAGACGTAAAATTCTGAGTAACGTCTTGAAACCAAAGTAGGATTCGAGTTGAAAACCTGAAAGGGCGGCTCGAATATGAAGATTATTACATAGGAGACGATTGCTCAAATCCCTTGATGAGGCATCACACAACATGAATGAGAACATGAGAGTTGGGAGTCAGAGAACACTTCCAATAACTGAGTACAGAAGCTGCTCCATCAGATCAGAGAACATCAAATAAATGAGAACACTATACTTTTGACCAAATAACCACTTGAGACTTTTTATCCTTCCTTACTTAACCATCTCTCAAAGATAGCATTGATCTTGACACTTGTCAAATAGCTATAATTTATTGAAGGATTAAAAGAGTAATTAATTCTTTGATATCCAATGAACTCTTGTCCTATGATTTGTCAATTGTGAAACCTTGAAAGGAGCAATATTTTCAAAACTTTTGATTAAACATTTTTCAAAACTATGGATATTTTCAGACTTTTGAAAATAAAAGAAGAAGAAAAACATTTTCAAACAAGATAATCTCTTTGGAGGTGTATTTTGGAATTCAAAAAAATATCTATCTGAAGCTCAAGATCGAAGCTGGGGCAAGAGAAGCTAAATTTTAGGGCAAAATTTGATGGAATAAACAAATGGTTTCAGGTCAAGGTTTGTAAGAGTACACATTGGTGGAAATACAGACAAATTGAATCAATGATAGAGTGAAGACTGCTCTCGCAACAATTCTCCTTCCAGATTGAGAACACATACATACATACATACACATACATACATGATACATAAATTTGCATCAAACATTTATCATCATGTGTATTAAAGACATTTTTCTCCTCACTTGAGGACAAATTCAAAAAAAATCAATCAAATAAATTTCATATTGACATCTATCATAACATCCAAGATAGTTAGTAAAAAATGCATCATTCTGATCTTTTCAGGAAATAAGAGCTCTGAAATAACCAGATGTTTTCAACTTGAAAGAACAATGCAATCCACATATTTGGTTTCCTGAAGTCAACAATCAGATCTTCTGAAGACGTTTCCTCAACATGCAGGAATCAATAGACAGACTATGAGCTCTTGAGATTATCTTATTAAAAAAACAAAGTGTCGTCTCACTAGAGACAGTTTTCTTAAAAACAAATTTTGTCTCGCTTGAGACAACTTTCTCTTTAAAACAAATTATGTCTCGCTTGAGACATTTTCCACAAACTTTGAGATTTTTCTAAAAACAAATTTTGTCTCGCTTGAGGCAATTTATTTCAAAACAAATTTCGTCTCATTTGAGACATTTTTTTCCTTTGAGATCCAAATTTTGAATTTGTTTCGCATTAAACAAAGTTGATCTCATTTGAGATCGTATCTATTTCAAAACAAAATTTTTGTCTCACTTGAGATCGTTTTCTCAAACTTTGTCTCGCTTGAGACAATTTCTCTAAAAACAAATTTTGTCTCATTTGAGACTGTATCTTAAAGCAAATTTTGTCTCGCTTGAGACATCATTTTCTCTCATAATACAAATTTCAAGGTTGTTGTACTTAAAGCAAAATTAATATCACTTGAGATTTTCAAAGTTGATTTGTCTCGCACGAGACAGTTTCCCCTTTAAACAAGTCCTGAAATTGTTTCATTTGAAACAAAATAAACACTTTTGAAAACACCTTTGAGATTATTTCCATATAAACAAAATCGACAATATTTGAATCTTTTAAAACGATTTTTTTTATCTCTTAAAGACAATTTCTTTTGAGGAAAAAATCTTTGAGTTTGTTCCTCTTGAAAAAATCTTTGAGTTTGTTCCTCTTGAAAAAATCTTTGAGTTTGTTCCTTTTGAATAAAAATCTTGGAGTTTGTTCCTTTGGAATAAAAATCTGTGAGTTGTTTCGTTTGAAAAAATCTTTGAGTCTATTTACTTTGAAACAAAGTTTTGTCTCTCTTGAGACAATTTTGTGAAAAAATCTTTGAGATTGTTTCTTTTGAAACAAAAATCTTTGAGTTTGTTTCTTTGGAAACAAAATTTTGTCTCTTTTAAGATAATTTCTTTTGAAACAAAAATCTTTGAGTTTGTTTCTTTGGAAACAAAATTTTGTCTCTCTTAAGATAGTTTCTTTTGAAACAAAAATCTTTGAGTTTGTTTCTTTGGAAACAAAATTTTGTCTCTCTTAAGATAATTTCTTTTGAAACAAAAATCTTTGAGTTTGTTTCTTTGGAAACAAAATTTTGTCTCTCTTAAAGACAATTTCTTTTGAGAAAAAAATCTCTGAGTTTGTTTCCTTTGAAACAAAATTTTGTCTCTCGAGACAACTTCTTTTGAAAATACCCACCTTTGAGATCGTTTAGACAACTTCTTTTGAAAATACCCACATTTGATATCGTTTCTATTAAAACAAATTTTGTCTCGCATGAGACAGTTTCCTTTCAATGACATCTTTGAGTCGTTTCCCTTCAAACGAATTTTGTCTCTTGAAACATTTTCTCTTAAAACAAGATCATCTTTGAGTTTGTTTCTCTGGAAACAAAGTTTTATCCCTTAAAACAGTTTCTTTTGAAGAAAAATCTGAGTCTGTTTCTTTGGAAACAAAATTTTGTCTCACTAAGATACAATTTTCTGAAAAACAAAGTTTTGTCTCTTATGACAATGTCTTTTCAAAAAAAAAAATCATTGAATCTCTTTCTTTGGAAACAAAATTTTGTGTCTCTCGAGACAGTCTTTGAGAAAAATCTTTGAGTTTATTTCTTTGGAAACAAAATTTACCATCTTTGAATCTGTTTCCCTTGAAACAAAATAAACATCTTTGAGATCGTTTCTCTTGAAATGAATTTTGTCTCATTTGAGCCAATTTCTCATGAAACACCGATCTTTGAGAACGTTTCCCTTAAAAAACAAATTTTGTCTCGGTTGAGACAATTCCCTTTAAACGCCGTCTTTGGGTTGTTCCTTTGAAACGAATTTGTCTCGTTCGAGACAGTTGCTTTGGAAAAACTTATCTTTGAGTTTATTTCACTTGAAATAAAGCAAATATCTTTGAGATCGTTTCTCTTGAAACGAATTTCGTCTCCCTTGAGACAATTTTTATCAAAATCCAATCTTTGAGTTTGTTTCTATTGAAACACATCTTTGAGTTGGTCTCCTTTGAAACCATTATCCTAGAGATAACCAGCCATCCTCGTCACGTAGGAACCGTGTTATCACCTTTAGATGGCCAGAACTCTTCATCACGTATGAGCCGTGTCATCCCCAGACCAGATCTCCTCATCACGTAGGAGCCGTGTCAACCATAGATAACCAGCCGTCCTCGTCACGTAGGAACCATGTTATCACCTTTAGATGGCCAGAACTCTTCATCACGTATGAGCCGTGTCATCCCCAGACCAGATCTCCTCATCACGTAGGAGCCGTGTCACTTTTAGACGACCCAAACTCTTCATCACGTATGAGCAGTGTCATCCCCAACAACCAATATTATCCAATTTCTATGTATAAATGGAAGAGAACCAGACAAAAACGTGTTGTCTTATCATCTTTGCCCTATTCTTATTAACACAAGAATGTGCAAAGAGGGGCAGCTGTAGACACCCGTTTTTGTCCGGGTTTTTTATCGTTATTTTATTATTATTATTATTTTTTATTATTATGTTTATTAATTACATATTACAATTTTTGCAGGCCAAAGCCCAATATAATGCAAGCCCACTATCAGCTAACCCATTACATCAAGCCCACTGTTGACCCAGACAACCCAACCCATCAGATTAGGGTTTCAAACCCTAAAACAGATTAGGGTTTCAAACCCTAAATGTTCCAGCCGCCTCATTTCTGGCCGTTGGATCTGGACCCATCCAACGGTCCAGATCACGCAGAGCTTAGGGTTTGAAACCCTAAAATAGCTCCAGCCGCCGCTTGACGTTCCAGCTTCTCAGCCGAGCGTCCCCTCGCCGACAGCCTCTGACGCCGACTGCCTGCATCCACAGTGACCGAAGGTCCCTCCATCAATCTATTAACAGTGAAGAACAGCAAAACCAATCAAAAAATATATATATCATCAACAGTGAACCCATTTAAAAACAAATTAAATCCCGAAAGTTCAGGATTTCACCAGCTACCAAATCAACCCATAATTCCCCTAAGTTCTAGACATCATCATTCAGCAACCACAACAAAAAGAAGGGATACATGCAATGAAGAGGGAGTCATTCGGGTGGTGAAAAAAAAAGAGGAAAGAATCGGTTTGAAGAAAAATCAAAACCTATTCGAAACTACAACAAAAATGAAATAAAAATAGAGAGAGAGGTATCTCACCGTGGTTTGAGGCCGTGGAAGCTTGAAGGTCACCGTGCTTTTTGTTTCCTTCGAAGGTAACTACCTAGATCTAGGGATTTAGGGTTGGTTTTAGGTCGAGTAAGGCGTTTTTTCTAGTATAGGGAGAGGAGATGATCATTTTGGGGGTCACTTTGACTCCCTCCGGTCACCGGCGCCGCCGTGCGCTGCCGCTCGCCACCGCGAGCTCCGCCATGTTTCCCCTCCCCGGCGAGGAGGGGTTGAGAGATTTCTAATCTCTCCCTTCTCTGTTTTGGCTGAATAGAGAGGCAAATGAGGGAGATGAGGGTTGAAGCCTCGTTTTGGGCTTAAGTACGCGGGCCAGAACGGTGCCGTTTTGGCACTGTTCAAAACGACGTCGTTTAGAGGGGCCAGGGTGCGTGTTATCAGCGTGTGGATTAACTACACGTTTAGTCCCCCGCGCTTTGTAATATAATTATTAAGCCATATAATGAAGTTATATATTATTTGATTTCGAGCCTTTATTTTTCCTTCCTTACATTTTAGTCCTGCTATTACTTGTTATGCTATTCTGGTTATATGTGACTTTGGTCCCAATATTTATAATTATTTCAATTTAGTCACGGGTTTTGTGTGTTGCTTATTTTTGTGAACGTTCGAATTTGGATATGATATTTATGTATCTTACATTTTAGTCACTATCCTAGGTATTATAACATTTTTTGGTTTATATTTGGTTCTGGTTTCAATATTTATAAATGTTACATCTTAGCCACTGATTTAATATTTCATGTATGTTTCTTTGATATTCGAATCTGGCCATCCCATTTTTAAATATTTTATTTTAGTCCTATTAATGTATGTTATGTCATTTTTGTGAATATTTGACTTTTGGACATTATGTTTGTAATAGTTTCATTCTAGTCCTAAGTTCTTGTGTTGTGACATTTTGTGGATGTTTGAATTCAGCCATCATATTGGCAAATGTTCTATTTTGGTCACTATCTGACATTTTATTTAATTACTTTTTGATCCTCCATGTTTCTGTGAAATTTCAATTTAGTCATAAGCTTTACTTTTGGGTTATTTTCACTTCTAGTATTTGACTGTTTAATGTTTGTGATATAGGCTCTAAATTATTTTATTTTATATTTAGTCCTTTAAATTTCGGTTAGTGCTATTTTGGTCCATTAACTTTCTGTTTTTTTGCTGTTTAGCCTCCTAAGTTTCTGTTTATATTATTTTAGCCCCTTAAATGTTTTATATTTATTTTGGTTTGTAATATTTACTAATTTATTTTTAGACATTTATGTATGGATGTGTATTTTACTCATTAGTTAATTATTTGGATTATGTAAATAATGTTTTCAATTTCATTTAATGTAAATATTTTATTTTGTATTTCCAATTACATTTATTTTCATTATATCTTTATCTATGTAAGAAATATTCGATTATATTTTCAAGAACACGTATGCGTAGAATGGGCGTGGAAAGTACCACTTGGTCGAAGTGGTACGATCCGATACGGCATTTTAACGACATAGGAACTTGCAACAAGTCGAGTATATTTTACTAATTAATTTATTCAAACGATGCAATGTGTGTTATTTTAAATGACAATTTACTTTATTTTATGTGAATGTAAATTTCAAAATTTTTAATTTGTATTCAATTCACGTTTTCAGTTAATCAATTTATTCGTATGTAAACATTGTTTTTAATTATACTCGATTTGTATTTTTAACATAATCAATGGTAGAATATTCTTTTACGAGTGAGAAATAGTTCGAGTTAGTTTTCCCGATGGAGGATTGCTAATTTCAAGATTTCCTTTCGAGTTAAAGAATTTTCTCTAATTAAATAATTCGAAGCAAATTAATTAATGTTCGATAAATGGATCATAAATTAACTTTATATTCGATTTGTAATTTCCACCATTATGACAATGTGTAAGCGACACAGTACCAATTTTGGGCGCTGTGGGGTGCTAATCCTTCCCCACGCGTAACCGACTTCCGAATCCATTTAAATGAATCTTTGGTAACGCATACCGAATTTTGTCTAAAAAAATGATTTTTTCTTAAAATTGTTTTAAAAGACGTTTTTAGGTATTCGACCTACCTAACCCAAAGGTCGATGGCGACTCCATTTTTAATTTAATTCAAATCAATTCAAAATCACTCATTTTTTTCAATTTAAAGTCATAATTGTTTTTAAAAATAATATTTAATTGTTTTACAAAAAAAAATGGTTATGACATAACTATTTACCCCTTTTACTTCAACCATTGATTTTTCAATTTTATCAATCAAGTCATATAACTATTTAAATATTGTCAATCAAGCCGCATGCCGTTAAATACTAACGAAGGCGATGACGTGGTAGCTAATAAAATTTGTATAATTACACATTTTATCCTCATTACTTACACATTCTATTAATTTGATCATAACTTTTAATTAATTTATTAAAATTAATTAAATTATATTTGTAAAATATTCGTGCTCGTCAAACGTGACGGCATCATCCTAAAATATATAAGAACTTTAAGTTTTCGAACATAAATCCCGCCACCTCGGTCCATCCATGTGTGGGAATAAAATTTTGGGGAGGATAGGTTTTGAACTTCAATGCTCCATACACTGAGATATGTTCTTCAAATGGAATTAATGAAACCGTGGGTCAAAGGCTGGCTATCTTTTAGGTTTGATATACAATTTTAACCCTTAAAATATAAAAATTTTAAACATTTATTTTTTTTATCCCATTCTAATACATAAAGTATTATTCTGTCAAAAATTTTACTTCTAACTTCTAACGATGTTAGGAAAAAAAATTAAGCCAATTATAATGTATCAGGGTGGTATTATTTTATAAATATCTATACATATTTACTTAAATTATAATAGAATAAAATTTAATTAAAAACAAAGAAATTTATAAAAATAAATAAATAAAATAAAAACCGAACAATTTCTAGAAAAGGACTTATTGGATTTGTGAATTATAAATAAGGAGAGAAACACAAGGGGCTGGCATCAAGCCCCACCTTAATTTTCTTGGGGACTGGCCTTTTCTATTTTCTCCACCTGAAGCTAGCCATTCTCGGGCCAATGTTTTTACTAAATTAGTAATTGTTTTCACTTCTTCCATTAATTTCTTTAATCAATTAAAAAATATATTTAATTAAAAACAAAAAAGCAGCACTATGTTCTTACGAAACCAAAATTCTGAGATCACCATCAACGACAGCTTGTATCTGTAAAACCAATTAAAAGATCATAAATAAAGGTAATGTCCCTTTTTAATACCCTCTTTCCATATTAAATGTTTTCATTAAAAAAGCATCTGTTATTTATTGTTGATTATACTTACGAATTTGTCATAAGTTATGTAATTGCATTTGGATCCATGTCTGGGTTATTAGTAATACTTAGTCTTAGTAATTCAGATTCTGTCATCTCTTTGTTTGATTTTTGTGCTATTAATATGATCACATTTTTCCATAACAATACCGTGAACATTGTGTGGGAGTGTGTTGTTCCCTCTTTTCTTTAGATTCCCTTGCTGCAATAATTTACTTATACATGGTGTGGAGTGTGATCTAATTTTCAGTTGATCCAATTTGAAAAGTGTATGATGCAACTTGTTTGATATGGATCTTATTGCACACGTAGAATCTGTACATAAGTATATTTTTACTATTGAAGTCTAGAGTAAAAAACCTAATTTGATTAGATTTTGTATGCCAAATAAATAGATATTAGAAATTAGGATTAGAAATTAGTTCATTTGAGTTTGATTAGACGCAAATCCTCCAATAGCTTCTTACATTTTCGACATTAGTGAAATTTCTCCTCTTCTACTCGTGATCTTTCCTGTTGACAGATTTTCACGTGCAATCTTGTTATGTTTTTTTATTTTATGATCATTTATACTCGACATTATCCATATCATACTCATTTGATGCTGCTAATTATGTTTCAGGTTAGATATAATATTTTTGGCCTCCAGCTTAAGACTTAGAAGGACAAAATCATTATGTTTAAAGCTTCACAATGAGTCTAGCGGTTTCCATGAGAAATGTAGACCCAGCTTTCCAAGGAGCTGGGCAGAAAGCGTATCCTTCTCTTCAGAAACTTACGGCATTTCATGTATCAAATCATTAAATTTGAAGAAGTTAGCAAGTATCACAAGTACTGTCGTTTAAATCTTGTTGTGTGCCAGGTTTTGAATGAGTTGTTTTCCTTAACACAGTATGCAGTGGGCTTGAAATCTGGTGCATTGAAAAATCATGCCCTGTTTCCCTTCCAACATCATCATATGGAAAGTTTTTCACTGGTGACTCCTATATTATTTTGAAGGCAAGTATCAAATTGGTTTTTTTACATGTTGCAGATACTCGTTTTTTGTTATTATTCCGTGCAGGATAACTCCTCAGTCAAGAACTACTTAGCTTTGCTAAGGAGTATTGTTATGGACCGATCTGCATGGAATTGTATTTCCAGAAAAGTTAATAACCAAAAACGAGTATCTGCACATGTCACACGATTATTTGGGGGACAGAATTCGGATGATGCAGTAGTTTCATTTCCAGTTATAGTGTCCAAGATGCATTATCATCTGTAATACTACTATTGTTGGTGCAGACATTTGCCTCGAAAACCGGCGTTTTACGTCATGAAATCCACTACTGGCTTGGTAAAGATACATCCCAGGTAAACATTGTTGCCAAAAATCTTGATTTCTTGTTCAACTCTTAGCATTTTCAGCAAGTAATAGATTGGATTTGAGCTAAAGAAAAAAGCTTTAGACCAATTTCTTGACCTGAGTCGTTTAACATAGGATGAAGCAGGTGCTGCTGCAGTCAAAACTATTGAACTTGATGCTGCTCTTGGGGGGCGTGCACTTCAATATCGTGAAGTGCAGGGGAATGAGTCCGATAAGTTTCTTTCTCTTTTCAAGCCATGTATCATGCCCCAGGAAGGTGGAATTGCAACTGGATTCAAACATGTTGAGGAAAGTGAATATAAGACACGTTTGCTTGTTTGCAAAGGGAAACATATTGTCCGTATAAACGAGGCGAGTCTTTAGATCTCATTGATCTTTTAAGGACTGATGATTATCGTTTGGGGATGTGATTTAACTGAAGTTATTGACATGTATTGTGGCAGGTTCCTTTTGCTCGATCCACACTCAACCATGATAACATCTTTATACTGGATACCAAGCCCAAAATCTTTCAATTTAATGGTTCCAATACGTCCATTCAAGAGAGAGCAAAAGCACTAGGAGTTGCCCAATACATTAGAGATAATTACCATGATGGGAAATGCGAAATAGCTTCCATTGGTGAGTAAAGTAAACGAACCGATTGGATCACTAAAAACGAGAAGGATAAGATGAACGAAGTGAGAAGTGGTTATTTGTTTTTGAATAATGATTTCATTCTAATTTCTCTATGCAGAGGATGGAAAGTTGATGGCTGATGCTGCCAGTGGAGAATTTTGGGCATTATTTGGTGGCTATGCTCCACTTCTTAGGAAGAGTGCTCGTGATGAAGACACGACTACCGATTCTCTTCCAACCAAAAAGCTACTAAGGTAAATATACTGTGTGTGTGTGTGTATTTTTGGAACTATCGTTAGTAAATCGAAAAAAGTTCTCATTAGATTATGTTTGATTGTCAAGTGTCGAGAAGGGGAAGGCAGAGCCTGTTGAGGCTGATTTCCTAAAAAGAGAATTGTTAGCCACAGATAAATGCTATATTTTGGATTGTGGGCTAGAAGTCTATGTATGGATGGGAAGAAGTACTTCTCTAGATGAAAGAAAGACTGCAAGTAAAGCAGCTGAGGTAATACCAAGTTCTTTCTGGTGTGGTTTGGACCTAACTTTTATTTGAATTTATCATTCACTTCTTTTAAATTGCTCATGAAATTAAATAGGAGTTGATCCAAGGTTCCAATCGATCGAAATCCCACTTAATTCGTGTAATTGAGGGCTTTGAGACTGTTATATTTCGGTCAAAGTTCGACTCCTGGCCCCAGACCACTAATGCTACTGTTACCGAGGATGGTAGAGGCAAAGTTGCTGGTTAGTGATTGAAATATCGTTTCAATGTTGCTATGTTTGCAGTATGAATTTTCCTTGAGATTTTTTTTTACCATTTTTACTATCAAGCAATCACTTGAAAATGTGCCATTAATATATCAATAATGGTTTTTGTAGCTCTTTTACAACGCCAGGGGTTGAATGTCAAGGGTCTTCTAAAAGTTGATCCTGTGAAAGAAGAACCCGAAGAACATATTGATTGCACCGGACAGTTGCAGGTATATTAAAGGAACTGAACTTGAAGTGTAATCAATGTTGAAGGGTATATGGCTTGAGGAAAACTACATTTGCAGACACATCTCTCTCTATGTATGTGTGTGCATTATATGCTAACTCTGATTGGATCGAGTAGCGGTGAAGCTCTTCTCTCCATGCTGTGGGCATAATCTATGCAGCAGATTGACCTTGAGTTTACTCCAGTTTCCTGATGATAACATTGACTTGGCTACACAGGTTTGGCGTGTGAATGGCGAGGACAAAGTTCTCCTTTCAGCTGAAAATCAGTCAAAATTTTACAGCGGGGACTGTTATATTTTTCAATATTCTTATTCTGGAGACGACAAAGAAGAGCATCTTATAGGAACATGGTTCGGGAAGCAGAGCATTGAGGTGATTAACGATTCTTCGACAGTTTTTTTTTTTTTTTTGCTTTCGATTCACGTAATTGTTGATTGCCATAATGCTTTCATCTGTACCGTCTTCAAGAAATAGCTTTGGCAATGTTAGAATACTGCATTAGAGATCACCATTCTGTTTCTGCTTGTTTGGTTTAGTTCTTATTTCATTGATTATGTTTCTTTTTGTTTAATGACAGAAAGAAAGAGCTTCTGCCATTTCTATGGCAAACAAAATGGTTGAATCGATGAAGTTCATGGTTGCCCAAGTAGTTTTATTTTATCTAGAGCACTACTTTCCTTTTTTTTTTTGAACATGTCGTTTCCATTCCTTTCTATTTTTCTTCTCATGCAATCTTAACTGATTATCAGGCTTGTATCCATGAAGGAAGTGAATCCCTCCTATTCTTTTTGATCTTCCAGAGCTTTATCATGTTCAAGGTTCGAGGAACTTTGATTTGTAAAATTCACTACAATGATGAGTACTCATACTTATATGGAGGTTTTCTCTAATGGCTAGTTCAATTATTAACATTCATCAGGGTGGTCTTAGTGATGGATACAAGAATCACATTGCCGAGAAGGGAATCCCGGATGATACATACACAGAAGATGGTCTTGCACTGTTTCGAGTTCAGGGTTCAGGACCTGAGAATATGCAGGCTATACAAGTTGAAGCAGTATGTTTCAACTTCTCATCTGCTATATTTTTCTTCAGAATTCAAAACTAGTATAATCTTGGTAGAGCCGATTTTTTGTGACTTTGATCTATCAGGTCGCATCGTCCTTGAACTCCTCCTACTGTTACATACTACATAGTGGTACCACTGTCTTCACATGGAATGGAAGCATGACTTCCCCAGATGACCAGGACCTTGTTGAGAGACAACTAGATCTAATAAAGGTATGGTTTATATTTTTAAGCAACTTTCCTAATCAGCACTCGATATAGGCTTGATAGAATGGGACAGAGTGTTTACATGTATTAAATATTGTGAATCACTTTAGAAACTGCTAGTTAAGTTTCCATTCATGTTAATGTCTAAAATGTTTGGGTCTCTTTTTTCCATTTTGTTGGTATCATGGTATCCTTTTAACATCTCCAGCCTGAGTTACAAACCAGGCCACAAAAGGAAGGAGCAGAGTTCGACCAGTTCTGGGAATTGCTTGGAGGAAAAGCCGAACACCCAAGCGAAAAGATCTCAAGAGTACCTGAAGGTGATCCTCATTTATTCTCATGCACATTCTCAAAAGGTATTGTTTACTCTCCCTAGCGGTCACATAAGGTTTTGTTTCATGGTCTCTTGATTCGAGAAACAAAAAATGTTAGTTTCTAATTCCCTATCTTTCTTCGTTGTCTTGGTTAATTTCCAATTGCACTCAAATCTGAAGGAACTCTGAAGGTGCGTATCTACTTTCAGCTACTTTCTAAACCCAGGCCATGTTTTATATTGTTTGAATTATTAATTGTGTGTTGGTTCTGATAGCTAGCAATTTATCTGCATCATCCGTTTGAGCCGAAGTTCTCTTGCAGGTGACAGAAATATATAACTTCACACAGGATGATTTGATGACTGAAGATATATTCATCCTAGATTGTCACTCAAATATCTTTGTTTGGGTGGGACAACAAGTTGATACCAAGAATAAATCACAGGCCTTAACAATCGGGAAGGTAAGACCGGACAGACTCCTAGTGGTTGGTCAGTTCAATATCTATCAGGAATTTGAATAGTTAGCGGTTGGTTTTGCCATATGTGCTCTTACCTTTCCTTCTGATGAACAGAAATTTATTGAGCACGATTTTCTATTCGAAAAACTATCTCGTGAAACTCCGATATACGTAGTCATGGAAGGGAGTGAGCCGCCCTTCTTCACACGTTTTTTTACATGGGACGCTGCCAAGTCCAATGTAAGTATCTTTGCTACTGCAAGAAAAGTGAACATGGTTGATCTACTTTGCAAGAGTTTAAGTGTTGACCTTTGCTTGTAGATGCATGGAAACTCGTTTCAAAGGAAACTAGATATAATGAAACATGGGGGAACACCGGTAGATGTAAGACTTCATTTTACTATTTCAAATCCCTTGAACTTTCTCTGTAGCCATGTTTTTAATAATCATAGTAAGCGTTCTGTTCTTTTAACAATTTAGTAATACACTTAACAAAACAATCGTCCGATGCTTAGAAACCCAAGCGGAGAGTAACCGCATTCGGAGGAAGGTCATCTAGCACGCCAGAAAAACCGCAGCGTTCGAGAAGTGTGTCCTTCAGCCCCGACCGACCTCGTGTGAGGGGCAGGTCTCCTGCCTTCAATAAACTTGCAGCTAATTTCGAGAATCCTAAAGATAGGAACTTTTCTACTCCGCCCCCAATGGTTTCAAAACTCTATACCAAATCCGGAACACAGGAGGTAGGGACAAAGTCCGCAGCTATAGCAGCTCTTACTCAAACTTTCGATCGTGCCAAAATTCGAGAGTCTCTCATGCCTAGAACCGTGAAAGGTACGCGTATTCCTTTAAAGTTTACGTTATATTTGCACCTCAAAATCAACGTACATTTTCTGTCACGATGAAGCGAGCCCGGCAGCATCGAAAGCAACAGCAGAGACTAACACAAAGGAGAGTTCCAGGAGCAGCAGACTAGAATCCCTCTCTATACAAGAAGGTATAAAAGAGGGTGAGAACGAAGACGATGGAGACGAGGAAGGTGTTCCGATATACCCTTACGAGCGTCTTAAAACAACATCAGAAGATCCCGTCACTGAAATAGATGTGACCAAGCGAGAGGTAACGATTCTAATATGGTATTGGCTGATACATTATATGATGGTTGCTTCTTATATTTTTTTTACATGGATATAACGCAGACTTACCTGTCATCTGCGGAGTTCAAGGAGAAGTTGGGGATGAAAAGGGCAGAATTCTATAAGTTGCCAAAGTGGAAACAGAACAAGCTCAAAATGGGAGTTCAACTGTTCTAACTCTCCTTGCTGCAGGTGGAAGAAGACTTGCTTGCAAATCTGTACAGATTCTTTCTTTCCATCAACAAACTCTTGCTAATTCTTTTTCTTTGTGGTCTGGGGTTTGACCAGACAGCCCATTAATTTTTTTTAAAAAAAATTGGTCTTTATAGAGCGATATTAGGTGATTGCAAATGCTGATAATTTAGGTAGTATTTAACAACCAAGGATGAAAAGTGTAAAGAGCAGTGTCTAATAAGTGAAAAAATCTACAACGTTCGTCGAGCGTAGATGAGCACAGTTAACGATTAATATCATTAAATTAATTTATAAAACGTTAAATTATAAAATACTAAACGTATAATTATAAATTAATTAAAAATTTAAATGTAATCTAATTAAAATACAATATTTATAAAACATTGGTTTTAGGGTAAACTATACCATTGATTAACTAACTATTTACCCTTTTTATCTTAATCATCGATTTTTCAATTTTATCAATCAGGTCACCTAATTATTTAAATCTTGTCAATCAAACCACCCGCTGCTAAATATTAATGGAGGAGATAGCGTGGCAATTAATAAAAAATTTATAATTACACAATTAGTCATCATTACTTACACATTCTATTAATTGAGTCCTAACTTTTAATTAATTGAATAAATTTAATCCTCAATCAGATGGTGACATGTGTCACTATGTGATTGGATATTTTTATTTAATTTAATAAATTTTCTATCCGATCAAATAGTGCCACGTGTCACCAATTGAATTAATAAAAAATAAATTGAATCAATAATTGTTGCTAGTGGGGTTTGAACCCAAGACGTGAGGAGAGTAAGCAAATGTCACAACCATTGGGCTACACCATTCAAATAACAAACATATCACGACATAATATATATAGTTAATGGCAATAAAAAAAGAATGGAAAATGACCTAATAAGAACTCTAACATTAAATAATTGAATAATACAATAATATGATATATATATATATATATATACACACAAATACTATAACTGGTTAATATGTGAATGTATTTATTTATATTTTAAATCATTTTAATGAAAAAATACAAATAAGAATAATTTAAATATATTATAATTGAAATCTAACGAAGAGTTTCGTTGACTTAGAATTTTCCTGATAGTTGAGGGCTTATCGTAGTAAGCATTTTAACTTATGCATTGACTTGTTTATATCTCGGTTAGAGTAAGAATTTTATATTTTATTATTTATTCATTATATATTTGAAGAAAATTTTAGGGGAAACTTTATTGAATTAGTCTATTTTAATATAGAGTTGTTAAATAAAATTAGAATCCGATCGACATTATAATATTTTAAAATATGAGATATGATACGTTTCAGTTCAATAAAATTAGAATAATGAAGACAATTTATTAATTTAAAATATGTCAAATGATACATTTCAATTATAACATATTAAATTCACTTTTATTTAATTTTTTACATTAAATGTGATTTAAAATATAAATAAAACATAATAATTTATTAATCAATTATAATATATGTTTATATATATTTTACATTTTCATACTATTCAATTATTTCATTTTTGAGTGTTTATAAGGTCATTTATTATCATTAACTATATTATAAGTTATATAGATTATGTTATATACACTAGACAAATTTAGTGATCCAATTTAGTGGTTAGGGCGCTCAGTTTTTCGGCTTGCATCCCAAATTCAAACCCCACTAGCAACGGTTATTGATTTAATTTATTTTCCATTCATTCAATTGGTGACATGTGGTACCATTTGATTGGATGAAAATTTTATTAAATAAAAAATATTAAAAAAATCCAATTACACAATGACAAATGTCATTATCATATTAAGGATTAAATTTATTGAATTAAATAAAGTTGGGACCAATTTAATAGAATATGTAAGTAATGAGGAATAAATGTGTAATTATACAAATTTTATTAATTGTCACGTTATCTCCTCCGTTAATATTTAACGACAGGTGACTTGATTGACAAGATTTAAATAATTATACGTTTATTACTTTATAAGTATACATTTATTACTTTATAATTTAATGTTTTATAAATTAATTTAATGATGCTCATCCGTCCTCGTCGAATGTGACAGCATCATCTGTAAGAACTAGTTCATTCCTCATTTGTATCTATTGGGTAAGATAAAATTTTCCTTTCGTATCTTACAGGATCAATAAATATTTGAAGAAGAACATATAAATGAATGTATAATACAAATAATTTTAATTGAACTGTGACATAACAATTAATTGTTGTTTCTTTAGGAGGAGTATTAACTAGTTTTATTGAACATTCGAAACTATTAAAATGGCATTAAGTACTTTTGTTGAGTCTTGGAAAACTAAAAGATACAAGAATATAAATATGATTAAAATAACAGTTTATTATAAGGCATCTTATATTGTGAGGTGTACAGTAAAAGAGTTGGAGGATTGAAAAAGAGAGGAAAGTAGGAAGAGAGTCATGTGAGGGGCATTTATTTAGTGTTGTTTGTAGGTTAGTGTGCACATGGGAAGAGAGGAGTTAGGGTGCAAAAAGGCAAAAAAAATCAAGCATGTGAGACCATGTGCTCATTATTCAACTCTCATGGACCCTCCCCTTTCCAAGATTTTCCCTTCGCAATGAACCTTTAATTTGGTAATTCACTCTCCATTTTGACTTATCACTTACTCATTTTATACTAATTCTTAATATAATCAGTCACATCTAATTTATTAATTAAATATTTCGGTTTAAATATTACATAAATTTATTATAAGATGATATTTCAATTTAATTTATCTATTTAATTAATATCAAATTTAATTATATATATCTTTGCATTATGGGCAAACTTAATATTGGATTTACTTCAACACAAATATATATATATATATGAAAGGAGAACAAAGTGTTTACCTTCAGCATCCGCAATCAGCTCCTCGGTTTTGGCCTTGCTCTCTCATTTTCCAGCACTCCAATTATTTAGAGGTTTGGTAAAGCAGTGAACCCTAAACTCAGACAGCTGTTTTATTTTATTGACTCAAAGAGTGTTAGGAGTCCCCTACATTTCCCCGGGGAGAATGATCAATTAAACTCCAACACCACTTCATCATTCACATATGAATTATCACACAAGTATTATGAAGATTAATGGTGATTTCAATTAGTTAAAAATTGTATTAACTAATTTTCTACATTTTAACACTTAATTAGATATTAAAAATTATTTTTTTTCTCAAAATTACATGACTTCTCACAGCCGTAAACCTATTTTATTTTATAATATTTTAATATTTAATTATTTATGGTAATGAATCAACATAATTTGTAACTCACATATGTAAGTCTATAAACATCGGCTAAGGACCAGTCCTTTTGTTTATAAATATAAGATACTCCTACATATCTGTACGACATCCAGAACCAGTTGTTTTCTTCTCCACAGCACAGTTAAAAGGTAATACAAAAACAATACCCTCTTCTCTCTCTCTCCACTTTAGGGTTAATCGAGTGGCTTTACATCTTTGGTTTAATAATTACCATGTACATTTAATTCCCATACAAACATTATTCTTTAACCTTATGTGTTTTGATTAATTACATATTCTTCTTCTTCTTGTTAACAGTGGCGTTATTTGTTTGGGATGGAAGGATACATGAAGGAAGGAAGACGTGTTTATCCTACGGAACCCCGGAAGATAATGCAAGCGAGGTTCGCAACGAAATACCTTAATTACTTGCTTCATGCGCTAACCAACATCGGTAAACCGGAATTGTCGTCGACGCTCGACTGTTGCGTCAATAAAGAAATAGATAAGATGGTGAGGTACGAAGTCGACATGGCCTTGGCATTATCAGCCGAAGGGTTCGCTTGGAGCCATGCCTTGAAACACAGGCTTCGACTAAACGTTAACAATAACAACCATGCTGGAAAATCCCAAAGTTATTTAGCTCATCACGATGATCACCGAACTAAAATGCCAGTAAACCATGAGCCGGCGACGAAGAAACTGAAAGGAAATCCTAAAAGAAGTGGAACGGAAGCGGCCGTCGAGGAGGAGGAGGAGGAGCGGTTGACGTATCTGAGGAAGCTTATACCAGGAGGGAGTGGTGAGATGATGGTGGATGATGAAATATTGCTAAGTGAGTTGGGAAGTTATGTTACATGTCTTGAGTTACAGGTGAATGTTCTTAGATCCATGCTTCAGTTGACGTAATTAGTCATCATTTCTTCTTTAGTTTCTTTACTTAATTTCTCCACTGACGCATATGAAAACAAGGTGGATCCCCAAGGCAAAATATATAATATAATAGTATAGTTTTTAGCACATGTTGCCTATATATATTATAATGCCATCACTAGTTTCTTAATGTCTCCAAGAAGTTTAAAAATATGTATATGTTTTAAAGGGGTTTTAACTAGTGCCGAGACCAACCATGCCTGTTGCTTACTGTTACTTTCTCTGCGCATATATCATCACTAGACTTCAGTCAATAATAAAAATGATTTAACTCTTTGTTTTCATTTAATTTTAAGGAAAATAATTAGAATAAAGTACACAGATTATCATTAAACGATATTAAAATATTTTTTGGTCACTGATGTTTTAAAATTATAGAACAGTTTTTAAACTTATTGCATGTAATACCTAGGTGATTCGATCCGATCTGGAGTGTCACATTAGGGTCACCCCAACGACCCAGACTGAAAATCCTGAAAAACTTAAATTTTTTGTTATCCATTTAAAACTACAAAATAATTTATAGATAAAATATAAGTTTAGAAAATCATTTATTTATTAAAAATAGAATTCAACAATATCCAGTAATAAAACAAGTTTCAGACTCGAATATAAAAACAGAATACAATCTTCATGCCCCCTAATTTCATGCACCGTAATCCGTAAGCAACGCCGGTGTAACTCTTTTACTGAAGTCGGTAAAAGTACAGAATCAAACTCTTTAACTTGAAATGATAAGTAATAGAATGAGCTTTGGAAAGCTCAGTAATACAAAACTACCAGATGAATGTAATAAGTCAGGTATATGGTAAAGCATAACTTCCTTAGTGGGATAAACATCATTAGATTCTAATGGTGAATTCAGATTCCAATATGTTGAGTTAATCGATTGACGAATATGGCCAAGAGGGGGTGAATTGGCAATTAAAATTTTGATAGAAGCTTTTGCAGAAAATTGAAAGAAATTTGCACATCGATTTAGAGTGGTTCGACTTTCTCAACCAAAGTCTACGTCCACTACCTAAGCTATCCACACTAAGGATTTTCCACAAATTTACTAATTTGTCTTTCTTTTGAGGACAAAGAGTAACCTTACAAACCCTCAAGAATTATACCCCAAATTCTTGAGAACACTCTCTCCCAAAGAGAACAATACAAATTTGCAAACTTACAAGGAAATCCTCACAAGGTAGATTGTTTGCACAATTCTAGAACAAAGAAAAGAACACTAAAAAATGAATACAATTGAGCACAATAAGTGTTCTTGAAAGCAAAATGAATATTGAATGAAAAATAGGCTTGAAATGCTCAAACTTGAGGTTTGATGCTTTCTCTTTGATTCTCTCTTGATTCTAGTTGTTTGATGTTTCTTGTTATTGATCAATGGCTTCTAAGCTTGCTTAAATACACCTTGAATCACTTCTGAACGTTGGGGATCATTAATGAAGATAATATTGCCGTTTTAGTGTGAAATCAATTAATAAAACAATTTGGAGCGTGGGGGGAATCGGTACCCCTCATAGGGAATCGGTTCCCTAAGTGTAAAATTCAAATATTTCGACCGTTGAACAGTGGGGGGAATCGGTACCCCCTGGAGGGGAATCGGTTCCCTCCGAGCATACTGGAATTCTCGAAGCCAAACCATTCAGGGGGGAATCGGTACCCCCTTGGGGGGAATCGGTTCCCTTTGAGCAATTTGAAATTTTTGGCTTTGAAACGGTTCGAAATACTTTGTAAAATTATTTTGAAATTGTTTTAAGATTAAAACTTAATCTTACACTTGAGTAAGGATTAAAAATGTCTTTTGAAAGATTTAGAGTAATGTTTTGATATTCGAATATACTTAGAAAATCTTTTTGGAAAATCTTAAAATTCATTTAACTTAATTTGTTATATCGAAATATCAAAATGTTTTCAACAATCTCCCCCTTTTTGATATAACAAAACATTTTAGTAATTTTAAGATTTTGAAATTAAGTTTTGAAATTACTCCCCCTTACTTTAACACTTCTCCTATTCTCTCATTCTCCCATTTAAAACATTTAACACTTCTCCCACCTTTTTGTTAAATCAAAAAGACATCTTAAAAGAATTTAAACAAGGTTTTCAAATCACTTAGACAATTTGATTATATATAGTTTAAGCTGCTAAGATCACAATCAAGAGAAACGTTAGCCATTAGTTTCATAATCAATATTCATAATTACTGTGACATGGCAAAATTGGTCATATATCTAACATGATGTAAATGATGCAATAATGAATAAATTTAACCATACCAAATATATAAGTTCAAACATCCAAACAAATCCAAAGTCTAACAATCCACAAAATGAAACATTCAAAAATATTCAAAATGTTGAAACAATAATCTTTTAGTTCAAAGTTCTAAAGCTAAACACAGAATCAAACATCCGGATCGGGAGGAGGAAAACAAGCTCGCATAGCGGCCATCTCATGTGAGAGTGCATCAATACGTTCATTCATCGAAGCGTTGTTTGTGCACATCTCTCGGATAATTTCTAATTGTTGAGCTCCCATTGTGGATAAATGAGACTCTATAGAAGTAAAGCGTGAATCCATGGTAGCATATCGGAAATCGAATGTCTCCATAAAAGATTGAAAATATGGAGGCATTTGATGCGTTTGTTGTGCTTACTCCTCGAGCTGCTCCTCGGGCTGTTCAGGCTCATCTTCGGCTTCATCGATGTCTCGTATTAATTGTTCAAGCTTGGGATTGTCGTCAGCTTCTGGTGGAGCTCGTGAAGAACTAGCTCCCGGAGTATTTTCAGAAGATCGAACCCATTCACCGGTTTCCTTATCCTTTATCCATCCTGCTATCGTTAAGGAAAGAAGATTAATTTGTTTATTTAGAGGAAATGAGGCATCTAGACCAACTCTGAGCCCGACTTTAGTAAAAAGATTACTCAAAATGCAACCGTAAACTAGAGATGAACATAGTTTCTTGTTAGGAACAAGATTTACGGTTTCAACAATTTCAGCAAAAATGATCTGAGGTAGGTTTATTTTAATACTGTTTTCGAAACAATGTAACCACCAAAGATCCAAGGCTCTAAGAGTAGAATAACGACCTCCGGCTGGTCGAAACCACCAAGAAATCATTAGATGAAGAAAATGTTCATGAGGGTCTAAGACACTCACACTATCCCTTCTTTTATAACGAGAACCTAAAATTTGTTTTTCATTTGAAATACCATCGTTATCTAATCCTAATGCCTTGGCTATGTAAGCCGAGTTAATATGTAAGAATTGTCCTAGGAGGTAGGAACGAACTTCTATGGTCTCAGTTTGAGCTCGGTTTTTGACACAAACGGCATTAGAATAAAAGATGCGAACAAGTTGATGGTAAACTATAGGTTCAAGGTCACAAAGTTTATCAAATTTGCACTCTTGTAAAAGAGGAAGATATTTAAAATTAATATCTAACATAGCTTGACGAGAAGGGATATGTTCTTCTCTAATTTTGTAAGAGTCGAAATATTGATAATACCAAAAACGATGATTTCTAGGACCAGGATGATTGAAGCATGAATTTTGGATAGTTATATTGGGATCAACTGGATTAGGATTAGGAATTGGAATTTCAGGAATAGGAGGAGGATTTGGAGGTGGATTTGGTTGACGGTGTGAGCGGCTAGATGATGACCTAGCACGTTTAGGATTAGACATGGTTTAGGAAATCGAAATAGAATGGATAACCTACAGTTTAGAAAACACCTGTATGCAATTCAATCAATCCCAAAACTCAATTGAGTCCTCAATATTTCAAAGTTCTCTAAATCAATCCTAATGGGTAAAGTTTTTGAAAACTATTGAAAAATAAGATTTTGAAAAACAATATATGTATAGTTTTCATAACAACAACATAATTCAATTAAAACACAATAATTTGAAAAACATTTTTTTTCAAAAATTTCAAAATTTTTGGAAAATTCTTGTGTTTTTGATGAAATTAGTTGTAATATCTAGTTTCTAATCACTAAACAATCAATGTCCGATCACTATTTCTATCTAGAACTCATTAAAACTAGTCCTATGTTCAAAATCAATGAAATAGAGAGTTTAGAAAAATTTACCTTGAAAGATGAGATTGAGTGGATTTTGATGTTGTTTGCACGATTTTAATGATGCTAGCAGGTTTATAAGATGATATTTGAAGAGAATTCTGATTAAAAATGTTGTTTTGAGGCAAAGTGGAGATATAGAGAGAGTAGAGGAGAAACGACGGTAATGAGATGAGAGTTTGAGCAAAATATGAGGTTCTGCCCGATAAAACCAGAACCCCATGGGGGTATCGATTCCCCTATGGGGGGAATCGGTTCCCCTTCAAAGGGGGAATCGGTTCCCTCATGGGGTTATTGATTCCCTCTGCACCAAAATACTTAAATCTGATTTTAAATACACAAAATGCTAAATTAATTTTCTCTAATGGTATTGACAACTCATATATTGAAAATTAATCACGTTCAAACAATCAAATTAATCTTTAAACTATATTTGAACATAAAGTTAATTTTCATCAAGAATTATAAACTCCCCCTAACTAATAGCAATGAATGCAATCAAAAATTACTATTCTAAGCATTTTTCATTTAGTCTTAAAAGTGCTAAAATTATTTTAAACACTAAGTGAAGATAGGTTGGTCAAACCTAATTCTCTCCTAAGTGTCCAAAATCTTTCCTTGTCTAAAGGTTTTGTAAAGATATCCGCTAATTGGTGCAAAGTATCAACAAATTCTAGAACTACATCTTCCTTAGTGACATTGTCTCTAATGAAGTGATGTCTTATTTCAATGTGCTTAGTTATAGAGTGTTGGATGGGATTTTTAGTGAGACAAATAGCACTAGTATTGTCACACTTGATAGGAATGGTACCAACTTCAATTCCACAATCAAAAAGTTGTTGTTTCATCCATAAAACTTGTGCACAACAACTACCAGCTGAAATGTATTCGGCTTCAGTGGTAGATAATGCAACACAATTTTGTTTCTTTGAAAACCAAGAAATCATCATATTTCCAAGGAATTGGCAAGTACCAGAGGTGCTTTTCCTATCTAATTTGCATCCTCCATAATCCGCATCAGAAAAGGCAAGCAAGCTAAAGCTAGAGTCTCTAGGATACGAAAGTCCTAAACTAGGAGTGTCCTTAAGGTATCTAAAGATTCTCTTAACAGCTAGTAAATGCGATTCCTTAGGACATGATTGAAATCTAGCACCATAAGCAAACACTAAACATAATGTTCGGTCTACTTGCGGTTAGATAAAGCAAAGAGCCAATCATTGACCTATATAATTTAACATCTACACATTTACCTCCTTCATCTAAGTCAAGCTTTGTTGAAGAGCTCATTGGAGTGTCATGAGGTTTGCCATTTTCCAGTCCAAACTTTTTGAGCATATCTTTGGCGTACTTAGCTTGATTGATGAAGATGCCATCTTTCTTTGCTTGATTTGGAGTCCCAAGAAAAATGAGAGTTCCCCCATCATGCTCATCTCAAACTCACTTTGCATTAGCTTAAAAAATTCTTGACAAAGAACATCATTAGTAAAACCAAATATTATATCATCAACATAAATTTGAACTACTAATAAATCTTTACCTTTATTCTTTAAAAACAATGTAGTGTCAACCTTCCCTTTTGAAAAAACTTTTTCAATTAAAAAGTTTGACAATCTTTCATACCAAGCTCTAGGAGCTTGTTTTAAACCATAAAGCGCTTTAGTCAATTTAAGAACATGATCCGGAAATTTTGAATCTTCAAGACCTGGAGGTTGTTTCACATACACTTCTTCCTTTATAAAATCATTTAAAAATACACTTTTAACATCCATTTGATATAATTTAAATTCATGAAAACATGCAAATGCTAATAACATTCTAATTGCTTCCATCCTAGCTACGGGAGCGTATGTTTCATCATAGTCTATGCCTTCTTCTTGAGTATACCCTTGAGCAACAAGTCTAGCCTTGTTTCTCACTATATTACCACTCTCATCAAGCTTATTCCTAAATACCCATCTAGTACCTACAGTAGATTTATTACTAGGCCTTTCAACTAATGTCCCGTACTTTACTTCTCTCAAATTGATTTAATTCTTCTTGCATAGCCATAATCCAATGTTCATCTTTTAATGTTTCTTTAATATTCTTAGGCTCTATGCATGAAATAAATGCAACATAATTACAAATATTTCTAAGAGAATATCGAGTTGTTAACCCTTTGGATGGATCACCTATAATCTCACCATCATTGACATAGTTGTACTCTCTTGAATAAGATACTTCCCTTTCTTCAATGGTTGGATTCTCAAGAGGATCATGAGTTACCTCATCTTTTGTTTCTTCCTTTGATGATGGTTCTTCAACGTCATGTCTAACTTCATTTCTATTTATAATACCTACATCATCATTCACACAAGAATCCTTCCTCGGAATGGGATTATCATCGAAAACAACATGTATATACTCTTCTACAACTAAAGTTCTTTTATTAAATACTCGATAAGCTTTAGAATTTAAGGAATAACCCAGAAAAATTCCTTCATCACTTTTGCCAAGATTTTCTTTACCGTTATTTAAAACAAAACATTTACATCCAAAAGGATAAAAATAGCTAATGTTAGGCTTTTTATTTTTGAAAATTTCATATGGAGTTTTCTTTAAAATTGGCCTAATCATTACTCGATTTACAACATAACAAGCGGTATTTGTGGCTTCCGCCCAAAAATATTTTGGCAAATTATTTTCACAAAGCATGGTTCTAGCCATTTCTTCTAAAGTTTGATTTTTCCTCTCAACAACTCCATTTTGTTGAGGGGTTCTAGGTGCTGAAAAATTATGGCTAATACTATTAGAATTACAAAACTCATTAAATCCAAGATTTTCAAATTCAGTGCCATGATCACTCCTAACACTAGTTATAGAGTAACCTTTTTCATTTTGGATTATTTTTGAAAATGTGATGAAATGTTCTAATGCTTCATCTTTAGTACTTAAAAATAGAACCCAGTATATCTAGAATAGTCATCTATCAAGACAAATGCATATTGTTTTCCACCCAAGCTAGTAGTCCTAGTTGGCCCAAAAAGATCCATATGGATCAATTGTAATACTCTACTAGTTGATACGTCATTAATGGATTTAAAAGAAACTCGTTTTTGTTTTCCTTTAGCACAAGCATCACAGATTTTATCATTATCAAATTTAAGCTTAGGCAACCCTCGAACTAAATCACCTTGAATTAGCCGTTGCAAAACACTCATACTAGCATGTCCTAGTCTCCTATTCCATAACCAACTATCATGTTCATCCTTAGCAACTAGGCACAAATTAGTCATATCAATAGAATCTAAATGCACCATGTATATGTTTCCTATTCTATGACCAACAAGCATAATCTGATTAGATGCAATGTCAATGACTTTACAACCATTAATATCAAACATGACATTGAACCCCTTATCACAAAATTGACTAATACTCAATAGATTATGCTTTAATTCATTCACATATAAAACATTCTTAATTTGTATGGAAGAGGTATTACCAATAGTACCAATACCTTCAATGTGACCTTTTGAATCATCACCAAAAGTCACTTCTCCTCCATTTTTGGCATTAAGCTCAATGAACCGGTTTTTGTCTCCGGTCATGTGTCTTGAGCATCCATTATCAAGGTACCATGAATTTGGATTTGTTTCACGTGCCTTGTACCAATGCTCATTTTCCTACAAACATAGATTAATTTCTAATTTTTGGTGCCCAAATTCTTTTGGGTCCATATTCATTAGTTTCCAAAATCCTAGTCCCCTTAGGTATCCATTTGTGTAGGATATCCTTATCTTTAGTAGTAATGAGCTCTTTAGGAACCCATATACTTCTAACGATTTTTCCATTAGAGGTTCTTTGGGGACCTCTATGATTGTAGTTTTTAAAACTTTTTCTAACAAAGTTGGATTTTGAATTTTCTCCATTTTCAAAACGTTTTGTTCCAACTTTATCAAAAGAAGCTTTAAGATCATCAATTTTCTTTTGATGATAACCAATGACCTTTGAAAGTAAATTTTGCAAATCCAAATTTTTCTTTTCAAACTCTTCTAGTTTGATTTGCAAATCTTTAATTTTACTTTCAAGATCGTTGTTGGTTTTGGATATGAGTTTATTTTCATTTTTCAATTTTGAAACATCATTTTTATATTTTAAAAACAATTTCTCATAATCCGAAGCTAACCCATTATATTCCTCTAATAGCTCATCATAGGATATATCATCAAAATCAGATGAGTTAGAGGTTACCTTAGAATCTTCCCGAATGCCATCAAGCACAAGTTTGCTACTTCTTGTTCCTCTTCATCGGAACCTTCTTCATCGCTCCATGTAGCCACATGAGCCTTGTGCTTATTCTTTGATTGACCCTTTCTCTTCAATTGTGGGCAATCATATTTGACATGCCCCGACTTTTTGCATTCATAGCAAATGATTGGGTCATTCTCTTTTGGTTCATTTTTGAATCCTTAATTTCGTTTGAATTTTCTTCCTCGGTAAGGTTTCATCATTTTTTGAACCGTTTAGCAAACAATGCCATTTCCTCGTCATCGTCATCTTCATCCGAATCACTCTCATCTTTTGTGGATTTGAGAGCAACTCCAATATTTTTCTTCTTCTCTTTCTCCTTTGGTGTCTCTTCAATCTTATCGAGGTCCACCTCATCTTCAAGCATCATTTTATGAGTGAGGAGTGAACAGATTAGCTCTTCAAGTGTTAAGGACGTTAGATCCTTAGACTCGATGATTGTCGTCTTCTTTGATTGCCAAGATTTTGGAAGGGAGTAAACTAACTTCCTCACAAGCTTTTCATTTGAAATGATCTATCCATATGATTTGAGACCATTGACAATCGTTGAGAATCTATCTGTCATAGCTTTGATATCTTCATTTGGTTTCATCCTGAAATTTTCATAGCTATGCGTTAGAATACTAATTTTAGATTTCTTTACCTCATCGGTACCTTCATGAGTGACTTGAAGTTTGTCCCATATTTCTTTGGCGGTTGTACAAGATGAAACTCTTTCGTATTCATCTGGTCCAAGAGCACAAAATATGATATGGATGGCTTTGGAGTTGAGCTGTAACATTTTTGTCTCTCCTTCACTCCATAATCTTGGATGAGTGAGAGGCTTGAAGTATCATTCTTCTACGACATTCCATGCTCCCATGTCACTTGCTTGAATGAAGTACATCATCCTATTTTTTCAATAGGCATAATTAGCCCCATTGAAGAAAGGGCTTGTTGACGGGCATCGAATCGAGACCAAAGTCAAAGTTTGAAGTAGAGGCCAATGATGACTTTGATTATCGATGTAACTATTCCCGAATCGACTCAAGAGGCGATTAAACCTTCAAATGAGTTAGGCTCTGATACCAATTGTTGAGTTAATCGATTGACGAATATGGCCAAGATGGGGTGAATTGGCAATTAAAATTTTGGTGGAAGCTTTTGCAGAAAATTGAAAGAAATTTGCACAGCGATTTAGAGTGGTTCGACATTCTCAACCAAAGTCTACGTTCACTACCTTAGCTATCCACACTAAGGATTTTCCACAAATTCACTAATTTGTCTTTCTTTTGAGGACAAAGAGTAACCTTACAAACCCTCAAGAATTATACCCCAAATTCTTGAGAACACTCTCTCTCAAAGAGAACAATACAAATTTGCAAACTTACAAGAAAATCCTCACAAGGTAGATTATTTGCACAATTCTAGAACAAAGAAAAGAACACTCAAAAATGAATACAATTGAGCACAATAAGTGTTCTTGAAATCAAAATGAATATTGAATGAAAAATATGCTTGAAATGCTCAAACTTGAGGTTTGATGCTTTCTCTTTGATTCTCTCTTGATTATAGTTACTTGATGTTTCTTGTTATTGAACAATGGCTTCTAAGCTTGCTTAAATACACCTTGAATCACTTCTGAACGTTGGGGATCATTAATGAAGATAATAAAGCCGTTTTAGTGTGAAATCAATTAATAAAACAGTTTGGAGCGTGAGGGGAATCGGTACCCCTCATAGGGAATCGGTTCCCTAAGTGTAAAATTCAAATATTTCGACCGTTGAACAGTGGGGGGAATCGGTTCCCTCCGAGCATACTGGAATTCTTGGAGCCAAACCATTCAGGGGGAACCGATCGGTACCCCCTTGGGGGGGAATCGGTTCCCTCTGAGCAATCTGGAATTTTTGGCTTTGAAACGGTTCGAAATACTTTGTAAAATTATTTTGAAATTGTTTTAAGATTAAAACTTAATTTTACACTTGAGTAAGGATTAAAAATGACTTTTGAAAGATTTAGAGTAATGTTTTGATATTTGAATAATTATATCCAATATACTTAGAAAATCTTTTTGGAAAATCTTAAAATTCATTTAACTTAATTTGTTATATCGAAATATCAAAATGTTTCCAACACAATAGTTAAGTCTTCAGTTACAAATAGAAATTTAGGGTCTGAAAGAAGTATTCAGAGAGAGACAGATTCAGAAGATTGAATTGAGGAGACTAGTGTGTTCCAACAAAACAGAGAAATGTGTACATATCCTTTAAAAATATTAGTAGTTTAAAACATATTTTAAAATCACAGTAATACCCTCAACCAAACATCGATATACAGTTTCTCATAAATGCATCCATAAGGACTTACCCTAGGCCTATTGGGAGCATTTGAGGTGTTAACCTAAACGAGGACCTTGGGTCCATAAGGTCTTACCCTAGCCGAAGCGTAGGTGTCCACTTGAGGGGTGCCCTCATGCCCATAAAGACTTACCCAAAGCACACAGCAAAATAGCCACCCTAAGGGAGTACCTTAGGATCCATAAGGTCTTACCATTAGGTCCATTTGGCCCAAAAGGCCACCCAAGGGTCGCCTTAGGTTCATCAGGAATTGCCAGCTTGATCAGTGTTGAACATGCATAAGGAATTACCAGCTTGATCGGAGCTGAACCTACATACTCCAGAATCATACTCAAACAGTATCCCAATAATTGATTCATACAGTAAATAATAGATTCCATGATCCATAAATCAGGAACAATTATATTTTCTAGTGAAAACAATAACTAGAGAACATATATCATATAACCATAATTTATAAACAATAAAAGACATTAGTAAATCCAAAATTTTAGAAAATCACATTTTCATTGGATTTAAGAAATATTTTATTTATCTCACATTAACTACAGTAGTTTAGCCTAAATGGCTAAGGCTTAGATTTGGTTTCCCATGTTGAAATACGTGGGTTCATATCTCACAACCTACATTTTTTAATTATTTCTTTTAAGTCTAATGGGTTATTTTGGGTTCAAGGGCTTTGATTAACTAGAAAATTAGGAATGAATCCTTAAAGTTCAAATCTATGCAGTTTGGTCCCACAATTAAAGTTTAATAAATAAAATTTTATTTTAATTTGAAAAAATCAGGGTGTGACATTGAATCATTACAAAATGGTCACTACATGTTACAAAATAGTGATAAATTTTGATAAGTTCAAGGATTATTTTGTGATAGTTTGATATCTTTAATTACCATTTTACATCACTCCTGCTTTATACACCATCCAAATAAAATGTTCACAATAGGAGGCATTAGGAACAAGATTTTCAATCACACTGGCCTAGGAAAAGCACCATATATTGAAGATAGCAAGGTTTGTGTGTGTGTGGGGGGGGGGGGGAATAATCACTCTTCACCCCCACAACAATACCATACCAAGTACTTCTTTATAGGCGTCACTTGGTACGTCTAAATCTACAATTTCTGCGGACATGTTATCGGATTATTCATTTTTTTATATCTTCAACTCCACGGCATCTTTTGATCCTTACTTGTGGATGAAACCATCTTTAGGGTTATATAAAATGCTTCACCACTCACCTTATAAGTGGTATCAGAAGGTACTCCGCATAAAATAGCTGCAAGGAGAAAGTAATTCGTTATTTAAAAAATGAACAGAAGTTTCAAGCATTTTTATTCGATGAACAGAACATCGAAGAACTCGGTATACATATGATAGTCTCAATCAAATTGCTCGAGCTTCTAATTTTGGATATGATAGAGAAATAGAACACAAACATGGCATGCTTAATAAGCATACGGCACTGGTCGTTTAAACATGATTAACACAGATTTTGACACGATGTTGAAGCTAGATGCCCCAAAACCAATCCATCACTAATTAAGACCAACAAAAACATTAACATGAAGAATATACTTTTCTCAGACAAGCAAATGGAAAAATCGAACCCTGCATTCCATCATATGAATCCGATATCATCCACTTGATGAGGTTGGTCATATTTGCATGCAAGAAAGTAGCATAATCTTTTAGAAACAAATGTTTTCATAAGCCAAGATAGAGGATTACCTTCCATATGAACATATAACATGATGTTATTGCAGCTTTGCTCTTCAGATCAACCGATTTGGCACGGATCCATAAAATTGCAGCCAAGATGGAATGACCTAGAACCTAATTCCGTTTCAGGGAGAGACGATTGCATATCAGTCGCTGCTTAAATACTTGTTTAATGAATAAGACATAAGCAATCATCTATCAGAAAATTTACACAATGTTTTGCAATAAATAACTGATATAAAGGGTATCTTGGTTACATACAGTGATGGCTTTGCTCCAGGTGTAGGAAGATGTTGCTCCAACCAAAATAGAAACACCATATGCCATTTCAAGAAGTGAAATACAGGTCCAAAACACCTGAATAAGTAAAAGTAAGACGGTCACCGAATGATAAAATGGGAGAGCCATCGCGTACGGAATATTTATGGGCTACTCACCCGCTCTTGACCCAGACGTACTGTGTAAGATTTGATTCCAAATATCTTATCTCCTTCAATATCAGGTATATCCTTCGCAATATCCATCACAAACATAGAACGACGATTACCACTTTAATCATGCATTATTAAATGAATAGCTGGACAAAAATCAAATGCACATGAGAAGATACAGCAATTCATTAGTATGGAAAGCAACATTTACCTTAAAGAGCGCTATAACTACGGAGAAGAAGCTCATGAATGCAGTAGCAAAAATTAGAGGCTTCGAAAAGACAGCTGGTCTGCTGAATACATGACTCTGAAACATCACACAAAAATATTAAAGCACTTTAATTGATCAGACCACTAAGAAGAAACGTCAATGTTTCAGTAAGATATCCACAGGTGAACAGAGAGGCAAACATGCTTGTCAAAATTTAGTTTTGGACCATGATAGAACATTTTGGATTGAATGCAAGCCCCGTGTTGGGACCATAGTCACATGGATCGTGGTACGCTCGGTACGGGAACGTGAACGGGATCGCAATTCGCTAGGTCCCTAAAATTCGGTACGAGGGGGGTAGACTTATTTCGGATCGCTTCGGTACGATGTACCATATAAATTGGTACGATGTACCAGTTTCTTAGGTTGTTATTTTTCTACATCAAATTTTATAAGTAACTATAAATAGTAGGAATAAAATAAAAGAAATTAAAACTTCCTTAAATAACTGAAATAACACATAAAAACAGGGATTTAAACAGATATTTACCCTTAACCAGAAACAAATATAAAATTGAACAGGTAAAATTAGAAATAAATCAGTGACCTAAGTACAAAATGCGCATAAGTTACAGGGTCCTATATACAATTTATCAAATTCGATTTAATCTAAAATAATATGTAAAATAACATAAATGGTACCTAAGCATTTAAAACAAAATCAGAAAATTGGGACGAATTAGGGACCGTTTTATAAACATTCACTAAATTACGAGGCCTAAACATAATTTACCCTAAGAATACGGTGACTAAATCCGAATTTAACCGAAAACCTAACTAAAGGTATTAAAATACCCAAACTCAGCCGCCTCTCTCCAACTCTCCCTCTTTTTTTTTTAGGAACCCGTCTCTCCTATCTTCTTCATCCTCCTATCTTCTTCGACAGCATCATCGACAGCCGCCATGCCAAGGTTAGTTTCGCCTTGTTCATTATCTTCTTCAGCCTTAAACGACCCCTGTCGTTCCCCCATTTCCTCTCCCTCAAGCTCCTCTTTAACACTCGACGAAACCCAAAGCCTTCATGCCATCCGCCGTCCTACGTTCTGATGAGGAGCTAGGACTCCATCTAAACCCAAATCTCGTACCGAATCGCGATTTTGAAACGACTGGAACGCATTTGTACAGCGTTTCGGATCGCTTCGTACGGTACGCAGATTGTGGGCTGTTGAGCGATTTATGTGACTATGGTTGGGACTCGGGATTTGATTTCTCAAGGGAACCCTCTCATTCTAAAGTGACAAATTCAATGGTCCCATGGGCAAGTCTCAGATTGTAATTATCGGTATGCCCTTTAGAGACCAAGTTCAAGTATATTTAAGGATACTTCTGGAGTTCTCAAACATCAAAGTTGGAACTATTCTTTTCACACATTTTACAATATTTGATCAGTTGATTGTTAACTAACAGTTCTATCACTGTTTTAGTTGAACCAATACAAGCTAAGATAACTAGATCAATCCAGATGTAGTTATGTATATAATCAACGCATATCTCAATCTAGCAATCATGTATCTAACATGACACAGGAGAGAGAAAACAGATGGTGTTATTGAGTTTCAAGGAAGAATGGGAAAAGAAAGAAGCAAAAAGAAGAGAAAAAGCCACCTGTATGTGCAGATAAAAAGCAAGTTGAACAATCACAGCACGAACAGCTAGGATGCACATTGCTGCAACCAATGCAAACCTTTTCCATCGCAATAGTGGCAACTGAATTTACAGAAATTTTATGGTATCATGAAAAAGTTAAAATAAAAAATACTGTTAAATATCATTAAGTCAGACCATTGCAAAAAAAAAAAAAAAATTTGCGACTTGTTATAGCATCTGTATAGGGTTTTACGTGAAAAACTTTTTCTCTTTGCAAAGTTAAGAACTATGCTCGTATTAGTTTTGCTAGGAGGACAATTCTTTTATCTTTGTTGATGCAATTTATTTCTTATTCCCCTAGTTCAAGAAAACTTATGGATCGATTTTTTGGAGTGGAGGTGGCGCAGAGGAATAGTGACCTATGTAGGACAAAGCAAAGCAACTATGGCGATGGGAAGCCTAAAACTTCCACACCTATTCATTTTCCATCCCTACTCTGAATATAAAATTGTTCACAAAGTACTGTACTCATAATAGAAATATGCCTTATCTAGCAGCAATCCTGAGAAGGGTATTGTGCAGCTACTTGCAAAAACATTTGAAACAAAGAGGTGCAAGAACAAACTATACACACACTACCATAATGTATGATATAATTATTGCTTTACGTATCTATTTGATTGAAAACTCAAAGTTCAACTCACATTGACTGAATATGCAGTCCCAAGCACAAAACTGACAAAAAGAGCCCAAAATAATGGCCATGAACCAACAACCCATCCAAGCCAAAAGCTCTGAAAATAAAGGATATATAGCAAGCTCTTAGTTATGAATCCAAACTGGTCTGCTTAAACATTAAAAATAAATAACTAATAATTTGGATTATTGGTAAAAGGACTAGATAAATCTATAAATGAAGTAGTAGTTGTCAATAGTCCCTCCTTTTTCCAATTGAACAGGCTTTCCCTTTCAAGAGATGTCCAATTATTGTCCATTTTATTCTTTTTTGCCAATCCAAATATAAACAGTTCAAAATGGATATCTAATGTGCATATAATCACTGAAATGCAGGTACTTGCACTTCTCGACATTAAAGGCTTACTCATTTCAGTATATAGTACCCTTTGATGTTCTTCAAATGTATTTAAGAAAAAGTATTTCAATTTCCATGAGGACAATATGATTTTTTTTTCTTATACTGCACATTGCTTCTTATCATGAAAAGTTATATTCGCCACAGAAGATAAAGAATACTACAAGAACACTTTGGCATAGAGCAGATAGTGACTACCATGATGGAGAATGATGTGACAATCAAGATGCCAGTCAAAGTTGAATACTCCCCTGATGCTAATGGAAGATAAGGCTTGTTAACCTGAAACAGAACATATCTGGGGTTAGAAAATTCATATAATTTATTCATCCACTCTCATTTCTGGGATCATGATCCAAGTAAATTATGTAGGCACTTGTAGAACACGGAATAGAAGTTACTCCATGATATGCCTAAAAATGCATCTAGACTATTTGATCAGTTAAACACTGACAATAGGATATTCAAATAAAGCAAGATAGAGAAAGAAGAGTCCACCAAGATATAATGCATTCTTTCATTCTTATTTAAATACATGAACTTCTAGCAGTTGTATTTTCATATCAAGCTACCTTGTCAATCTCTATGTCGGACAACTGATTTAGACCAACAATATAAATATTCATCATAAGGGCAGCAACCACAGCCTGAAAAAATTATAATAGATATGTAAGCATTATAGCTACTAATTTACTAATAAATTTGTAAAAATGATACAGATGTCCAGCATGATCACCTCCAATACCCCAGTATAAAACGGGGAAGAAATATCCGATAACTTCTCAACAGCAAGAAGAGAAACAGAAACAATGCTGAGTGCCTAATAAGAGAAAGAAAATAAGCTCCAAAATATAAAAGCAAATACAAAAAAAAATGCAAATGAATTTACTTTTTATGACACCTAGATTACTGAAAGGTTTCAAATCCAAATATAATTTCTGTGTATCTATAATGAAACCAAAAACTTAACTGTTCCTATAACTGTGTGAGGCCGTGAAAACCTGTAAAAAGCATCCAATGCATTTTTAACAGAATTCCAAGGGGTATCGGGGTAAGCTCCAGGCTCAGATTCAAGAGGGTGACCAGAAGTGGCCTTCACCAGAAACTTTGTATTACTTTTCTGGGAGGCTGTAGATGTTTCCTGAATTCCTCTAGCATGGTGCTTGACAATATGTTTCCGAAACCTTTTGGTATAAAAGTTTTCTATGATATTATATGAATAGCATGTCGACACTTGCACTCGTCTGGAAAAACCTGCAGCCCAGGACTGAAATTAATAACAAGCAGATTATTGTGTGTGCATTGCGAATAGTGTGATTTCCAATCTCTCTTGTAACCTATTTGCCGAGATAGTGATTTTTCTTTCCTTCTACCCGAGATTTATGTCGTTTAGGATTTTTCACTTAAATCTGTATATTCTTGCTTTGTGATCTCATTTGTTTGCTCATCATTATCTTTCAAATTTCATTACATACACCAGTCTCCAGCTAAAATATTCAACTGTCGTTTTATAAATACATTAAGATCAATCAACAATCACTGGTAGTGTTTGACTTCAATTTTATTTTCTTAAATCTAAGTAGAACCTTCACCAATACACAATGTGAGGTCCTTAGAAAAAATTGGGCTTCAATAGTTTTTCCCCTTTAAAAAAACTATTTACGTTTTACTCTTTGCATTTTCTTCTGCCTTAATTTCTCCTTCGCTATAAAAACAAAGGAACAAAATTTTTCATTTCTTTATACTAAATTTGTATAAAAACCTTAAACATTACAGCAGTGGAACAAGTTCTAATTTTTTCTGCAAAATAGAAATATGCAAAAACAAGCCATAACACAAATCATGTGAAAGATTATAAAGGACAAAATAAAGCAGAAGAACACCTGGAATATTATCAGGCTTCAAGTCTTTTCTCCTCCAACTACTCCTTCCTAATTTGTGTTGATTCCATGAATAAAACAAAATAAAAATAAACAAATTAGCCCAAACTATAACAGGAAGGAAACGAAATGAAAAAAAAATCTCACATGATAATAATAATTTAATTAGCAAAAAAAACAAAAGAAACAAACCAGGGATGAACAAAGAATGTCCTCCAGTAGAGGACCCAAGAATCAAAGCATCCATCGGAAGTATCGAGAGCACCAAACCCCCTTCTTCACTCACACAATCGAATCAAAGGGGACAAAAGAAAAAGAAGCGGCTTTCACGAAAGGAGAAAAAGGGGGGTTCTGATTGGAGAGTAATTTCAGCTTAAGTAAACGAAAATGGGTTGACTGTGAATGGAAAGAGAAATCGATAATGGTTTGGCAACATAGGAAGAGACAACGGCCAATACGGTAGCGTAGCTCGTTAAAAGTCAAATAATGTTACGCACCAAATTAGGCAATGGTGTTTTGTTAAAGTAAAAAATTAGACACTTAATTTTTTATTAAAATTAGGTAACGAGATAATTAATTTTAGTCATTGTAATTTATGGTATTTATAAGATTAGTCCTTAAGTTTTTACTATAAATACCCTAGCTCATTTAGCTTCAAATCATACCAAAGCATTCTAGCTTTCTTTCAATACTAGAGAGAATTTAGAGAGTTTCTTGAGAATTGTTTTCTCCTTTTTATCAAGAGAGAATTATCATTGTTTTCTCCTTGGTAGATTGAGAGAAGTTGTAATTCCTATTTTCTCATAGTGAAATTCTTCTACCGTTGCCCGTGATTTTTACCCTATATTATTTAGGGGTTTTCCACGTAAATTTTGTGTCTATTTTATCTTTATATTTTATTTTCACAAATTATCAGTTGCGATTTTTCTCTATCCAATAGCCGTCTTCCGCAACAATTGGTATCAGAGCTAGATTAGAGTGTATAATATCTGCTTATTGTCTTTGTGGTTGCCACCAAAAGGTGGATCCTCCAGCATAAGAAAGTAAGAAGGTATTACACATTCTTTGAAGGTTTCAGAGAACTATTCACGATAGTGAAATAGTGGGAGCTATCCGTAATAAAAGCTATGGCAACGAAATTTGATGTTGAAAAATTTAATAGGAGAAATTTCTCATTGTGGAAATTGAAGATGAAGGTCATCCTGAGGAAAGACAGATGTCTAGCAGCTATCAGTGAAAGGCCAGTAGATTTTACAGATGACAACAAATGGATCGAAATAGACGGAAATGCTATGGCAAACTTTCATCTAGCATTAGCAGATGAAGTATTGTCAAGCATCGAGGAAAAGAAGATAGCTAAGGAGATATGGGATCATCTTACCAAATTGTACGAGGTCACATCGTTGCACAATAAAATTTTTCATAAGAAAGAAATTGTACACTCTCCGTATGCCAGAATCTACTTCAGTGACGGAGCACTTAAACACACTGAACACGTTATTTTCTTAACTTACATCCTTAAGATGTACAATAGGAGAACAAGAACGTGATGAACTTCTACTTCAAAGTCTACCTGATTCGTATCATCAACTCATCATCAACTTGACAAACAGTAATGTCACCAGTCTAGTCTTCAATGACGTTGCAGCTGTTGTTCTCCAAGAAGAAAATCGGCGCAAGAACAATGAAGATAGACAAGTAAATCTGCAACAAACAGAAGCATTGACAACGATGAGAGGGAGATCAACAGAACGTGACCAAAGCAGCAGTCACAAACATGGTAAATCGAAGTAGAGGAGCAAGAAGAATTTAAAGTGCTACAACTGTGGAAAGAAGGGTCAGTTGAAGAAGGATTGTTGGAGTCTAAATAAAAAACTCCAATCCACAAGATAATACCGTAAACACTTCAGATGATGGAGATGCTCTATGCTGTGAAGCGTCAACCACCGTGGAAGGAAGAAAAAGATTTACAGATATATGGCTCATTGATTCAGGAGCAACATATCACATGACCTCAAGAAGAGAATGGTTTCATCAATATGAACCTGTCTCAGGAGGATCTGTGTATAGTTGCAATGATCAGGCCTTAGAGATCATTGGCGTGGGAACCATCAAATTGAAGATGTATGATGGAAGAATTAAAGTTGTTCGAGATGTGCGACACGTGAAAGGCCTAAAGAAAAATTTATTATCCTACGGAATGTTGGATAATAATGCAAGCAAGATTGAAACACAGAAAGAAATCATGAAGGTGTTCCGTGGAGCGCTTGTGGTGCTGAAAGGCGAAAAGATAGCAACAAACTTGTACATGCTGAAGGGAGAGACTTTGCTAGAAGCAGAAGCCTATGTTGCCTCATGTAGTTCAGATTCTGCAATGCTATGGCATCAGAAACTTGGACACATGTCAGAACAAGGAATGAAAGTCCTTGTGGAGCAAAAGCTACTTCCCAGCTTAACAAAGGTATCACTTCCTTTGTGTGAGCATTGTATAACAAGTAAGCAGCACCGATTGAAATTCAACACGTCAAATTCTAGAGGCAAAAGTGTTCTAGAATTGGTTCACTCTGACGTATGGCAAGCACCAGTTACATCCCTAGGCGGAGCAAAATACTTTGTCTCATTTATTGATGACTACTCCAGGAGATGTTGGGTGTGCCCTATTAAGAAGAAGTCAGATGTGTTTTTAACTTTCAAAAACTTCAAAGCGCGGGTGGAACTTGATTCTGGAAATAAGATCAAGTGTTTCATAACAGATAATGGAGGAGAATACACAAGCGAAGAATTTGATGACTTTTGCAGGAAAGAATACATTAAAGACAGTTCACAGTGGCGAACACTCCTCAACAAAATGGAGTGACAGAGAGGATGAACAGAACCTTGTTAGAAAGAACAAGAGCAATGTTAAGGGATGCATGCCTAGAAAAATCATTCTGGGCAGAAGCAGTCAATACCGCCTGTTATTTGATGAATCGAGCTCCATCAACTGCAATAGAGCTGAAGACACCAATGGAGATGTGGACTGGTAAACCAGCTGATTATTCAAACCTCCATATATTTGGAAGTATTGTGTACGTGATGTATAACTCCCAAGAAATCTCAAAGCTGGATCCAAAATTCAGGAAATGCAAATTCTTGGGGTATGCTAATGGAGTAAAGGGGTATCGCTTGTGGGATCCCACTACCCGCAAAGTGATCATCAGTAGGGATGTCATCTTTGTAGAAGATAAGCTACAAAGAAAAGAAGACGATGATAGCACTGAAAAGTCAGAGACTACACAGATACATGTGGAAAAAGAGGTTGAACAAAGAGATTATTCTAAAGCAGAACCAGCACATGATGAACAAGAACCAGAGAGTTCTGAAGCTCCAATAACTCGTCAATCAGATCGTGTGAGAAGACATCCCAATTGGCACTCAGATTATGTTATAGAAGGAAATATTGCATACTTCCTTTTAACAGAGGACGGTGAGCCATCAACATACCATGAGGCAATAAAAAGCTCAGATGTTTCACTGTGGATGATGGCGATGCAAGAAGAAATCGAATCCCTTCATAAAAATAATACATGGGACCTTGTGCCATTACCACAAGGAAGGAAGCCAATTGGTAACAAATGGTTCTTCAAAATCAAGCGAAATGGTGACGATCAAGTTGAGAGGTATCGTGCAAGACTGGTGGTCAAAGGATATGCTCAAAAAGGTATTGATTTCAATGAAATATTTTCTCCTGTGGTTCGACTAACAACAGTTCGAGTTGTTTTGGCAATGTGTGCTACATTGAACTTACATCTAGAGCAGCTAGATGTTAAAACGGCTTTTCTTCATGGAATTCTTGAAGAAGAGATTTACATGCTCCAGCCTGAAGGTTTTGAAGAAAAAAAAAAGAAGAACTTGGTTTGCAGGTTGAACAAATCTCTGTACGGTCTAAAGCAGGCGCCGAGGTGTTGGTATAAGAGATTTGATTCCTTCATTATGTGCCTTGGATACAACAGACTTAACGCAAACCCTTGTGCTTATTTCAAGAGGTCTGGTGATAACGATTTTGTTATATTGCTGTTGTATGTAGATGACATGTTGGCTGCAAGACCCAACAAAGATCATATTGAAGAATTAAAGGCACAACTGGCTAGGGAATTTGAAATGAAGGACTTGGGATCAGCAAACAAGATTCTAGGGATGCAAATTCACCGAGACAGAAGTAATAGGAAGATTTGGCTTTCACAAAAGAATTACTTGAAGAAGATCTTGTCAAGATTCAACATGCAAGATTGTAAGCCAATTTCTACCCCTCTTCCTATTAACTTCGAATTATCCTCCAGTATGAGTCGTAGTAGTAAATAAGAGATGATGGAGATGTCTCGAGTGCCGTATGCATCAGCAGTGGGAAGTTTAATGTTCGCTATGATATGCACAAGACCAGACATTACACAAGCAGTGGGAGTGGTTAGTCGGTACATGGCGAATCCAGGAAAAGAGCATTGGAATATTGTAAAGAGGATCCTAAGATACATCAAAGGGACCTCAAATATTGCATTATGTTACGGAGGATCAAACTTACTAATCAATGGTTATGTAGATTCTGACTATGCAGTATGTGTTCAAAATTGTTGATGGAGCTGTAAGATGGGTTTCAAAATTGCAGTAATTGTGGCTACGTCCACAACAGAGGCAGAATATGTAGCAGCTACACAAGCCAGTAAAGAAGCAATTTGGTTGAAGATGTTATTGGAGGAGCTTGGGCACAATCAAGAGTATGTCTCTCTGTTTTGTGACAGTCAAAGCGCCTTGCATCTAGCAAGGAATCCAGCATTTCATTCAAGGACAAAGCACATACGAGTTCAGTACCATTTTATTCGTGAAAAGGTGGAAGAAGGAACGGTAGATATGCAGAAGATCCATACGAAAGATAACATAGCAGATTTCATGATGAAGACAATCAATGCTGATAAATTTACCTGGTGTCGATCCTCCTGTGGCCTGTTAGAAACGTAAGCAACATGAAGGTACAAGGTAGAAAGAATGGTGTGAAGATATGATTATTTCAATCAAATCTTCAAGTGGGAGATTGTTAAAAGTCAAATAATGTTAGGCACCAAATGGTGCTTTGTCAAAGTCAAAAATTAGGCACCTAATTTTTTGTTAAAATTGGGTAATGGGATAATTAATTTTAGTCATTGTAATTTAGGGTATTTATAAGATTAGTCCTTAAGTTTCAACTATAAATACCCTAGCTCATTTAGCTTCAAAATCATCCCAAAGCATTCTAGCTTTCTTCCAATACTAGAGAGAATTTAGAGAGTTTCTTGAGAGTTGTTTTCTCCTTTTTATCAAGAGAGAATTATCATTGTTTTCTCCTTGGTAGATTGAGAGAAGTTGTAATTCCTATTTTCTCATAGTGAAATTCTTCTACCGTTGCCCGTGGTTTTTATCCTATATTATTTAGGAGTTTTCCACGTAAATTTTGTGTCTCTTTCATCTTCATATTTTATTTTCTCAAATTATCAGTTGCGATTTTGCTCTATCCGATAGTCGTCTTCCGCAACATAACTGCCCTCGACTCGTCCTATTGTACACAAACGGGAAAGCTCAGTAACTGCAGTGGACCTCAGTTGCACGTTTAACTAGACTCTCATGCTATTATTCTCTACCCCAAATCCTGTTGTCATTATGTATGGATTTCATACGTTTTTATTTTGTCTTGATCCGATAAACATTTCGGTTATGAATTTGATTTATACGTTGGTGTTAAATTTAAAAAAAGAAAAAACTTCCATAAATGCTTAATTAATTAATTAATTTTGTAGAGCATTTCTTCAATATTTTAAATCTTTGAATCATCCAAGAGATTGTGTGTTTAAATTTCGATATAAGAGTTTAAAATATTATGAATTATTTAAATGTCATATAAAACCTGACATATTAAATATTATTACAATATTAAAATGAAGGAACACAATATTGTCAAAATGTAAGCCCAAATCTAACTTGATCTGTAGTTAGGGATGGCAAAAAAATTCGAATCCGACGGGGAAAATCGAAAACCGAATTTAACAGGTCGGGTTCGGGGATGATAAACGGGGACGGGAAAAGCCTGTTTATGTTAAACGGGGACGGGGACGGGTTTGGTAATCTCCGCCCTGATTACCCGATTACCCAGCCCGATACTCGACCCGATAAATATTAAAAATAATAATTATTTTTTATATATAATATTAATAACATATTTTAAATTAAACCTTAAATATTTTTTATTATTTTTTTCACCCCATACTGCCCTTACTTTAAAACATCGTCCCCGCTTCAATTTCTAGAATTTACCTCAATTTTCGCTATCTCATAATATTCTTTTTTTCTTTTAATAGTGAAAATAGTGCTTAAACTTCTTGTTTGCAATCACGTGTGAACCTTTAATATCTTTTAATAGACAAACATTGTTTTAGTTAAATGAGAAAAGTCTGGTTGGTTTGTTGGTATTTTGCCACTTCCAACGAACGTGTACTTGCTGTAGGGTCCTCGTCCAGTACACCATTACACACCTGAAGCCCACCACTAGCATTGGCAAGCTGGAAATTATGTCTACCAGAATTTAAAATCAATGCAACTTGCATATTGTCTTCGTCTCTTCGACAACAACCCTCATTTTCACCTCGCATTTCAATAACCTCATACAAGTTGTCTCCATTACACAAGCTTTAACGTTCATCTGACAAAGCGAAACATGTGAATTAGCCATATTAAAATCAGCCTCGGGACCTATACCAACATCACGTTCTTCCCTAGCAAATGGAACAGCAGTTGCTCTCTAGTATTAAATTCAAAAATTCTAAAAAATTTCGATTAATTCAAAAATTAACCGAATTAACCGAAATTTATTCGGTTCGGTTAATATTTTCGAAAAAAAAAATTGGTTCGATTAACGGTTAAAGAAAAAAAATCGGTTAATTCGGTTAATGATAGTTCGGTCGGTTCGGCCATCGAATTAACCGAATGAACAACCCTACTGATACCCGTTTAAATAAACGTTTATGCTAAACGGAGATACCCGTTTCCCAGCGGTTTTCTCCGATTACCCGATGGAGATTCCCGTTTAAATTCCCGCGGTTTTTTAAACGGGGACGAATACCGGTTTTTTAAACAGGAACGGAGACGAGGATGGTGGACCAATACCCGGCCCGAATTCGGCTCGTTATCATCCCTATCTGTAGTGTCACTCGCGAAGAGAGAGAGAGAGAGAAAAAATATCTGGTCAGCATTTTTGACATTTGTTCCTCACTAAAAATTGCTTTTTTCTGTTTATAGGGAGACGGCAAGGTTACTTTTTTATACACATTTTTGGCCATTTCCGTATATTCCTTCTTCATTGCAGGTAAGCGCTCAGCAGTTAGCACATGACAATTAGTAGTTTTATTCATAATTTAATCCTTCAATTATTCCGTTTTCTCATTTTAATATCTATATATATATTCCCAATTAAAATTAAAATTAAAATTTAGTGATTGTTTGATAAAAAAGCGGAAGAGATGGTTTTTTTTTTTTTAATTCTCACGTGTAAAAGTAAATCATTATGATTTGGCAATAGAAGAGGAAGAAGAATATGAGAAGGGATGATGTTACGCTCCACGAATAAGGATAAATACCGTTAATAATGAATATCATTAAATTAATTTATAAAAATTTAAATTATAAAATATAAAATATATAATTATAAATTAGTTAAAAATTTAAATGTAATTTAATTAAAATATAATATTTATAAAATATTAGTTTTAGGGTAAACTATACAATTGACCACATAACTATTTACCCCTTTTACTTTAACCACCGAATTTTTAATTTTGTCAATCAGGTCACCTAACTATTTAAATTTTGTCAATCAAGCCATATGTAGTTAAATATTAACGGAAGAGATGATGTGGCAGTTAATAAAATTTATATAATTACACATTCAGTCCTCATTACTTACACATTCTATTAATTTGGTCCTAACTTTTTTTTAATTCAATAAATTTAATCCTCAATCCGTTGGTGACATATGTCACCATGTAATTGGATTTTTTAAATATTTTTTATTTAATAAAATTTTCATCTAATCAAATGGCACCACGTGTCACCAATGGAATGAATTGAAATAATATTTTTATTAATATGATATTTATTTATTAAATAATTTTATATTTTAAATTTGTACAATCCCTCTTACACTACCTAACCACAATTTAGAAAAAAATAATCAATAATGAATATTTACAACTAAAAGTCTAAAATTAATTGTACGAACCAAGCTACCTTGGTGGTAAGATAATTGTTATTATAATTTGAGGTCATAAGTTTGAGTACCATGAATACTAAGGATATAGTTATTGAGATTTTGAGATTAGATGTTATCATATCTCATTCATTAGGTTAACATTCAACTTAAACAACCATCAATTTTTAACAAATAATGACAAGTTCAGAACACCTAAATAATCAAGTGATTATTTTATAACTTTTAATAATTGAGATACTCTACAAAGTATCACCCTACATTTGGGGACCATTTGTGTAATTTATCCTAAAATTTTAATTTTAATTTCCTCTAAAATGTAAGTCATGGAATTGCATGTAAACAAAAAGTTGATCAAAAGAATTTTTATCTTACTAGAACTAAAACACAGGCATGTGCATGTCTAAAACAAAACAAAAATACAGGCAGGGCGGGCCTGAAAATGGTCCAACCTCTATTAGTCCTACTTAAACCACAGGATCTTGCCTGCACGATAATGTTTTTATTTTTCGTAGGGAAGTTATTGGATTTGAATTTAGAAGGCGTACTCTAGGATCAGTGGTTTACAAATTTTTGCAGTGTGGCTCTAAACAAAATATTTTTATACATGTGAATATGAAATGCCGATGTTGCTATCGTTCAACCCAACCGACTTAAAAGTATCGTGGCGTATGTAGAATGTACGGTTTCGGTTAAGGTAAGTATTTGATCTAATCAAATAAAAAAAATAGATTTATTGAGTTGATGAGTTATATTTTATAACTCAAACAATTTTTGAGTCGAGTCGAGTTATTTGAATTTATATTTAAATTTAGTTATAAATATTTATAATTTTATGTTATTATTTAATTTAATTTAAACAATTTTCTAAAATTATATACAATACTCGGACAAAAATAAAAATAAATAAATATGAGTGTATAAAAAATGAATAATAAAAAGAGATAAAACTATTAGAAAAATCACTGAAAATAAAACACCTTAACAATAATGTAACTGTAATAAGTTAATTGACATGTAAATAAATCGAACACAGAGTATAAGATGCAAGTCCAATCGGATATTAGCCGAAGCTAGAGGTCCATTTTGGACCAATTCAAGTGCTGAACCGTTTGGGTCACTATCAATGTTTGAATATTTGGGTCTACATATTAAAATTCAGTTGGATTTGTGACCATATTTATAAAGAGACCCAACTTGGGTTCAGGCTAAAATCATGAGAGGTTCGGGAATAGAGACCATTAAATTATTTAGATTTAAAGATTTTAATTTGATTTAATTATATGTTATAAGTATTTTAATATATTCGAGATAAGTTTTATAAAACTAAAATTCCAAATCGAATCGAAATGAAATGAAATGAAATTTAGAATAAAAAAATGTTTAATCTAATCTAACCTTAATAACTATTATAATATCTCTATACATATATTTAATGATAATTATTATAAAATTCATTCTTTTATGTATGTTTCAATTATCTCTTTCACATTATTGAATAAAAAAATTTATATTAAATTGAAGGTAAATTTTACTTTAAGATGAATTCGAAACAGATGAAATATAATTAAATATCAGAATAAATCGAAATGAAGATGATAGAGAATTAAATTGTGTTAAATTTATATATATATAAAAAAACTAAATTAGTTTTACATTTAGTTGTACGTCCTACACAATATTTCATATTGTACCTATTTATGGATTATGTAATGATACCACTTCAAATGAAAAAGGGAAAAAACATAAATTTTCAGACTGATATATTATATTTAGTTTATGTAAGTTAAAGAACATGCGTATAATGTTGATCAACGTAACCTTAACCTTGAAACACCAAGACGGAAGGAAGAAAAATGCAAGGGACTGCAACCGTAATGTCCTTCAACCGATGAGCCCCTCGATGGACTCGGTGATCCATTCGAGAAAGAGAACGAAGATGAAGACGAAGAGCTCGATATCCGCGGCGGCGACGCCATGAAATCCCCGTCGTCGGAGCTGCTCATCTCACAACTCGAGCAATACTTATCGGTCTGATCAAGCCTCTTGCTGTTGTTACCCTGGCTTCTTTTTCCTTGTTTCCAAAACTTGAACACCCTTAGTTTGAAAGGCTTAGGGTCGTCGACGATGTCGATTCGAGGTTTAGGTAAGCCGAGGCTAAGCACCGCCGGAGGCTGACTGATCGGCGGGAGGGTATCTTCCTTTTGAGGTTCCTTCGGTGTGACGGGCTGCATTTCCCAGTTAAAAGGTATCCCTTCGGAGCTCCGGTAGTAATATATCCGAGAAGAGTAGCCGACCGAAGAGTTTCTTGAGATGATTCTATTGGAGAACTTTTCCTCACCGGAAGAAAATCCTCTACGGCGAACGTTATCCATTTTCTTTTCACGTAATTCGTTGGTGTTTGTTTGGATTAAGAAAAGTGGCGTTTGAAACAATATCGGAAAGCTAGCTTTTTAGAGATGATAATGATTGAGTGCATATGTACAGACATATATAATATGAGGGTAGGGAATTATCAATTCTTATATTATCTATAAAAAAAACTTCATATAAATATATAGGGGATTCATCAAACTTAATACATCACAGTTATCCAGTCCTTGTCACGTGTCTTTTTAGTGACTCAAATACTTTTGAAATAGACAAGCAAAAGATTAAAAAGAGAAGATAATCTCTTTAATCGTAAGGGGTGTTTTGTATAGCACGTGCTCTTACTAAAGCCTTAAGACATGACCCAACTTTTCTTTCTATTTACTCCTCCAATTTGTTCCTTAATGACTAAATTTCCATCTTAGAACGGTAATCTTTTCCGGGATTTAAAGAATAATTGTAATATGATATTAGATATGAATGTTAGTATTTGACAATTTATTTTCTTTTTAATTTTTTATAATTATTTATATTCGTGACTTTTGATTATATGAAAATGTTTGATTATTGTTAACTTGTTTACTAAAACACTATAGAAAATAAGAAATTAGATATAATGGTGGCACGATAGCATGAATTTGAAAATTCCTCCAAGGTCACATATTGTCTGAAAATGAAGGATGAAGTTAGGCCAGACTTGTAGTAGGAGTACTGTAGAGGAAACAAAATTGCCGGGTAGCCGGAGCAAATGGAGGGCCTTTCTCATGGCTAAGGAACCAACCTTTTTGGGGGAAGAGCTTAGAGATTGATTCATTGTACACGGCAAGTATATAGTTGACTTTTCAGGTTTTTGTTCTGCCATACATTTGATGCCTGATTAAACAAACCAGCTCTACTTGTGTTATTGTACTAATGTGAAGATGGAAATGCTATGGTTAATCCAATAATTGAAGTCTGATTTTTTTTAATTACCGATTTCTAATCTATGTAGCGATTATTTTAGTTTAAATTTAGTAAAAATCAATCATAACGGCGATTATTTCAATACAATTTATTTTAGGGTAAAGTATTAAATGGTCATTGAACTTTTCAGATGCTTATATTTAGGTCCCTCAACTTTTAAAACTTACAATACAGTCACCAAACATTTAGTTCGTTTGCAATATGATCCCCGCGTAACGGCCGTTTCACTGCCGTTAAGGTAAATTATATAAATGATCACTGCACTTTTCAGGCGCTTGCATTTAGGTCACCTCAACTTTTAAAACTTGCAACACAGTCATTAATTACATTCTAAACCCCAAAATCCAAAATGTTTCAATTACATTCTAAACCTCAAATTCTAAAATACTTCAATTACATGCCCAACCCCAAATTCAAAATCCATTCTCAAAATATGTCATAACAAACTAAACTTAAAGCAGCAACCCTAAACCCTCAAAACATAACTGAATTTTATAAACTCAAATCGAAAATTTTTTGAGTGACCATATTACAAATGAACTAAATGTTTCGTGACTATATTGCAAGTTTTAAAAGTTAGGTACCTAAATGCAAGCATCTAAAAAATTCAATGACCATTTATATACTTTACCCTTTATTTTATTTATAACAAAATGTAAAAATTCAAAATGTTAGGATTCAGACTTTATCATCTCATTACATCAATTGACTGTTTATGATATATATTCTATTTAATCAAAGAATGGCTAACTTGCCTGGATATAAAGGATATGTACAAAGTAGGGGTGATTATCGAGTGAGCCAATCGCGATTTGGGAAGTACTTGATTCGTGCTCGTTAAAAAATTTTGTTGCTCGTTAAGCTCATTAAAATTTTGCTCGACTCATGCTTGTTAAAAAAACTTGTTGCTCAACTCGACTTGTTGTTCGTTAAGCTTGTTAAACTCACTAAATTTAAGATTAAAACATATTAGGGCTCAGAAATCTAAAATAGTTAGTGAACCTGCTCAGTTTGCCTACAATTCTCATATTTAAAATAAAAGTTTGATACATAATTTTTCCTCTTCATCACATTTTCAAACAAGGTCATGAGTTAGATGGATTTTCGATATCTTTCTAGACATTAGAAGATTTCGAGGTTATTTAATAAAAGTCTCTACATTCGAATTTTTAAAATATATATCATAAGAATCATAGGATTTTTCGGGCTTTGCAAAATTCCTTAAATCTCTCTTGGACGTTAGAGAGCTTAAGGCATTTTAAAGAGTCGTAAATTATGACTTTGAGCATAGTCTATTAACATCGGAGTGTTTTCTAGAGTGAGGCGAAGTTTTCAATATTTTTCAATATGTTGAAAAATATTCGAAATTGCCCATCATGGATTTCACCTTAAAATGTTGAATATAAATTAATATAAGAATTTTGTAGGTTCTTGATAGTAATTTTGGGTTCTCTTAACTGTTAGGGGATCCAAGATTATATTTAAAAAATTTAAATTCTATATTAACCTAAATAATACATTCACTACATCCATGAGTCTAAACAAAAATATTTGTGATCAAATAAGAATCATTTTTACGGGCGTGGTGAGGGTGCTAATCCTTCCTCATGTAATTGCACCTTCACACAATCTTAAACATTTTGGTGACCAAATCACACCTAAATTGATTGGTGGTTACTCATAAATATTTTAAAAGTACAAAAACTAATTTTTTATTCATTAGGGTAAAAATTGATGTGTACAAAAAGCTTCAATAAGCATTGGATGCTTACATCAACTTATGTGACATCAAGGCTCTAAGCATAGATTCTATCGAAGCACGGTTAGGAACTGTGTAGCTCATTGGTCTGAGACCAAGCTTACTTGATGTCAGACGTCATTCATGATGACAGATCTTGCACCAATAGTGAAATCAATAAGCTTAATAACCACAACTATGGTTATTGACAGACTTGCATAGAATCCTACCTATAAGATTAGGATTTGTGCCAAATAGTTGTTGATAGTGGTACAACTCCTCCATCGAATGAAAATGTCAAAGCCTTGAGAAAATGGAACATCAAGGCCGAAAAAAATTTAATTATATTGAAAATTACAATCGATGAGGACCTATTGAAGCACATCCGTAACGAAAAAACATCGAAGGCAACCTAGGAAACTTTGAAAAAATGTTTTCAAAAAGGAATGAAGCATGCCTCTAGCTCTTGAAAAATGAACTTGCAGGTATCTCACAAGGAACCTAACTATTTCTCAATATTTCATCGAGGTGAAATCTTTTTGTCGTGAAATATCACAATTTGCCCCTGAAGAGAATGTGAGTGAGGCAAGGATGAAGAGAATTGTCATCAATGGTCTAAGGCCCGAGTATAACGGGTTTATAGCCCCTATGAGGGGATGGCCTACTCAACCATCATTGGTAGAGTTGAAGAATTTATTGGCTAATTAAGAGGCATTAGTCAAATAAATGAATAGAGTAACCATAAAAGACGAAAAAGGATGCACTCGGAAAGCTTCATATCAAAGAAAATAAATGACAAAAAAAAGGTGAAGACTCGACCAGATGACTCCATTGAAAGGAATAAAGCTCAATTTGTTGCTCGATGTTTCTCTCAACAATATAGGCTATATTATGAAGAAGCATTTAGCCTGGTGGCAAAGATCACAACAATTGCATGGTATGGAAAGATCGGTAAGTTCTTAATACAAAATGGTTTCACAATTGCTCTTTCATATTCTAGTTTATTTGTGAAAGAAAATCAAGGAAAACTAGCCATAATGTAGTATATGTCGATGACTTAATCATCAGGAGGATCATTGTGAGAAAATTCAAAGAACAAAGGAAAACCTTTCTATCAAATTTTATATGAAGAAGCTTGGAGAACTTAAATATTTTCTTGGACTCGAAGTAGGGCACACAAAGGAAGAATTATTTTTGGGATAATAAAAATATGATAAGGATCTTTTACATAAGTATGAGATGCTTAACTGCAAACTCATCTCAACTCCTATGGATCTTAATATAAAATTAGGGGCAGATGAAGAAAAAAATTTAAAAGATGTTATCATGTATCGAGAATTGATCGGAAGTCTTATTTATCTCACACTAAGCCGACCAAACATAATTTATATAGTTAAAGTAGCTAGTCGATACATGATACACGATGGTCAACAATTGGGTATGTTTTTAGTCTTGGATCAGGAACAATATCATGGAGTAGTAAGAGACAACCAACAATATCATTATCAAGCACCGAAGCAAAATATCGATCTGTAACATCAATGACATAAGAAAATACTTGGTTGAAACAACTAATAGAAGCCCTTCATCAATCAGCAGATTATCAAGTAAGGGTTCTATGCGATAATTTATTAGTCATACGTTTAGTAGAGAATCAAGTTTTTCATCCAAGGACAAAACATATAGAAGTTCACTATCACTACATTCATGAGAAGATCCTTGAATGAGATATTAAGATTGTGCCAACAAAGACAGATGAACAAGTTGTTGATATATTCACAAAGAGTTTGAGTAGACCAAAGTTTGAAAAATCCTGAGAAGCACTCGAAATGGTCTGCAAATCATCTATGAAAGAAGTTTGCATTGAGGGGGAGTATTAAGATCCAATGCAACTTCTAGATAAATATATGATTATCATAGAGATATATCTTAGTAATATTCTAGATTAATATAGAAAAAGTACATATATATAAAAATATTCATAAAATAATCTAGATATTTGTAATATTTAATATTATATCTAGAGTGAAAAAGAGGGGGGAAAGTATCAAAAGTGTGAGTTATAGATAGAGAAGAGAAAAGTAGTAGGGTAAGGGTGTAATATTATAATTGTGTTTTCTATTAATAAAAGTAGTTAAATACTTGACCTTAATGCTTAAAAAATGCTGGTTCTTTATTTAAAAAAAAGGAGCATTTTGACACAATTAAGTGTATTTAATCTTAACTATACGGCAATTGAACCAACCCTATATAGAACAAAAAAAATGAAAAATAGATTCACTTATCATGCATAGAACCCCTATAATATCATGAAATCCTTCACAACAAGAGTATTGATCACAAATAGTAGATAGGTCTTACAACTCTACAAAGAATGAGTTCCAAAGATGAGCAAAGTTTCTACAAGTTGTTCACCTTAGGAGCTTCTACAATTGAACATAAATCTCCTACCCTCTTTTGTGCCCTTATTCCTTTATTTAATTTTTTGACACGTGACTTTTTCAATAAATTGTTTTTAGATCTTGTTTGTTTTAATATTAAAGATTTGTTATTTTTCATTCTTTTGTTTACGTTAAATTACAATTAATATTTTTGAAATTTATTTTAATTTTTAATAAAAAATAATAATATATAAAAAAAATTAAATCAAGTTATCGTAACAATTTAAATATAATACCTTTTGTTTACATTGATTTCCTTTTATTTTATATTAGTTATAATATTTATATAAGAATATTTAAGTTTCAATTGTATAAGTATTAACAAGTTAATAAAAAGTAAAAAAAAAGCAAATCTAACGATAATGAAATTTGGGTTAGAAAAACAGAATTCAATGGTTGGGTTCGCATAAATGTCTTTATTTATTCCAAAACCCTAAAACTATGTAACTATAAGAACCCTAAAACTACGGAGTTCATACTGTTTGTCCTTTCAGTTCATAATATCATTTGTTTGTTAATTGTAGCATGCAAGATTATGTTGAACCTGAAATTTATTATAAAATAATTATTTTAATTTATATTTTTAGTATCAAAATTCGAATTCAATATGAATATTGATCGATAGGAGTCAAAACATAATAAAGTCAAAAACAAAAGTGAGTTTTTACATTTTAAGGTAAATGTTAGGATTTGAATCCACACAAGGTGAGATAACATGAGTATCATTGATCATTCCATCAGTTTTCCAATTATTCCGAAAAAAGTCATTGTACCAAAGACGAAAATGAAGCAATATTGGATCCAGCGTTGGGCGAGGCCATAACCTAAAATTGTCTTTTTAACTCCAAAAGAGTAGAGGAGATCCCATTTTTGTTCATTTTGATACCCTTTGTTTTCCAGGATTGCACCTATGAAAATGAGGTCAATAAGTTTACCAAACTGTAACACCCCCAACCCGTACCCGACCCGGATACGAGTCTGAGGTGTCACATTGACTTTTCAAACTTTGACTCATGACAAAAACTCGAGAAAATTTAAAACTTTCATTAAAGTCACAGCGGTTTGTTTAACTCAATCAATTAGTACATGCCAACTATATTCAATATACAAAATACATCTAATTCAAGACATCTTTTCTGATCTGATCTTCGGTAAGAAGTAACTGACTGGTCTTGCTCTTCTTCACTTTTCTTCTAGCTTTCCGGAACCTACGTGTGAAACACTCACACGCTAAGTCGATGACTTAGTGAGGCATAAAAACATATAACCACTACTAATGCATTCATAATCTATACTTATTATATCATAAAAAATCATACATTCTGTCATGCAACCACTATCCACTTGTACACACACATCATTCACATATTCTTATAACAGGTTTCATAGCACAAAACATGTAAATCATATGTAAGGTATTTATTATATCTTTATTAGTCTTATTTTCGTTCCTTATCTTTTTGTCATATGTTCTTGCATCAATTCCTCTTAACCAAGCTATATTCACATCATCATATCACATATCACTTCACACCATAAGATTACAAACCAATCACATACTATCATGCAAGGTTCTTTTATATTATTTCCTTTATTAGCCCATGTACACATGTGAGAACCATAGATATGTGAGTCTATAGAGGTTGTGCACTAATGTTGTCACCACAGCTCGTATAATTGCACCGAAGTGCCACGTAGAATTGCACCGGAGTGCCGCGTAGAATAGCACCGTAGTGCTATATAATAATGTCCATAAGGACCACATATCATTCCTTAAGAATCATATACATATACTAGGGATCAAGTATGTGTCTCACAAGACTTCACACATGTTCCAAAGAATATATACATATCCCGAAGGACCGCGTAGACCCTCGACTCTTGGCATGCCAACTATACCCCTAGCTCTCAAGACACATAACATGGGCACTATCTTTTATATCCTTGCACATATTCATGTAAACATATCACATATTCATATAAGCTCGTAGCTTCATTCACACATACATGTAATCACGTAGTTCATGTAAATTCTCATATGATTTCATATTCATATAATCACATAATTCACTTACACATATCACATTTTCATGTAATTCACAGATATCCCTTAGCTTATATCTCTTGATCAGTTAATCATAACTTCTTATCACATATCTCATAGTCATGTCTTCCTATATTCATTTCATCACACATGCTCATAGTTTCTGGTCATATTATTCACATTCTCTGACTTATCTCTTATGATCTGGTAATCACTATACTTATTTCATATAACTTATTACCGAATAATTCATATAAACACCTAGATCACTTTCACATAGCTATATAAGTTTCCTGAATCCTTTCATATTACTGATAACGTATATCATATAGGTATATAATAACTTATCTCATTCGTCTACTTTATGCTTTATTTCTTTATATTCCCTTAGATTATATAACTTATGTCGTATTTCTAAACATATATATTACACTTAATCATATTTTATTTATATACTACTTTAATCCATTTAATTAATTCAATTTCATACATTTCTTATAACCTTTTCATATAACCCCATAGATCTTTACCATATAATTTATCATATATATATATACATATCAACGCTTTATATTCAAGTTCCCTAATAGATATATTATTCTCATTCCATTCTATAATTCAATCTTATTTAGTTTCCTCAATTCTCATTAAATCAAATAACTCTATTTTACTAATTCTCATAACCATGTATTTCACATAGTCTTATATTTCATTATCTTATTACTTATATTTATTCTCCTATGATTCTTCATAAACCTCTATTTTCATTTCCCTACATCTCTTGACTTATCTTCTATATTCATACAATTTCATAATTTATTTGATATTCTCTCATTAACACTTAATAGTGTGTGTACATAAACCACATAACACATACAAAACATATCAATTCATATAATCAAGCATACATACACTCATATTCAACTCATGCCTTTAATCATGAATTCATATGTAACTCTTCAGGAAATAGACTCATCGCAAGTCTTCTTCCCATCACCCATCATATACTATTGAATATGCACTCACCTGGCCTCACTAGTCAATTCCAATCTCTTATCTTTCCCTTTGATTGATCTTACTTGACAATGATTCCGGAACTCGTTCAGGCTCTGAATCTACATAATTATACATTTTCAAGACAATTATTAGATACCTACATCTTGTAATTCGATACTAACAACTTAAACGAACTTAATAAACCAATATTCATTTCTTCCTTTAGGGGGGGAATCGATTCCCTCCTGTGGGGGTATCGGTTCCCCCATGACATTCTGTAAATTCTGGTTCGTTTGAGGGGGTATCGATTCTCCTTGAATGGGTACCGATTCCCCTAGCCCAGAAATCATATTTTTCAGCACGAAAATTACTTCCTTTCCTCTCAAACACTTCATATATCATCCCTTTTCTTATTCTTAACTTACATATACATGCTTAAACTCATTACTACTCATTCAATACATCTTTAACTTCAAAATCTAATCCTCTACATAGAATTCAAGAATCATACCAATTTTTCCATGTTACCCAAACTTAATTCTAACACTTCTAGCTTCTTATTCTCATAGATGACAAGTCAAATTCAACTTCCAATTTGAGTAATGAACTCTATTCCAAAATTTCATTCAAAAACTCTTAATCTTTAATCTCTCCTAATTCCACAATCCTTTGTTTTTAAGACAATTTAAGCTTTCCTAAAGCTTAATTATCATCCAATAATCATAACTAAATCCTAAATTCAGCTAAATATCAACTAACAAGAGATCTTACCTTTGCTTATGGCTTCACGGTGGAAAAGAAGAGAATGAAGAAGAGAAGTCTGAAACTCTCTCATATTTCCCACGTTTTATAATACTCAAAAATGGAAGATAAAAATCTTTCCCATGAATAGATCATTTTGCCCCTTTAGTTCATCCATCTTTGCTATTTAATCCAATATTAAAATTCTTTACTTAACTCCCGAGACTTTTAATTTATTTCTAAATTGAGCACAAAACTTTCAAAATTTGCAATTAAGTCACTGACCCTGATTTGGGATGTTACACAAACAGTGTGAGCACTTTTTGAGCTTGTGATTGCATTTTCACGAGAGGGACATAGGAAGGAATATGCTCAACATACGATGATAGTGAAGGTACTGGACATGTTTAACTTTACCATGAATTGTAAAATAAAGAGCATTTTTATTATTCTTTTATTTTCTCGACAAAATTGTACATTTTCAGGCTTGGGGTATATGGAACATGATTTCACAGGGAGGTTACCTATATGTGTGTGGGGATGTCAAGGCCATGGCTCGAGATGTCCATCCAACTCTTCATACAATTTTGCAAGAGCAAGCATGCATATTTTGTTCATCCGAGATTATGTAATTGCTAATGGTTAACATTTAATGTCTTTACGGTGTATAATTTTATACCACCACTCAATGAATTAAACGATATTATATTATTAAATAATTTTATTTTTTCAAAATATCCGATAAGCTTATTTCTTTCGATGACCTCTGGATCCATGTAAGTTATTGATGTGGTGGACAAAGGCCCTCTCCCTCTTTTGTCTGTTCACTGCTATATGCATTACTGTATTATAGATTGGGAAGATGAATATTTGGCGCACACTATTTCAGAGCTCAAAGGTTGAGATGAGAGCATGGTGAAAATTCTGCAATTCTGCAAATGACTGGCAGGTAATTACGCTAGGTATGGTGATGAAACTACAAAAATAAATTGTCTAAACTAATCGGATAAGGTGGCACCTTGTGATATCAGCTACCAGGTCTGGGGGAATTTAATTTAGGATTAGTTGGTTATGCACTTGTTTAGGACATTGTCAACATATTTATATTACTATTTTAATTCTCTAACCATTCATTTTGATTATTTACTTCCAACAAAAATGTGATACATCACAGAATTTTATTTGCCCACAACAAATTACGAGTTTGTTTCTAGTAATATAAAATACGATAAAATTGTTCTTGAATAGTGTATTAATATATTATCAAATATTTTAAAATGTTATTTTTATTATAGAAAGGTTATAAATAATAGTATACACACATATATAGTAATAAATCCAAATACTATCGATAATATTTCTAAAATATAATTTTTAAGATATAATATTAATAATTTACTACTAACATAATATATAAAAATTATTTTCCCTCTTATTGGTAATAATCTAAAAGCAATTTAAAAATCAATTCTATTTTCATAAAAATATATTGAAAACTATTATTAATAACCAAATTTATGGTACGTGAAAATAAATAAAAATAAATGTTAATGAATTATGAGATGTAGTAGTACATTAGAAACAGAAATCACAAATAATTGTTGTACATCATTTGAGAGAGGCAACTGCACGACGGCCACAAAGGTTACAATCTTATACAACAAGGCAAGGGAGATACCATCAACTTGAAAACAACAGACTGATAACCCACTGGTAAAGCATATTATTAATGGGAAGTCAAAGAAACAACTTACTGTACAGGAAGAGATTCCTGATGCCTACATAATCAGGACCATCACGAGTTATCTAACTCACTAATGTCACACGATAAGGATCTCTAGTTTGTGTCTGCCATTCATGGAGCTATAGTGAACCTCTTGAAACCAGTCGGAAACGAGAGGCTTTCAAAACGATTCCATAGCTATTCTTCTTCTTCTTCTTCTAGCTCCACTATACGTGCCCGTCGCTCGGCGGCTTTCTTTCGGATAAAGAACCCCCATCTCATTGCTGCCTTAATCTTTAGCCACCCGACAACAGCTTTTCCGGGACGTGAACGATCATCGTCTACAAAGTTTGGCATTGGGGATGGCATGTAATTTGAGAAACCATACCCACCATCTTCTGTCACGTTAGGACCTCCCATGCTGAAGAGGCGGAGAAGGTGCTGCATATCTTCATTCTCGAGCATTTCATTACTTCTGATGCGAATCTCTTCCTCTGAAAAGAAGTCCTCGACTCCCTTATCCTGGTTGTTTGTCCAATCATCAAAAGGATTAGGATTTGATGGCTGCATTGAAGAACCAATATTTTGGAACTCTATGGCAGAAGGCTGTGGAGGACCAAGAGCCAACCCAACAACATTGTTATCATTTTTCAAGCTTTGAGGTTGCTGATAATTGTCGGTTAGTTGGTCATGTGGCGCAAACTGCGTGCTGCCAAGTTGTTTATGAGAATTTGAATTCCCAATCTGGGACTGCCCAGAGTATCTGGAGGACCGTTTATCATTATACCCTGAGGTAAACAAAATTGAGATTACTCAAAAATACTAGCTACGATTGGATGCAACAAAGAAAAGGTAGTTATAAATCTGAAAGCTGTACCAAGACTTAAGATCTCAAACAAGAATCGATGCTATATAACAAGAGGCATTACTGGTTATCCTTAAGGACATAACAAACCCAGTCTTTTAGGGGATGATTAAGGCCGCAATTATAATAATAAGGTATATTCCCCAAGAAGATTAAACTTAGATATACATGAATAAAAACTTCTTTAAGCTAAATATTTCCAGTAATCTGAAAGCTTACCTCCGCCTGGTAGGCCTGAATAAACTTGCTCAGTAGGAACTGGAACTGGCAACCGCTGTAACTGCAGCTGATGATCTACAGCACTGGGTAATCCAGTGCACCCGACTGAAGTTCATTTCGTGCACTTGACCTCCTATTTTGCTTGAAGTTCAACAGTGACTGGCCATCATACTCTATGACTTGATTCCAATTGTCATAGGCTTTCTTTACCATTGAATCTATATAAACCTGCAGAAATTTTGTTTCTATTGTTAAATTAATGAAACTTTTCTTACTATACTAGAAAATAGAAGTTAAAATAAAGCTGACTCAGAGCTTCAGCAGTTGAAAACAAGCAGCGTCAGATCAATAAATCAAAGGCCTGTCTATGAGGTGAAAAAGAAAATCAAACCAGCTCCATGGTATCTGATAAATTTGAACCTAATATCAAGTAGTGAAGCTCTCAATAACTCTATTTATCACTCACCAAGTTAAAGAAATTAGTTCATTGTGAACTATATGATAATCCATGCAGCAAGCACTGCTTAATTAAGACACTATTGGTTCATCCCCTAACAAATCAACTGCCACTTCCACGACTTCCATAGAGAAAAACTGGAGAATAAAAGGTCATCATCCAAAGTGACAAGCCAGAAACAAGGAAAAGTCTCAGATTAACCTTCTCATACTCCAAAAGCTACAGGGTAGTAGCAACAAATTCATCCTCCATCCAGCAAGTCAGATACCCTCTACTCAAACCAAATGTAAATAAAACACAATGCTTCTAAAGAAAGCATATAATCATTATTTTACAAAATACAACATGAAATGGGAAAAGACCATTATCTCAGCACATAAGACAGTTAAATTGTAAAGAACAGTCCTACGCTATGTTACTTGGAATGGTATGTGTGTCAGATGCAGGCATGCATGTTGGATACAGCTGTGTTACGCACAGGTATGTTCAATTTTTTTAAGGGGTCTTTTAGGGTTTATCACTATACTCTTGCCTGAATATAGTCAACACTAGTGTCAGACACAGGTCCTATAACCAACATGTTCAAAAAATTAAATTATATATCAACTATATGAGAAATACTGCAAAAAGTAATATCTTTTACACCTAGACAACATTGCTGCTAGTGCATCCCACATGGTAACCTCCAAAGAGCAAAGAACTATAACAATGCTGCATTTCACTAGAAATTGCAAAAAGCACATAATCCTACCCACCTTCTGACTATCTGATAGAGAATCAGCAGGTAAATACTGTTCCCCGGAAATAAGGCCATTCAACTCGTAGATATTATTGAAAACAACACCATTGGTTCTTGAATCATCAGTATAGTAAACATAGAGCTTCCCACTCAGCACACACGTCTTTGCATGATCTAAAAGAGCTTCCCACATCTTATTTGACATGCCACTTCCTAGAATCTAAAAACACAGCAGATAGAAAAATCAGAATGCAATTACAACGAAATAGTCTTTTGATTTCAGAACCAAAATCCAACTCACATTTCGTAACTTCTGCTGATCCCTGACAACAAGTCGCAAAAAGTCTTCAACAGTGACTATTCCTGCAGTGTTAAGCCTCTTGTGAAATGACCCATCCTTCCCAATCTTTTCCAGTCTCCATACTTCATCATTTAATGCAGGTGGGTAGTGCTTTTTATACACTGTCAAGCAACATAATTAAAAAAATTACAGGAAATACACAAATGAAAATAGATAGAGTAGAAGTATGAACTCACATTCCCCTCTGTGATCCTTGACAGTAATAGCCTCTGTCTTAGCTTCCCGTACACGTATGCCCTCACAGAACCCGGAAGCAACCTTCAAGCCAAGCCTGAATTTCCTGCTTCTTATCCAACTTGAATTGTCAGTAAAAGTGAGGTCTCCTAATGTTCCAACACCTTCTTTGAGGGCAACTTGCAAGTCACCCGTTAGCAGTGGTCTTTTTCCTTCACGCTCTTTTACCACGTGGCTCTCAAATTCTTCCTGTGTCCAATCTTCATCATCCTCGTTGTTGAAATCACCTTCAAGCACAATAACATCTAGCTTTACAGAAGCTTCAGGTCCTGTTGTTACAACATGTCCAGTGTTGGAGTCAACTAGAACAATATGGATGGCAGCACCCTGCTCCCCTTCTACCTTTCCTCCTGTGAAAATAGGGAGGGACAACCTGGACCTGAAGTGGAGCTGTAAGCTCCTTCCATCTGGACCTTCAAGCTGTTTTGGAGAAGGCCTGAAAACCAAAAGTATTAGAAGATTCTCCATATATAAAAAAGAAAAAAAGAAAAAGCTGCATACTTGACCTTAATGCTAAAGAAACGTTGGTTCTTTGTTAAAAAGAGCAAAAAGAAAGCAAACTACACTTAATTCCCACTAGGCTTCTTGTAAAAGGATCAAGCTTATTCAAGAAAAGTAGAATATCAATCAACCAACCAAAACCTAGTAAAAGACTAAAAGTTATGACAAAACCCAGCATATTGTATGGCTTTCATCGAGTATGTATCCGTGCATATAATGCTCAAGTTCAACCAAAATTAAGCAGTTACTTGACCAATACTACCCTACCAAGCAAGGACAATAAATAATTAAACCATATATGATCAGACATGAATTATTTACCTTCCATTAAGCATAGGGGGACCTAATTTTGCCAAAGCTCTTTCCACCTCTTCGCTTACCTGCAAAAGCATCGGTTGCAGACGTAATAAGAGACATAAGGATAATAACATAACCCAAAGGGGAAATATAACAGAATACACAATAGATTTTCTTCAAATTGCACTAAAATTAAGATTCTAAATTGGTCTCATAAATTGAATACACAATACATGCACCACACATACTCTTTTCAATGAGTGTCTAGGTTACAAACACCATAGAAAAACATTATCACCCTCAAAAGATGGGCATTGGGCACTTTTATGTGAATTCATAATCAAATAGAAAATAATGGTCAAATTTTAAATATATATATTTTTACATAAATTGACGACCTCTTTAGAGGGAACGGGAGATGGAAGATCGAGTAACATCCTAAAAGACATAGTCATCACTAAATATTGTGAGAAACGTAATAAAAGATCATGTAAAAGATCTAATCACACTTATGAATCTAACTGAAAATATATTGAAGAATCATGCAATTTGTGATGGCACCAAGAGTTGATCAATCACACTAAATTCTAATCGACAACATACCTTCATACATAACAAGATAACAGTGAGGTGAAAGTTGGTATAGTCCAAAAACAAAAATGAAAGGAGGAAAGCCTTATATGACATGTAGATTTTATGTGAAAAAATAGTAACAAGTTACGCAAGAAAATCAGCATTCTTCCTTCAAATCACAGAAATGTACAAGATTTAAACAAGCCCCATAAGAAACTGAAACCTTGAAGAGTGTCGATTGCCATACATTTTAAAAAAGAATTGTTTGTGCAGTGTATATAAACAGGTAACTGTGTCTAAAAGCACAATATATGCATGTCCATGTGTAAGCTTATATCCACAAAACTGCGACTCTCCTATTCATATGAAACTTCAACCAATAGAAGAACAATTTATCCCAAGAGCATTTTGACACGATTAACACAACGTCTTTAATCTTGGCTATATGACAATTGAACCAACCCCATATCAAAAGAACAAAAAACTGAAAAGAAGATGCACTGATCACGCATAGACCCTTATAATATCCTGAAATCCTCCACAACAAGTGTATTGATCACAAATAGTAGATAGGTCTTACAACTCTACGAAGAGTGGGTTCCAAAGATGAGCAAAGTTTCTGCAAGCTGTCCAACTTAAGCGCTTCTACAATTACACTGCATAACATAAACATGTAATTTACTGAGACAAGAACTAGGCCCTAAAGAGAGAGAACCCGATCATTTCATAACCATGATACTAAGATTTTAAATTGCACCAGTGTCACAGAATCGAATGACAGAAGAAGAAAGAAAAAAAGAAAAAAAATCTTATGCGTTGAAAAAATCACTAGGCAGAGTACAAAAATATTTTTATTTTGATTTCGCCAATTGCCATGATTTGTTAATGCTTTTACCACTAGCAATTTGCTACTTAGAAACTTGCAGCAAAATCTTAATTGACTATAAAATGAACAAAATTGTAATTAAATTAACATAAAGTTCTACAAAGAGGAATCAAAGTTAAACATTGTTGATAACAATTTGTATTGTTACTATTAAAAAAAAATTACTTTCTTTCAATCCAAGGGGGCTTTTTTGCTTCCTTTGTCCCCCTCTAATGAAAAAAAACACAATACAAAAGGCAACAACTAGGATACACACAAATTCTAGCAAGCAAACAAAGTCGTACTTACACAGCAGAAAAGGGAATAAACATAAGAAAATACCTAGCTAAAGCGGGACGCTTTGGCTCCGGCTCCTGGTCCTCATCTCCTTCCAAACTCCTCTTCCCTCTAGCGATGCTATTACTCCTCGTCATGTACCGCGGTTGTCTTTGCATTTTCCGAGCACCAATTGAAAACCTTGATTCACCCCCCCCCCCCAGATCTGCAGCTATAACAAAAACAACACTCTTCGAAATGGAATATTCAAATTCACACTACTCAAAACCTCTCATCTCCCTTTTAAAGATAGAAAACTCAAAATCAGGGGAAACGAAAAATTAGGTTCTTACTCCACAATCGGGTCTGGTCTCAATATATAATCGAACAACTGATAAGCAGAGATTAAAAAAAAGATGGTGAGAAATAAAACTCAGGTTTTAAGTGGATAATTATAAAGCATTTGAAGAGATGAATTTAGGGAAAGGAAAATCCAAGGGAAAATCTTTTGCAGTGATTGCTGAATAGTACGATGAATGAAGTAAATTGAAAGAACTGCGTCTGGTTTTGGACTTTTTCTAATTATCTTTTCTAAGTGCGCACCACTTCCTGTTAGCAGACAAAAGAGGTTCGGGGAATTATCCGGTACGACATGATTCACGGTACTACGATGATGTTTAAGGGGTAAATAACGGTGAGGGTGAGAGAATTAATTCGTGAAAGAAAAAAAAAATAGGGTGGCGCACGTTTGGGACAGTCTTTTTTTGGATGTTGGGGAATTTTCAAACTTTTCCTAATTTTTCTTCTTTTAATTTGATTTGATCGATTTTGATTTTTCTTTTATTCTTCCTTTGATTTTCACTTGTTCTCTTCTTTGGAGTTGATCGATCATATGTGTTTAATTTGTCCTATACAGTTGCCAGACTTGCTATAGCGTATTTCTCTTTAATCCTTTATTTTGCAATTTAATTATAAAATTATATAATGTTTAAGGGTAAGTGGAATTTTTTTTAATTCCACAAACACTTTTATCCATTTCTTTTATATATTATAAAGAAAAATTACAGCAAATAATATATGATTAAGCGCATGAACGTGTTTTATTAAAGTTATTACCAACATAACATTATCCATTTACATATTGCATATAATTTATTTATTTAATACAAATAAATAAATATTTTTTAAATATATATAATCAAAATTAAATTTTTATGTGTACTCTTTAATTAGAATAAAGTTTCGTATGTATAAGTACACAAAATAAAATTTATATATTATATTACACATTCTATCAATGTTCATGTGCTGTTTTGATATTTCCCTATATATATTTATAATTAAAAATGACACCTTTGCCACACCAATACACTATGGATGATGCCATTACTTTTGCTGAAGGAGTTTAAACCCATTTCGCAATTGCAACACAAAAGCAATAATAAAACAATGACACCAATATGTTCCAAATGTTGAAAATATTATACAACGACAGATACTAAAAGTGATCAAACTTCATAACAGGCTCAAATGACCATGGATGGCATAAATATCATATTAATAATAATAATTTCACCAAAAAGTTTCATTCGTGAATTCATGATCAGAAAATACTACCTACATATAGGCTATAGCAAGAGGGGAAAGCAGAGACATTCGATACCAGTTAAATGAGTTCCATCTTTTATTTGACCTGGGTGAACTCTTCAAGCTTTGTGTAGAGTTTGGGAGTTGTGGGTGCAGAATGCAGGGGATGTGCAGGGACCATACATGACATAGATGACGTTTCCTAAGGTCTGCAATAGATACCGTCTTCCCGGAGCATCTGAACCAGAGATTTTGCATAAGAGATGCATACCTGTAAAAGAAAAGGAAAAAGGATCGGCACACCATTAGGATCATGTCTAGAGCCTGGAACTTCGAGGATCGCAGTAAATCAAAATCAAGTGGGCCTGAAGGCTCGGCAAACCACAACTAGGCAAGATTCACAGCTAGAGTTCCGCCGTTCTGAGAATGAAATTTTAGGATACCTCAACGCAATCATCATGTCATGAAATTTCCAGGATGGTCTTGATTTACTAGGAAATAAGTTTGGGACTATTGTTGGTCACTTATGTACAACATGGATTAAGCTATTGCCTTTCATGGAAATGGTTTAGCATTCGAAAACATCTGGCTTCTGCTTGTTCAAATTTTGAAGCAAATAACAGGTTTAAAGAACTACAAACTAGACAAGTAGGATAGTGGTTCCAGAGAATTAAATGAAAAAAAAATTATAAATAAACATACCTAGCATCAGATTCATCTGCTTGCAGTTCTAGAGCGAAAAGAGTTCCCAGTGCAACCACCCTTGATACAGAAGATGCAATGAGATCTGTTGCATGAGTTCCGCATCCATAACTGCAAGAATGTAAATGCAAGTGTGAAAACATATGTCCTTGTTTCTTAGGGGAAAAGTTCAAAGAAAGATGTCATTTAAAAGCCATAGAAAATCAACAAGTAAAAATAATATGCGGAATTGCCAACCATAAGAGGATAGAATAATGTTCTACGCTGCTAGAAAGTTTCTCACCTCGGGTATCCATCTTAGAATATAGAAAGGTATGGGAACTAAACTTGTAAAAGGTGAAAAAGGAAAAGATAAAAAAATTAACACACCTCCCTAAGCAAAATTTTCTGAGATTTTTTAGATGTGAAGTTAAGGTTTGTAATTGGATCTTTGAACCATTTAATAGATCGAGCAGCTGCTGTGCACCCCATTGCATGTGCCGAATATGAGTGTCCATGCAAAAGAGCCTTAAGCTGAAAGCAATAAAACCACATAAATGTAAGAGTTATATTTATACTATCAGCATAATGCAAATAAATATAAGGATTATAGCTAAATGCAGATGCTTTGCAATAAAATTAGTGTTTCTCCCACCAAACAATCCAAATCTGCTAACTATAAAAAAAATCCAAACAATACTGATAAGAATCTTATTGAAATCAGCTACCTAAACATCTTTCAATCCAAGTCTCACATACAGACTCCCAGGCTAATGTTAAATGAGGAAATATAATCAGAAAGGACAAATTCTTGCAAAATGTACGACTTTGGTTAGGTTGGACAGGTTTTTGGTGGACGGACAATTCTTGGATGGTTTTCCCGAGGTAATTCAGTCACTTATTCCTAAGTCTATTTCCGACCATAATGCTATTCTTTTACAAGATGGCGGAGTTGATTGGGGGAAAAAACCTTTCAGACTATATAATTATTTGATGGAGGAAAAAGGTTTTGAGGAAATGGTCTGTCACATTATAGCAGATTGCAAGAAGGATGGGAGAAAAGCTGGAATCCTAAGTGTTTTGAAGAAGTCTAAGGTTGCCATTAAGAATTGGACAGGGCAGAAAAATCAATTTCTGGGAGCCTCTATCTCAGATTTGGAAAGGAGAATTCACAAGTTAGAGGAGGACGTTCAGATGGTGCAGGACAGTTCGGTTCCAAGGAAAATCGAGGAGTTACGTAATTGTAGATCAGAGTTGTGGAAATTTCTGAGAATTGAGGAACAAATTTGGTTCAAAATTCCAGAAAGAAGTGGATTAACGATGGGGACCGAAACACTAGATTCTTCCATACTTGCGCTTCAGTGAGAAGAAAACGGAATGCGTTGAATGCCTTGTTAATTGAGGGGAATATTACTCATGATCCAGCAGTAATTAAGGCCACTGTTAAAGAGCACTTTTTTAACATTTTTCAATAATCGGTCTACTTTGGAAGTGGAAGACATTGGGTTGACGTTTCCTAGAATTTCCATGGATCAAAACATTTTTTTGGAGAAGGCATTTTCGGAGGAAGAGGTTTGGGAGACTTTAAAGTCTTGTGATAGTAATAAGGCTCCGGGGCCAGACGGATTGAACTTGGGATTTTTTAAGAAGTTTTGGTCTGAACTTAAAGGTAACATCATGCAATTTTTTTCACAGATTCCACAGGGGGAAAAATTGGGAACATGGTATTAACCACACCTTTATTACCCTTATTCCTAAGGGTTCTAATATTGGAAGTTTAGATGATTATAGACCGATCAGTCTAGTAGGAGGTGTATACAAGATTCTTTCCAAGTGTCTGTCAAGGAGGATTAGAAGCTGTATGGGAGAGATCATCAGTCAATCACAATTTGCTTTTATACCCGGTCGGCAAATTTTGGATTGCTCTCTCATTGCTAACGAGGGCATTGATTATTGGAGGAAGAAAGGGCTGAAGGGTGTTTTTAAAGTAGATTTCAAAAAGGCTTATGACACGGTTGATGGCTATCTTATTCAAGGTGATGGAAAAGATGGGATTTTGGTTCGACTTGGATTAGTTGGATCAGGAAATGTCTCTACTGCCTCCATTTCAGTGTTAGTCAATGGGTCTCCAACCGAGGAATTTCGATGGCCAAGGGACTAAGACAGGGGGTTCACTTTCACCTTTGTTATTCAATCTAGTAGGGGAGTTGCTGAATTTATTAATACTGAGGGCTGTTTCCGAAGGACTATTTTCTGGTTTGACAGTTGGTAAGGAGGAAGGGTCTTTCAAGCTCACACATTTACAGTTTGCTGATGATTTAATTATCTTCTGTGGAGCTTCGAAAACACAGATAATGAATGTGAAGAGGGTACTCAGAGTTTTTGAGGTTATGTCAGGGCTGCAACTAAATCTAAAGAAAAGCGTTTGTTTGGGATTAATATATCCCAAGAGGAGGTTCAGACCTGGGCAGCCTCTATTGGTTGTTCGGTGGGGAGTTTCCCCTCTAATTACCTAGGTCTCCCATTAGGGGCAACAAAGAATGCATCGGCTATTTGGGAACCAGTGGTGCCGAATTTTCATACTAAATTAGCGGGTTGGAAGGCTGCTACACTTTCATTAGCAGGGAGACTGGTTTTGATCAAATCGGTTCTGTCCTCACTGCCTACATACTTCTTGTCTATGTTCAAGATTCCAGTTTCAATCCTTAAGACTCTAAATTCGATCATGTCTAATTTTTATGGGGAGGGGAGGGGGAATGGTTCGAAGAAGATTCACTGGGTTAAATGGGATGATGTATGTAAACCTAAGAACGAGGGTGGTCTGGGAGTCCGGAATCTGACTAGTATGAATAGAGCATTGCTAGGGAAATGGTGTTGGAGATTTGCAAATGAGAGACACTTGTTTGGAGGAATTTTATCTGTAGCAAATACAACATTGATTCTTCAAGGTTACTGTTTGATAGCAAGGTTCCTACTCAATCTTCGTGGCTTTGGAGATCGGTGGTTAACAATTATTATAAACAAGACTCCTTTGGCTCTAAGTTTCGAAGTTTGTGTAGTTTTTATGTTGAAACGGTAAGCTTATTCGTTTTTGGCAAGATAATTGGGCTGCAGATTATCCGCTTCAGTTTTTTTCCTAGATTGTTTCGGTTTCTTCTAATAGATCAGTAAACTTTGGAGTTTGGGGAATTCTATCCTTCTGGCTGGGTTTGGGATGTTCAAATTAGAAGAAATTTAAATGATTGGGAGGTTGAACAATGGTGTAACTTGATGAGCTTTAATCTCCCTATTCTCTGTCTAAAGATTCTAGTGATGTTTTAATTTGGAAAGGCAATGGGGATGGTGTTTTTTCAGTCAGTTTCTTGTATTAAAAGGTGTGCTCTTGGATCAGACGATGGTTGCTTCTGGAATAACATTATTTGGAGAGGTTTGGTACCCCCTAGAGTTGAATCTTTAATGTGGCAGGTTGTGCTTGGCAAGCTAGCTGTTAAATCCGAACTGATCAAAAGAGGGGTTCAAGGTATCGAAGATGATTTGTGCCCTCTTTGTAAGTTGGTTGAGGAAACTTCCATGCACTTATTCTTTACATGTTCGGTTGCATGGCTTTGTGGTACAAGTTTTATAATTTTTGGAGATTTAGTTCTGTGCTTCCTGCTGATGCAAAAACCTTCTCACCGCTTGGGATGAGTTGAATTCAAATCTTCTATTTGGGCTTTCATTCTGGGGCTATCATTTGGACCATTTGGAAGGCCAGGAATTTTATTGTCTTTGAAAAAGGAAAACTTGATCATTAGAGTTATTTTTCTTATCACGGGTTAGATTGGCTTCTTGGTTTCTAGCTAAGCACAAGGACGGTTCTATTCATAAGGATTCCTTGATTATGGATCCTTCATTAGCAGATTCCTACTCGCCCTACTGCTCTATGAAGTCTTCCTCACTTCCTTGGGGACCTCCCCCTTCAGGTTTTTTAAAATTGAATGTGGACGCAGCCGTTAGTAGTGACTGGAAGAAATCGGGTATTGGAGGTATTTGGAGGGATCATTCAGGTTCAGTCCTAGGATCTTTTCATGAGCCAGCTGGTCCGGGACCTCCGACTTTGATTGAACTTAAAGCTATTCAGAGGGGTATTTTATTATATGCTTCTGCTCAAGGGAGGGTCAAAGATAGGCTGATTGTTGAGAGTGATAGCAGAGTTGCAGTAGACTGGATTAACAATGTTAATTCATGCCCAGGCGTTTATGCGTTCGTTGTTAGGGACATTGTTGACAATCTTAGAGCTTTGGGGGGGTTATAAATTGGGTTGCTAGGTCAGCTAATATGGACGCCGATGCTTTAGCAAAGGCTGGAATAGGCTAATTTTTATGTTGTTTGCTGTTTCAGTTTAGCTGTTGATTCCTGTTCGGGTGGGGTTTTTGTAATGTTGTAAGGGTTATTTCGAGGAGAGTTATCGAGGTTGTAATCTTATTTTCTTTAATGAAATCTAAGGCGCTCTTTTCCTCCTTCCAATGATTAAGGAGCTCTCAAGATCCATTAATCATGAAGGAGGTTTTTAATGAGGCCTTCTAATCTTATCAAAAAAAAAAAAAAAACATAATGCACCTTTCTTTAATTATTAAACAAATCCGTAAAAGCTACCTACACCACTCCAAATACTGAAATTAGTATTAACCAGGAAATCACCAATAGTTTCAGTTCCTTAGGTGCTTGGATGCACAAAGTAAACAAAGTAAGTTTCTAATATTCAACTTCCTCTACCAGTTTTTCATTGACATGCTACTAATTTCCCCTGAAATGCTGTCTTTATCAATGTCCTATATTTTAGTTCCTAATTAAATGCTAAATTAACACTATTGACAAAGCATAATTTCTTTGGTTATTAGGTGAAACCTTGAAGCAATATTTCTGAAAACATTAAAAAATATAATACCTTTGAATCTCCAGTAATGAATGAAAACAGCATCAGTTGCTAGTGTGGCAGCTAAAGGGATGATCCCCCCTGTCATGAGCTTAGCAAAGCACTATATCTGGTACACAACCAAGCAGTTCTGCTGCAGCCTGCCATGAAATAATGATTAACGAACTTCCAATAAATCTCAGCAACATGATTTTCCAACAAAACAGAAATAAAAAAAAATCCAATTAAAAGTGACAAACCTCTACTCCTAATCGCCAGAAACCCGTAAAGACCTCATCGAAGATTACTGGAATTCTACAGTGCCGACACTCATTCACAAGCATCCTCTGGAAAAGTGGATCAATCATATGCATTCCTCCAGCACCTTGGATAACTATAGAATAATCCAGTCATTTTGTGAGGTTAAACATTGCATAAATAGAAAATTGTGGATTAGGTAAGAGTAGACAAAAACTCTTGCTATGAATCAAAACAGTAGTTGTAAAGATAAAAATGGAACCATAAATTTCCAAATGATGAGAAGAAGAAAAAACTAGTCCTTTAACAAAAAATAATATCAAACAGTAGAATTAAAGAAATATATTTCTTGCCTGGCTCTATAATTAAGGCTCATATTAGCTTAGTCCCAGATAATGTTGAATACTGAGATAATTGCTGAGAAATATACGATGAATACAAACCAGCAAGATTTGAGTTGTCCCTGCTCTTAAGGAATATTTCATCACGATCTGAAGGCTGCCACAACCACAATATATTAGAAAATAATACCTCCCACCTCCAGCTTCTTCTCTTTTTTGGGTAAGGGAGGGGAAAGGGGTGTCGAGACCAAATCCACTTACTAATATCTTCTGGTTCGAGAGTTCCAGAATGAAACACTTCAGGAAGTGAAAGGGTCCATTTGCCATTGTGCATAAACACAGTTGGAGGATCTAGAAAAATCCCTCTTCCCGTATACCTGTTGAATTAAGAATATTTCTTAAACATTAGCCATAATTCTATTGCATATGGAATATATAATATTTTGTACCGAGTTCCAAATTCTTTCCTGCATGGATAGCGATGCTTTTGAAGCATGAAAAGAAACACATTGAAAATCATACCAAAATAGGCAAATGATTTTTGGTTAAAGATCCAGGAAATGGAAATGCTGCCATTATGGAATACCCATAAATATGAAAAACTATGTCAAACATGCTTCTACAGAAAAAAAGCACATGGCTGCTGCAGGAATCCAGTAGAAGATGATGGTGCCTGTGCTTCCATTGAACCTAAAGTATCACCATGATAAGATCCCTTAAGAGCTAGGACCTGAAATAAAGTGGCCGTTTCAGTTAATATTTCTGCAACAGAAAATAAAAAGAACACTCTTGTACTTTTACATGAAGAAGATGCGGATTATTTTTTTGGATATAATCCTAAATAGAACACAACAATGTAGTGTGATTGATATAACTGGCTCCGTGTGGTGGAAAAGCTTTATTTTATATATATACAGAATGTAAGTAATGCCAAAAGAATTACCATCAGGCTACATGAAACACTTAGAAAAGATTAAGAAGTGCTCCTAACATTTTCCTTGCTCTTGTTAGCAAAAGTTTCAGTGTCACGAGCAAGAATTCAGATACAACTGCACTGAAGAATAATATAGCCACAGTTTTGGCCAAATGATTGCCAAACACAAACAGGCACTTATATAGATGACACATGCGTGTAACACATACAACAGATACAGACCAGATGCATAAACTCATGCATGGACACATATCCTGTGAACATCCACGCAAAAAGACATTACTTAAGAGTTCAAAAAACAAAATAAAAAGGAACACAACCACATTGAATACTCACTTTTATAACAAACAAATTCACCCGCCTTGGTGCTTAAAATTAACCAAATAACCCTCTCCAGCCCCCAACATGCACCTCAAATTTTGTTTAAATTATTTAAGTATTAATAGGAGACACTGTCAGCAGCAAACCAAAAGAAAACTAAAAAAATATATGATTTAGATTAGGAAAGCGAATGGGGAGAATGTTCCAGGCATGCACTAATATATTCAGCAGAATCGCTTCACTCTACATATAACTTAAAGCCATTCAAACATTAGCTATTGGAAAAAATGATATACATAGTCAAAGCACCAAAATATAGAAAAACCCACCATTAGCTCGTGACAACTTTCAGTTGGGCTACTCTTCAATAGCTCTGGAAAAATTCCATGATCAGAAGAAAATTTTCGAAATGCCATCTTCAGAGCAATTTCAATTGCTGTAGAACCATTATCTGAAAAGTACACCCGAGTGGCCCAACCTACAGAAAAGAATCCTAACTCCTATGAATTTATTGCAATTAAATTTTAAAAAAATAATATTCAAACATAATTAAAAAGGTAGAAAACACCCATGCACCAAATTCTCATACCTTTATCAAACCAAAGAAAAGAAATCAACAAATATGAGCTCTTTACAACCATTTATAGGTAAATATATATATTTTTTTTTGATAGAAAGGGCCTCATTAAAATCCTCCTTCAATCCCCATGTTATGAGAGTAACATGAAGGAACAACGAAGGAGGAAAGGAGAGCCAAGAAAACTTTTATTCACAAGAACCAGATTACAAGATTGAACAAACTCCTACACTTCCAACGGAAGAACATAAAACTTAACACAAACATCCAACAAAAACAGGGAGGAACAATTCCTGTTAAACAACACACAATAACCAAAATCACCCTATCCCATTTAGCAAGTTTATCAGCTTCCCAGTTTGCCGCCCTTGAAATATGCCTAAAAAATATCATTTCCAATCAAAAGCGAAACTATATCCTTCACCAAGGATAGATGCAAAGGAGGGGTTAAACCCGGATTCTGAATCCACTTCAGAGCGTTAGAAGAGTCTGATTCCAAGATAACTCTCTGATTTGCGACAAAATCCAACTCCTCCATAAGACAAATCCCTCTTTGATAGCCAACAGCTCTGCCAAAATAGGAGGACCACCCCCTACTGCTTCAGAAAACCACTGAAGCAATAGACCTCTGCTATCTCGAAACAGACCACCAATCAGCAATTTTCAAATCACCTACTAGAGAGTCTAGAGGAATACCCACATCCTTGAAATGAGCACTAAACCAGGAAGCCACTCTAAATCTAACAATGAAAGATAATCTGACCAAATCCAGCTTTCCCTTCTGAAAGATAATCTCATTTCTACACTTCCATACTGACCACATCATTGCCCTAGGAATGAATCTCCAAACCAAAGAGTTAGTCATAAAATCATCCCACAAATTAGAAATTCCATGGTACACTTGGAGTCACCAATGACATCCCACATTTTCAAGAAAGAGGACCACAGACCCACACAACCCTGCAATGCAGAAACAGATGAGAAACTGATTCCACCTCCCTACCACACAGAACACAACGTTGGTCAACAATCTCTGCAACACCTCTCTTTGCTAACTCCTCTTTAACCGTACTCTATGTGCACTAGATGCCAAACAAACAATTCCACCCTTGGAGGAGCTAAACCAGACCAAATAGTCTTATCCCAATTCACTTGATTTTGCTCAGAACCAGTTGTACATAAAAAGCGTTTATACAAGATTTAGCTGTAAAATTTCCTTCACCATTCCCTAACCAAATCCAACATCATCTTCAGTAGGAAAAGGAGAGGTATTATTCAACATAGGAAATCAACTGCATCCACTGTTCTACTTCCCAATCAGCCAAATTCCTTCTCATTTGGATGTCCCACACCCAACCCGAAGCATTATTTACCCCAAAACTCTTTCACTTTACCCGATTTATTAATTGAGAGACATAAAGTCTAGGAAACAACGATTTCAGGGGAACTCACCCAACCTACATCATTCCAGAACTGCACATCTTCCCCTTTCCCCGCCTTCAAACGCATATCCTTTAAGACACTCTCCAAAATCATCACTGTTGAAGAAGTTTTTCACCACACCTTTAAATCCACGATGCACGAGCTGGCATCGAATTCTCCAAAATAATGGACTGGGATCCAAATTGTAGACGGCACAAATCACTTTCTTCCACCAAGATTTCTTTCAGAAGAAAACTTCCAAACCATTTTCCTAAAGCGCTCGGTTCAAAGTGCTAGATTAGGGACCCCTAGACCCCCCAGATTTCTTGGTTTAGAGACCGACTTCCAGTTGACCCAATGGATTTTTCTTATCAATCGAATCCCCCCAGAAATGAAGCCATGATAGAGTTAAGTTTGAGTATCACAGTAGCTGGGATTCTGAACATAGACATAAATAGACCGGAAGAGAGCATAGCACCGATTTGACCAAAACCACTCTTCCTGCTATCGACAGAGAATTAGCTATCCAACCACTCAATTTAGCATTAAATCTCGCACTATCGGATCCCACATAGCAGCCGAATTCCTCTTGTACCCCAGAGGCAGACCTAAATATTCAGATGGAAGATATCCAACCGAGCAGCCAATAACTTCAACCCAATAGATAGCTCCCTTCTTCAACATTAATTCCAAAAATCCTGCTTTTGCCTAGATTAACTTCAGCCCCACCAGAAGTTCATAATCAGTAACACTCTTCTAATTCCTCAACTCACGAATGGAACCTTTACTGAAAATTATAGATCATCCGCAAATTGAAGGTGTGACAGCTGAATGCTCGGTCCTGCAGTCCTAAATCAAACCCCGAAAACAATCCCATATCCACGCTTTAGTTAACAGTAAATGCAACAACTCCGTAGCCAAATTGAAAAAGCATAGGTGAAAGTGAACAACCCTGTCTCAAACCTCTGGAAATATGAAATTTCTCCGTTGGAGATCCATTTAACAAGACCGAAATCTCAGCAGTTGACATGCACTGGAACATCCACGACCTCCACTTTTCACCAAACCCCATTTTGCTCATAATTTGAAACAAAATTTTCCAATCTACCGAATCATAAGCTCTCATAAAATCCACCTTGAAAACTACTCCATTCAGCCCTCTCTTTCTCCAAAAATTAATACTCTCATTTGCAATAAAAGAGCAATCCAAGATATTCCTCCCCGGAATAAAAGCAAATTGGGACTGACTTATAATATCATTGAGATACAAACTCAATCTTCTAGCTAAGACCTTAGAGATGACTTTATAAAGACCTCCCACTAGGCTAATTGGCCTAAACTCTTCCGATCCCTCCGGATTTGCCTTCTTTGGAATAAGAGAAATGAAGGAAAAGTTAACCTCCGGCTCCCAAACCTTCCCCACATAGAAATCCCTAAAAAAACCTCATCATATCATCCTTCAATTTAGGCCAGAACTTCTTAAAGAACCCTAAGTTCAGACCATCCGGACCCGGAGCTTGTTGATATCCGAATGAGCATAGCTTCCCAAACTTCCTCTTCAGAAAAAGGCTTCTCCAAAGCTAAACACTGACCTTCGGACAACTTGAGAAAATCCAGATTTAATTCCTCTGCCTCCAGGGTGTTTGTTTGATTATACAACCTCTGAAAAACTCCACCACTGAAACTTTAACTGACCTAGGTCTTCAACAACTTCACCATCAACTTTGATAGCTTTTATGTAGTTTATCCTCCCTCTAATTGCTGCACTATGATGGAAAAACCTGTGTTCTTACCCCCTCCAATCTCCATTTCAATCTAGACTTTGCATCCAAATTGATTCTTCCTTCTTTTGTAACTCCATAATTCTCTCTTTGCTTCAACATAGAATTCATTGACACCAAAGAAGACCCTTGTTGCAATTTCATTTCCATATCCTGTATCACCGACTCCAGGTTCTGATTCTGCCTGGTAATTGGAGAAACCCTTACCACCCAATTTTTTGCGACATCCTTCACCCGGTTAAGAATTCTGGAAATGGGTATCGAGTTTTCCTGTGTACCCAGATTGAACAGTTCTTTGGTCAACAGTTCACTAAACCCTTCCTCCTCCAACATATAATTAAACAATCTAAACGGTTTCGGCCCCCAATTGCACTCCCTATTCTCCAGCAGAATAATATTGTGATCAGAAATGGACCTAGGCTGCAGATTTTGATGATCTTTGGGAATTGCAAAGTGGGAACTTCCCTATTATTACACCACGTGAACTGACCTCCCAATAAAGGCAAATCGATTAGATTTGCCTTAGAGACAAATCTCGAAAAATATTCATCGACATCAATTCACATCACCACCCCTTTTCTCTTCCTTCGTCAAAAGGCATTGAAATCCCCACCTAAACAAACTGGGCAGTCCACCTGTTCCAGAAAGGAAAAAATCCCTGAAAAATGGCTCTTTATCAGCCTCCACACTTGGACCATAGACATTTATGAAACAACAATAGTTTGGCATACCATCCAACCAACCCTTTAACGCCACAAATCTAGTTCGGATGACCTTTTCCTTCACCACAAATACCTTCTGACCCTTTAACGCCACATTGTTATTAGACCTTTTCCTTTCCTTTATTTTATTTACATTTTTCAAAGAAAAAAATGTGGAAAGTGATAGGCGATGTTCTCAGATGAACCAACAATTTATAAGATGAGAGAAGTGAGCCAATAATATCTAAGAGAAACAGAGTATGTACCGTTCCCCACACCATCAAGCAAAAGCTCTGCGCATTCCAAAGCTGGCTCATACACATTCTCAGGGAACATTACATGCCCAAATCTTGCAGCAGCATAACCCATATCTCTTGCAAGTTCAGTCTGAAACCACCTAAATGAAATACCGCATTAAAGAAAATTTTCAGACAAGTGACAGCTGCAAAGTAGATAAAGTAGATTACACCTCATGTCTGGGAAGGAATTAAGCTATGTTACTCAAAGTGTGAGTATTGGATTCAAGTATGTGTCTAGACCGTTGTGTTCAATCTTTCTAAGTTTTTCATGTAACTGGAGGATCCTTGAAGGGTCATATCCCATATCACAAAACAAGCTGATAATAGCTTTAAGTATTCATTATGGATATGATCAATATGAGTTTTTCAATTTACTTCAAAAGTCATATTTTCATACATAATGCCTACTTTTGAGCATTCTATATCGAGATGAATATGCAAGGGCATCTAAATAGCAATTAACCCACTGGCAGAGAGTAAGAAACTCTGTTCCCTAATCTAAACTTACGTTTCACATTTGCTTTTCTCGAACAATCTTTACAAGCAAACAAATAATAGGGCAAAATGTTAACAGAGGCCTCATATTAGGAAAAGTGAGAGATACTAGACTAAGGGGACAAAACACACCATCAGAGAAAAGAGAGGGATACAAAGAGAGAAGAAAACATAAAGATGACCTGTAAAGTAGCATCAGGTCCTTCACTCCACCAACTAGCACATGCATCAATTGTTGTGTTATGTACTCTTTGTTCCGAACCTGTAATTTAATGTACAAATGAAAAGCGAGGATTTATTTTTTATATCAGAACCTGACAATTAACTTCAGAAAGAAAAACCAAAAAAAATTGTATGCTAAAGTGGAAAAGTAGAGTATACACGGAAAATAGAAGTGAGTTGAGCTACTGGCCGTCTTATATTATATGAAATGCACAAACCTTGTACACTGAAAGTTTTCACCACAGCGTGAATCAATGACTGTAACATTAGGTGGTAAGTTTGTGCTGAGTGAATGGCCACCAGAAAACATCTCCAGCTCTTCTCGGCATCTCATTAAGTCTCCGTATTCTTTCTAAATAAGCTTCCAACATTATATCTTTCAAAGAATTAAATACATTGCAAGATTCATCATACCATTCCATTAGGTCATTTGATGGGTCTTGTAGAATGGGTGGCAGCACAAACACAGGCACTCCAGAAAGAAAAAAGAATATAAGTTAATAACCCATTACATAGCATGACCAAGGCTGATATTGCCTCAACTTTTGACTACTTCTAGTGGCGTACACAGAAAAAGTAAAGGATCGGAGTCGAAGTTCAAATGAAGAGAAAAAAACAAAGTTAAAGAACTTTAACTACCTCGTACGCAAATATGACATAATGGTATTTATTTGCAAGGCCATGATCTTCAATAACAATAGCAATAACATCATAACCTCGTAGTTTCAAACTCTCATAAGCTGAAACAGTTCCAGATATACCACCCAGCCGCCCATCCAACAAGAACACCAGAAAGCGTAGGGGCCTGATTACACATTTAACAAGAAATGCATGAAGATAACCCATATGTGTAAGAAGTTAACATTTGTAGCCATCAATATAATTATAATCCAATTTTCCAACAAGACAAAAAATAATAATTCGCAATCAACGTGAACGTGGTTTACAACTTACAGCAGATGATTCTTAAATTCACAATAAAATATAAATCCGCAATAGTAATTTTCAAATTCACAAAATAATTCTAAAAGCCGTTAAATTGTTTTATTCCAACCAGATAGAACCTGAAGGACTAATTACATTAAAGCAAAAAACTACCTAAAGAATGAGAGCACGGAGCAGACAGGGTAAAAGGAAATGAACAAGAAACGTCAGAGAAGAATAGAGCAGATACCGATAAAGATCGCATTGAAGCGTCCCCGAGGATCCGGGACTCGCAACCCCACCGGCAGTCTCCACCACACAAAAACCATCCAACCTTCCCCTCTCAACAGCATCTTCCAATAATCCTTCCTTCAAACTTCTCTCCACTTTCTTACCCAAATCAGAATCCCCCACCACTCCACCTTCCCTTTCCGCAGCCAAATGCGGAGACAGGCGCCCTCCCAAGCGTACAGAGTCTCCGAAACAAGCTCTGGAGCTACATTTCCCTCCTCCGAACCTTCCTCTCCTCATAAAACCCAATTCACACATCTCCTGTGTCACATTAAGAGAGAATCGTTCGGTTTAAATGATTGAAGCTGGGAGGGAAGAGAGAAGTATGGAATGGTAGGAGAAGAGGGGGAGCTTGCGGCGGAGAGAAGAGAGGAGAGTTTTTGGAAGAGGAAGCGGGAGAGTCAGATGGGAAGCCAGTTTGGAGAGGTTTGAGATAGAGAAATTTTTTGTTGTTGGAAGTGGAAGGGGAGAGGAGGAGGAGGAGGAAAGGCCGGTGGAAACTAGGGTTTTGCCGAGGAGGTGTTGGAGGACCAAACGATATAGGTTGGGTGGGAGAGTACGATGGTGAGAGAGGAAAATGACTTCGCATGGTGGTGGTGGTGGAAGAGGAGGAAAGACGGAGGCGGTGAGGACGGCGAGAAGCATGGTGGAAAGAGTGGAGGGTAGTGTTTGAGAATTGGAGGGTAAAGGATGGTGAGCATTCCAGTCCAGCTAAGTAGGAGGATTTGGCTCTTTCCTCTTTATCGTATATAAATTTAATCATCATTTAACTTACCCGTTTCTAAAATCAATAAGAAATAAAAATAGTTATTCAAGTGTGTTATTGCAGATTTGATTTAAATTTATTTTAATTTCAAATTTAATATATTTTATTTATTAATTTAATTTATAATTGTAATAATTTATTTAAAGTTATTAAAGTATGATATTTGCAAGTGTAATTGTATTTTTTTAAAATTAATTATAGATAAATAATTTATTCGTGTAATGTTTTGAAAATTATTGTTGTACAGACACATTGGCCCGCCTAGGCAACAGTCCGAAATGGAAATTTCTGGAGTGAGAGTCTGCAATAGCGCAGTCATCATTTTCCTTCTGCTTCTCTCAACCCCTCAAGCCAGCACCCACCGGAGCCTAATTAACCAGTTCATGACCCCTCAAAATACAGTTCGTGCTGCCATTGGAACCAGTTCATGACCCCTCAAAATACAGTTCGTGCTGCCATTGACTGCGACCATTGGTGTGTGGAACGTGAGGTTGGCGAGTTACGCTCGACGGTATGCCAACCAAAGCGTAAAGACTGCGCTTTGAGGCACTCAAACGGACCGTACGGGAAAATATCTTTTGGGGCAGTGGCTATGGGTGGAAGCCGGCTCAGGCAGTGGGCGGTTTGGGTTTGGAGAGAAAATGGTACGATTACCGGACGAATTCATGCGCCAGAGGGGGAGGAATGCGGGCAGTATACACAGATTGTGTGGAGCAGGACCAAAAGAGTGGGGTGCGCCAAGGTGGTTTGCGACGGAGGGCGTGGCGTTTTCATGATTTGCAACTATGATCCTCCTGGAATTATATTGGAGAGGCCTTACTAAATTTTTGGAAATGCTTAAAAATATTGTAAGGTTTTAGCCTTTTAGGAGCCATTTTTATTTTATTTCGAATTAAGGGCAAAACCACACCAATCTACTCATCAAATACCCTTATTTGCGTCATTAGTCTGATTCACCAATGTTTCTATGAAATGTCATTGTTTTAGAAATCCATTCACATCAAAAGTTTAATCAAGAACCATTAATGCCGATAACTGTATAATAAAAAAAAGTATATTGGGTGCACAGTACCAATGAACCATTTTACCTTTAAAATTTTATTCTTTTGAATTAATCTATTTATATACTATTTAATTTGATCATCCCATTATAAATATTTATAAATTCTTTTATCTCATTAATTTCTCATCTATACTTTCATCAAATGTAGTCCTCAAAATTATTTCTTTAAAATATAGTATTGTAACATATTTTATAATTTTAAATAGTATTAATTTATTAAATGTATAAATCTTGTTTTGAATAATTTAATATGATTAAAAAATAGTATCAATTTACAATATTTTCCAACTATTGGCAACACACACCCTACAGATACAGTTGTTAGAAATCAATACTTTAAGAGAGAACAATACTCTCTCTAATTACTCGTGTCACTCAATAGATTCATAATATTATAAATCTTACTTATACATGTAAAAAATGTTATATATATATATATGATTAAAAAAGTTGTTTAAATTAAAATCAATTGATACCATAATATTGTTTGATTAGTCTGAAATGATTATAATAAATCATAATATTATAAATAATTTATTAACAAAAATCAAATAAATATATTTGATTCAATTTTACTCGAATTTCATAAATTCTATTAACTCCTATAATTAATAAAAGATATTTACAAACTCAATTAGTTTAAAATTTTTACTTAATTTAATTGAATATTAACTTTAAATAATTTAATGAGATGTTTTTTTATTAAATTATGAGTATAACATGAATTTTGGGCTGCATGTTGTCTATTTTGGGCTGCATGTTGTCTACTTCGGCTCAAATTTATGTTGGACCGTCTAAATCAATATTTAAAAAATATGGAGAAAAATAATAAATTATCTGATTTTTAAAACCCTAGAATCCACGAGTCTCCCTTCTCTTTATTACCAGAGCCGCTCTACTTCCTCTCTCATTCTCCTTGCTTTTTCAATTTCTCTGTTTTCGCCAAGCCCCGCCCCCCTACGCTTGTATGATTTGATTTTTACAAAACGGACGAGGAGTTTGGCTCTTTGGCTAAATTACAAACCCCTGTCATGGAGATGAATACTGCTCCCAATATCAAACCCCTTCACCTTTGTCGCCAAATTCGCTACGGTCGTCCATCGATCTAATAATTCTAGCGGATTTCTTTGACAAAGCTGGTACATCCTCTTTTAAAGACTTTTATGAATGATTCTTGGTATGTGAGCAGTGATTCAGCCTGCTTGCCCTAACCATGGCAAATGAAGGTGTTTAACTGCTCGGAAATAAAACAATGCTTTTTGCTCTTCAGACTTGCTGAGATTATCCCTTGAAGCTGGTCTAGTAAGCCTAAGCACATTCCCTTTCAATTTCTCGTCTACCTCGTAGATATTTGGTATTGTGAAACCTAATTTCCTCGTAATTTGATATTTCAAATTTTGTATGGTAAACTAATAAGATCATTTTATACTATCATTATTTTGTAAGGAATTCAAATCACACACATACTATTGACCAAACACTCGCATATACCATCAACGAACATCATTATAACTTTGGAGTTTTCTTTTTCTGTTATTGGACTCATTTTTCCAAAAAAAAAAAAGAATAATGTTGGGCAGAATTTCAAATTCCATCTTATAGTGGCCCATTTGATGCTATCCATCAGGCTAAAACCCCGTGTACCGAAAAAGCACCGAGCCCGGCCCTTTATATTTTCTCTTTGTTCCCTCGTCGCTGGTAGTTGAGGGGTCGAAACAATTATACCTGTGAATCAGTTATATATTATTTACTTAAAAAATTATGTTTGTTTTTTAAATAAACGAGTGTAAAAAATGTATGTTATTTATTTATTAATTTAAATTACTGATGAAAGAAATTATTCTCTTATAGTAATTGGATTATATAGGTGTTTGGTATAATGTGTATTTGTTGTTAATAGATTAAGAAATAAAAATAATGTTATCTTATCACCTAAAGTTTTTTAAAAAAAATCATAAAAAAAATGAATATAAACACACAATTATACACACATATAATTAAAATAAAATACGAATTAAGAATCGCATATAATTTTCACATATAAAAATATGAGGGCTTTATAAATATAACATTATAAAAATGTATTTCTTTATCAAAGTACACATAAAATATTATTATATCAGGTTTGCAATAATATGTAATAAACAAGTAGAGTATAATCAATGGACAAAGCTGACCAATTGGCTTTTGCAACTTGCCCTTGCCCTTAGGTTTAATTCAATCGTTCAGTCTTTTCAATTTCTTTTTCCATATGACCGCCCATATTTATTATATTTTATCGTATGGCGTCCTTTTCTTCTGATTATTACTGTTACCAATTCGTCAAAAACATTTATACTTTTATATATTTATATATAAAAATAAAAACATTTAAATTAAACATGAACATATTCTTTTTATTAACAGAAAAAAATATATTAAATTAAAAACACAATACATAAAGAAAGTTTGATTAAACTTCATATTTCCCGTCAAGAGACTCCAATCATGGGGTCCAGGTCGGCACAGACACACGACATCTTCTTCCCCTCTAAAACATTTAAAATATCCCACAATGCTTTGTCCTAATCGCATTTACTTTGTTAATGTGTATATCGTTCCACGTGTCCTTCCCCCACTCGTCAGCCCTAATTTCCCGCCCTCTAGTCTACTCACCAACTAGATACAAAAGCCAACAAGCAAATCCCTAAAAACCAAATCAAAACAGCCCGTCCAGAACTCCACGTTTCTTCCCAGAAAAAGAAACCAGAAAATTAAAAAAAAAATCCTTTTGAGTTGCGATATGGAAACCGAGGGGTTATGGATGTGCGAGGGTGCGAACAAGCCCAGGTTGCATTCACTTGCAAGGCAGACGCCGCCGCCCTTTGCGTCGCTTGCGACGCCGATATCCACTCCGCTAACCATCTGGCTCGTCGCCACCACCGTGTCCCCGTCGACCCTTTTCTTAACGCTTCAAATTGTCAACAAGAGATGTGCTCGGTACATGGGTGTTGCCTGAACTCACCTTGGAAACTAGTCAGATCAAAAGAGGGATTTGCTTGCTTCTCCCAAACGGATCCGTTTTACAGATTTCGAGGACCTCAATCCATTTCAGCTTCAACAACAAGCTATGGACAGCGTAGTTCCAGTTCCGATCAAACCAGCAACAACAACAATTCCATTGCTCAACAGTGAAATCGAAAATTATTTCCACGTTGACTTTTCTCCGCACAAGCTCCCAACTTTCAGCTGCCAATCTCAGTCTCTCAGCCATAGTGTACGTACTTTCAACCCCGATTTTATTTTTTAAATAAACTTGTAACCGATCACTGTTGATTCGAATACAAACCATTTCAGGTTTCACCGTCGTGTTCGCTTGAGTTGGAGTAGTTTCAGATGGGAATTCCCTGTCAGATATGTCGTACCCATTGGGAGGAGCCATGATTGATCCGAGCATAGCCATTCGGCAGAAACCAGCAATGGCCAAGTAGCTCAATCAGTGGAATGGATCGGAAGCTAGTGTTTTGAGATACAGAGAGAAGAGAAAGAAGAGAAAATTCGAGAAAACAGTTCGATACGCCTCACGGAAGGCCTACGCTGAGACAAGGCCAAGAATCAAAGGCCGTTTCGTCAAAAGAACCCAAGTTGATCACATGTATAACTCGGCGGCGGCGGCGGCTTTTACGTCCCACGCGCCCTACGGCGTCGTCCCTTACTTTAAGGGCCGATGATAATAACTATTATCCAGGAAGGAGAATAACCCCAAGTCCAATAATTTATTAAGGGAAGACAAATCAAACCAGATGTCCAGTGTTTTAATTATGGATATTGATGTAAAATTAGTGTATCGGCTGAGTTTTGTTAGCCGTTGATCATCAGGGCAGCAAATGTTGAGTTTTCACTCATAATCTGAGAACAGAGATTTGCTTGCTGCCCTGTAAGTAAGAAAAAAAAACAATGTATAATCCCTTTCGCCTTTTTCTTGAGAGGGTTATTCTGTGATTCTCTTAGTAATGTTTGGCTTGGTTCAATATAATTAGCGTTTTTTATATATTATGTTTATTTATTATTTGCATTCAATTTTTTTAAAGAAAAATAATTGTAGCTTATTTACTTTCTAATTAAATTTTATATCATCTATAAAATCATTATTTTAAAAATTATTTACCGTTAATAAATATGGTAAACTACAGGAATATCACTTATCTTTCATATTTATACACTTTTACTCCCGAAATTTAAAAAAGTTAAGTTTTGATTATTATGTTATCGTTTTATTAAGTTTTGATAATTAACGTATGGATGCCATTAAGTTGATACGTTAGTAAAATAGTTTAATTTTTATTTATCTCTTGAGCTTTAAATAAGTTGCTAATATGGGCCTTTTGTAAACCAAAATACTTTAGGTATAAATTATCAATTTACCCTTTACTCTTGGTCGTTCTTCACCAACAAGCCCATGCTGAAACCCTGAATATTGCTGGTTTGCTCCATCTCAACTTTACAACTACTCACGATTTCTAAACTACTATTAATATTCGTCACAGCTCGCGTAGCCCTTGAAAAGAATTGGGCAGATGACAACCACCACCGCTGCCACAGCTGCCCATTGCAAAGGACGGTACAAATACTTGAAAAGGGATATCAAAAAGCATCAACCCACAAGCTATTGCAAAAGGACTTGGCCATTTCTTTTGGTACTTTATCTCCCCATGTGCTATAACATTTGCTTCCAGCCTTGCTTGATTTAGAACCTTTACTGTTAACATCTAGTTTCGTAATAAGTTCCAACACAGAACATTTGGTGCTTCTCATCATTTCTACAATTTCGTAATACAAAACCAAATTATATATTTATGTTTCTGGTAGGATCAGTCACAGCTACTTCCAGGCTCCTGGTTGCCAGGGAATGTTGAGACCAATATTGTTGCTATGGTGCCTTAGAAATCATGAGTAGTTACAAAGTGAGATGGAACAAACTAGCAACATCCAGGGTTTCTTCATGGACTTGGTGGTGGAGAAGAAGACACATAATTTATCCCTAAACTATTTTGGATTTACAAAAAGGCATATAATTAGTAATTTATCTAAAGTCTAGAGACATATATAAAAATTAAACCTTTTTACTAACATGAAACGTCATCAACTTAAAGAACTTCAACCTCCCAATGACCAAAACTCAATAAAACGATAACTTAAGTGACTAAATTTAACCCTTTTTTACGAGTAAAAGTATATAAATATGAAAGGTAAGTGACCATTTCAGTAGTTTACCCTATATATTTATATATACCAACCATTTAGAAAAAGATTAGGAAACGACAAGTAGAAGCCAAGGTGGAAAATTTATTTATTTATTATGGATATATAAAATTTGTTTTGAGGATGCTAATTTAATTATATTCCCTATATGGGTCAAAGCCTTTAATTAGGAATATAAACGAGATAATGGTTTATTTGAGTTTTAATTTGGTCAAAATTCAGTTAACATTTAAATCGAATGGATCCGACTAAACGTTAAATTTGACTCGATTCTTAATGAGCCAAAATTAATTATTTTATATCTAATTCGAAAAACTAGCGAACAACTTCACAAAAATAATATATTAAAATTTTATATTTTAAATTAAACTATTAATAATATTAATATTTATACGTTATTTTTATAAAATATAAGATGAAATTGTTATGCACTTAAGGTTTAAGTTTGAGTTTGAGTTTCAATCGAACTAAGTCATAGAATATTTCGAATTTAATTTTTTTTGAGCTTGAGACAAACTTTAATTTTTTATTTCGATTTCAAGCCGAGCTTGAAAATTTTAAACCCATGAGCTTTCAAATTAAACTTAACAATTTTAAACTCGCAAATATTCGAATCTAATTGAAATCAATTTTAAACTTTTATTTCGTATGATCATATATGTTAAAAGGACTTTATGGTAGTGGTCTCATGTTCTTGACTTGGGCCTACGTTTGTTTATATATAATCTTTACAAAGCCTGTTATAAAGGATTCGAGTTCATGGCTTGTAAATTATTACTATTATTATAAATATAATTTATTGATTGTGTAAAATAGGTCAGAAGAAAATAAAGAAATTTATATATATATAAATTTATGATTTAATATAAAATATTAATATATATTTATATAATTAATTAAAATAGATTAAATTTCAAAGAAGATTTAATAAATTAATGTGAAAAACTTGGACAAGAAGAGGAAAGTGAAATCCTTGTCTGCGTTCCATCTCATTAAAATTTACATTTCCCGAAACCGTAAGAAAGAGAAAGAGAGAATACCCCCAAATAACAGAAGAAAAAAAACGAAGGAAAACAGAAAAAAAAAGCTAGAGCTAGCATCAATGGAGCATGCAATTGCAAGCTCAAAAGCTGATATACAGACACCTTCGGGAAAAAAAAACCCGCCTTGAAAAGCTCAACACCCCAGCACCCTGAATTTCCATTTTCCTTTTTAATAAAAAACAAAATTCAATCATCAAAGGTCCTGCCTTGATGATGATCGCTGTGTCTCCGTGCTCTCACGACGATCACCACCAGCGCCATCGCCGACCAGTTCGTCTCCCTTATCATTACAGAAACATCTCTTCTCACTGTTGTCACCAAAGGAGAAGGACCAGGTAGAAGAAACAATGGGGGTGGCCAAGAACGTTGGCTTCACTTCTCCCGCATTATAACAAGAACCTCTGGTTCCAAAACTGGCCGAAGCCGAGCATCGTCTCCCCCTTTACCTTCCCCACCTTCCAAGTCCCTCTCGGCTTCTACCGATGACTCCTCTTCCTCCAAATAACCCGAAAGCTTCCAATAAGAACATGCGAGGATGAGAAGCGCAAACGCTATGAGACCCAGCATGGCAGCCAACCCACCGAACAAGTACGGCACCGGTGAATGCCACGGCGATGGGTGAATACTACTGTCCACTTCCGAATGTGTCCTTGCCGTTGCATTATACGGTGCTCTTGCTGCCATTTTTGCAGTTCTCAAAGGAAATAATTGAAAACAGGAAGCTTTGGTGGTCTTGTGTTTTTGGATTTTCGGTGAGCTTTGAGATTGTTTGTAACTTGGGAAGGTATTTATCGAGGAAAATAAACTAATAGGATTTTAGTTTTAAAGTGATTTATGGAGTCAATTTTGTACTAAATACCGAATGGGGTCCAGAAAGTGGGGTCCCCTGGGAGTTCTCTTGGAATTTCTAAACGAAACAATATAGGGAAACGCGCACTTGCAAAATACTTAATTCGGATAAATTGTTTCAGGTTATTTTCTTTTGAATAAATTACATAAATAGTCCCTGATTATAGTGCGCTGTCTTGTTGAGTCATCTGAATATTAAAAGTTATAAAATGGTCCCTAAATTATAAGGCATTGCTTTGTTGAGTCCCCCGACTATTAAAAATTTTAAAATGATCCTCCGACTAATCGTTATGTTCCAAACGAGTTCTTTTTCGTTAAAAAATTGATGATTGAGATATGATCAAATATGATTTCATAATCTTAAATGGCTATCATATCTCAGTCAGCATCTTAACGTCCAACTTAAATTGTTGTCAATTTTTTAACAAAAAAGAACGAGTTTGGAACAAAATGAATAGTCAAGTGATCATTTTGTAACTTTTAATAGTCGAGGGACTCAATAAAGCAATATCTTATAATTGAAGAACCATTTTGTAACTTTTAATAGTTGAAGGACTAAAAATAATATCCTATAGTCGAAGGACAACTTGTGTACTTTACCCTTTTTTAATAAAACATAAATGATCACCGATTATAGGTGTTTTGTTAAGTCATTAGATTATTAAAAATTATAAAATTATTCTTTAATTATAAGATATTATTTCGTTGAATCCTTTGACTATTAAACGTTATAAAATGATCACCTGACTATTATATTCAAAACTCGTCTTTTTTTGATAAAAAATTGATGACTGTATGAGCTGAATGTTAAACTACTAACTGCGATATGATGAAATGATATTTTAATGATGTCTACTGGCACCATAATTGCTTTCAATAACTGGCTCAACGGGTAATATTTCAAGCATTGACTCGATGTTATAACATAAACGGAGAGTCGATCCATAAAATAAAGCTCAAACGATTTTGATATCATATTTTATCATATCTCAATCAACATGTTTACGTCTAGCTGAAACGACAACTATTTTTTAATAAAAAATGATGAGTTTGTAATATATGAATAGTCGAATTACTATTTTATAACTTTTAATAGTACTTAACAAAGTAATCACTTATAGTTATGAGACCATTTGTGTATTTTATTCTTGTTTTTTTTAATGAAATTTTTTTAAAGTATAATGTTATTTTAATCAAATAAATATTGAAATAAATAAAGGTTTATTATATAAAATTGGTATACAAAGCTGATAATTTGGCTAATGAAATGTCGTGAGGTTGAGTCAGGAAACCAGAAAACACGTAGACGTTGGAGTTTCGAGTCCGCCGAGGCATACGTGGAATGCACCTCCCAAAATTATAAGTGACGGTCTACTTCACGATTGTTACATTCATTGTCATATACATAATGTGATAAAGATAATTTATTAATATTAATGATTGAGAAATTATGCTATTTTCTGTTTTGTGGTAACAACCGCCCATGGTATTAATTTTCATGTTCTTATTTTTAATCATATATATATATATACGTCTAGTTTTCCTTTTAATTATTAATATTTATTATTTTTATACTTAATTACTATTACAGTATAAGAACTATAGTGTTTAATCCCTTTAAAATCATAAAATCAAATCAATAACAAATTAATTTTTGACTTTTAAAATGATAAAATTTTAGTTTATTTTAAATATATATATAACTATAAACTAAATTAATTGTAATTATATATTTATTTTTCAAAATGATTTATGGAATAATATAGTATATCTATATACGTAAAACCTAATTAGCTGACAAATTTAGATAGTGTGAATAAATGAAGTTTCCTAGTTAGCTTATTGAAAATGCAAAGAAAATGGTCATTGGTTTGCAATATGATTGGAAATTGCATTATAATGATCAAGTGATATCCCATTTTTGAAGGCTCATATCATCCAACGATGAAAACTAGTTGAAATTATTGAACTAATTTTAACTCAACAGTCCTCTTTTTAAAGTTAAAGTTCATGATAATGAATGAATGAATCAAGTAACTAATTTCACCTAGTTTTTTTAATATAATCATCGATATTCGATATATTAATTGATTAATTTAAATCAAATATTACAAAGGTTTAATATGAAATACACTCTAATCTCAATTTATTCTATTAATAAACGTCATTTGTTCCTTGATATTATTTAAACGTCAAAATTTAATAAAAACTACATTATATTTGTGTCACATCATCTTAAATATGAAGATAATGTTGTGAGACATAAATGATTATTGATTAAATTTATAAATCTAACTCAAAATAGATATAATTTAAGTATCTAATAAAAGATTTAAATATTTAATTAAAAATATAATTTGAGAAACAATTATTGAATTAAACCTTAGAAAACCATTTATTCGCCTATGTATTTGTATATGTTTTCTTTAGAGTAAAATTTATTGCCAATCCATAATTTTTTATTCATATATATTTTTTTGTCATTCCGGTTCTCAATGTTTTGTCTTCACTAATTCAGACCGATCCAGATCACGCACCTGACTTCAATGGGTGAGTCACCCAATTGAAATTTTCTACATACTTAAAGACTTAAACTCGAAACTTACTTAAACGATATCAGTTTACTTATCCACGTATATTAGTATTTTATTTTCATTTATCATATTTTAAAAAGTTACATTTGATTCATAATATATATTTTTTAATTTATCAATATTCACACCTTTCAAAAATACTTTAACCTATCAATATTCCAATTATGCATTCCGTATTAATTTGTGGGATCCACTTACGTTATCAGCTTCCATCGCTCAATTTACACGTTGAGTTCAGTTGCATATTCCGTTTCGAACGTGAACTTGGTAACGTAAATAAAATACACAAAAACAATCACAATACATCATAAAAAGGTTTAATGTACAACTTGGCCCTCCAAATATATTCATTCATTTTATTGGGTATCTAGAGCTTGTTTGATTCATTTTGGTACATGAGTATAATTTTCGTCCTAGTTTAATTGAAATAAAAATTACTTAAAAACATCACACATGACATATTATTAATGAATGTAAAATAATTAATTAAAATATTAATTATCTTTCATGTTATTTTTTGATTTATAAATTCATACATGAGTGATGTATGCTAAGTAAAAATGGATGTTGGTCGAGTCAGGTCAAATTTTATATCTTCTATCAGTCACTCGAATCAAATTTAGAGAGATTTCACTCAACTCAATTTTTTAGCACTCGACCCAATCCTACATAGTACAAATATTTCGACGTATGGTCTCGCTTTCCAATTTTACAAACACAGAAATTAATTGAAAACAATTAATATAATATTTTTTTCAAATAATCATATATAATTATAAAAAAAATAATATAACAAAATTACCTTATAACGAAAGATCGAACGAACTTTTGAATCAAATATAAGAAGATTGTCAGGTGTTATTTACTGGTTGAAAGGATTGTTGGTGAGAGAGTTTACGGGGAGAAGGCTATTTATAGCTAAGAGATGATGCTTTAAAGCCGAGAAATTCGGTAAATTATGCAAGGCGCGGTCCTGCAGTGCCTTGCATTATGCATGTCTGATAATTGAGCATGTGATAATTGAAAAGCACGGCCCCTGCACCACGCTATAGCCCTACGTGGAGTAAGACGCGCCCCAGGGGCCGCGCTATAGCCACGTGTATCCAACTCAGCATAAAGCGCGCTGCATGAGGTGCGTCTTACCCCACGTGACGTCATATCAGCGTAAAGCACGCTGCAGGGGGCGCGTCTTACTGTAAAAGATGTTAGATCGAGAAAAATAATCTGAAAGGTGTCTAATAGGGAAATATATAATATATAGGTGATATATCGGGAAAAACGCCTCCAAGGTTGGAATATTTTACTTATTTTATGTCTTGTCATGTTTTTTTTTTCATTTTCACTGTCATGATATCATCGATTTGAAATATGGGAAAAAAGATATCACACTTGAGCTATAAATCATTCTTATTTTGCAAAAATGTTTGTAAACTTGTTTTTATCTCTACAAGAAAATAAAAAAGTTGCTACGCACCTTAATTAGGGTATTAAATGGAATGGTTAATGGTAAATTCAATCCATTCATAAGTTAAATCAGAGTATTAGAGAGGGAATTAATTTAATTGTATTAAAATTGAAACAATATATCGATATTGATTATTGAGATTTTGAGATATAAGTAGGCGGATCATAGACATAAGAAATAGATAAAACAAAATGAGCTAATACATGTGGAATAATATTAGGGGATCAACTGATAGCGATGAAACGAATGTGTCGACGGACCTGAAATAATGATCGAACTTTTACCATATGGAATCCAATAATAAACATATCAAGCTGCGAGGACGCCAGTTGACGTGCTACATTTACAACAATATCTCTCTTAATAAATATAATTTAAATACATACTTTATAACATTATGTTTAAAATAAATATTTTATTTTTTCTAAAATATTCTTTTACTGTAATATTGAATACTTATATTTTAATCTAAATAGCAAAAAAATAAAGTGAGACACATGAATCAATTTATCTTGGTGGTTAATACATTGTTGTTACCCCTTAAGATTTCGGGTTCGAGCACTTTGAATGTAGAGATATGAGCGTTTATTGTCAAATGATTAATGTCTTTGAACAAATATTACTTCTTGTGTTCACCCCAAACTAATAAGATCGAAGTGAGACTAACCCTAAAGGAGAAGAGAATGTATCAATCAAAAAAATTTAACCATTTACTTAGAAATTATCTACATAGATAAAAGTTTACCTTTTAAGTTGAGAGTTGATTGATTGATCTTAATTCCTTGGACAAGATGATGGAAAAGAATGTAATTTTAATTTGCATGAACGCACATTGATTCGCTTGCGTTAGCTCAAGAGATAAGCTCACTAATTTATTAGTTATTACAAATGGAATCAAATTAATTATATAGTATTTGTATACATTGGATTAAGCATGGAATTTCCTCTTATGTTTCATGGAACCTTGGTAGTAATTAATTGAAGTGGGAGTGCCACCAAAAAAACCATGATTGCTTTGGGGCTCTTCTCTTATTTCTCTTGCTGGTTCATTAAACATGATTAATTAATTAACACATAGTAGAAGACAGCATTGGATAAGTTTACTTTGAGTGCACTAAGTGCAAGAGATTTAAATCATGGGGCCAGCAATATTACAGTGAGTTAATGTACTCATCATACACACTTATAAATTTAAGTAATTCTATGTTGCTTGAGTGGATAATGTGGGAATCTAAAGTTACCTAAAATTAAGACCGTCTCATATGATGTTAATTTTAATAGTTTAATTACATTTACCAACATAAGTTGATTTAATGGGATGAGACACTAGATTCCTTAAGTTAGGAACTTAATTTTCCTCGTAATTTAATCCTTACTTCATCCACCTAAAAAAACAAAATTCATATGTGGATGAAAATATGACGATCTTATATTGTGGCATTCATTTTTTTAAATAGATATATGGGTCTATGATTTAATTTGGAGTGCACATTATCTTTCGATTTAGAGATTTGAGGTGATAAAATAAATAATTTATGTGTATTCCATAAAAAATATAAGAAATTAATTTGATATGGAAGCCATATAAAGAGATGACTAGTATATTAATTATATAAAGAAAAATTTCATTAAGAATCTAAGCATAGATATATAAGAGAAGTATATCTTGATTAAGTCGAAAAAAGCGTAATAAGGGCATAATGATTCATAATTTAATAAATAGAATATAAAGTTGGGGGACCTATTGAGAACCCTTAAAGAGGGATACTAATAAGAAGAGAAAAGTCCCGCTTAAAAGAATAATTAATTAAAGAATTTGGATTAATCCCGATAGAGGTTAATTAAGACCCACAGGTAATAAAACCCCAAAGCACAATAAAATTAATGTCCACAACCCTCAAATACATAAAAGAAAAGAGCAAACAACAGAGAACTTGAAAGCACCCAGCAACCTAACACCTTAATAAAGTTGTTTGGTGGCTGATGGATCCACGACCAATGCCACGATTCACATTTTCTCTATAATTTTTCCCAATTTTCTAACCCCTTTACCTCTTAGCCTTTATTTATTTATACATACATACTACCATAATAATTTTATGATACTATATTCCATATTTTTTTTATAAAAAATATCAAATTTAATATTTGATTTACATAAACTATATATGTCAAAAGTATTGAATAAAATAATCTTATTAGATATATATTAACTTTCAAAATTAGTTGATTTTTTCTTTCATTATCTGATTCTGACTTTGTCACTATCGACAACTATAAATCATTTATGATTATTGGTTTCATAATTTATTTTTAGAATTTAAACATGATTAAATAAAAGGAGAGACGGTGGGGGATAATACACAACTGAAGAATAATTAAATCAAGTAATCACCAACCGTTTAACGACTACTTGTTTGATGATGCTGGGAAAATGGTGTCGTTTCCAAAAGAGATTAGGTTTTGAATTATTAAAGGCAACAATATAAAGAAAACCCTGAAAAATGATGATGACGTTGATTGTAGAATTTGCTTTTATTGTATTATGAATATATATATATATATATATTCTTAAAATTAATATTATAAACAAATATTTAATAAACAAACGGTTGAAAAAATATTATATATTTATTTATATATATTCATTAAATTATATTATACAATAATTAAAATCTATTTCTTTATCTCATTTTTTTTAAAAATATAAGTATAATTACAAAACACGACCGAATTAAAGATTGAAATTTATTTGAATATGATCTACTTATAATAAAACTTAAATGAAAATATATTAAATCAGAATCTATACATAGTAAAATATAAACAAAAAGAAATACAATGATGTGACTTTAGTTTCAAGAATCCAAAACGTTTGAGAAGAATGAAGTAGAAAAAATTGCACGGGAAAGATGATGGATCTTTTCCTCTTTAAGAGAGATCCGTGAGCAAATTAACTATCGTTTCCAGTAATGATCAATTTCTCTATTACTTGAAAGGAGCACGTGCCATGCACGTCTAACAGTGCCCGTGAAGGTTGATCATTCATGGTAGGCATGTAAACGAACCGAACGAACACGAACGGATTTATGTTCATGTTCGTTCATTTAATAAATAAACGAACATACAAAAATTTTTTTTGTTCATGTTCGTTCATTAAGTAATATAGTTTGTTCATGTCCGTTCATTTAAATGATAAACGAATGTAAACGAACACAAACGAACGAACATAAACGAACATAATAAATGAACATAAACGAACAACACAAACACAAAAAGCAAACTTATTCGAACACAACAAATGAATGTAAAAAAAAGTAAACAACAAGAATAACAACTTAAAATTCTTTAATATAACCTGTAACTTTAGAGTTAATTTGTTCGAATACGAAAAAAATATACATAAATCATAAATAAGCTATATGAACATAATAAAGTCTTAAAGTTAATTTGTTCAACAAAACAATCTTCTTGAAATCCAAACAACTTCAATAATCTTCGTAACATATTAAACTTGCCCTCTGTTCGAACATAAATGAACGAATATAAACAACATATAATCGAACGTTCACGAACGTAAATGAACGAACGAGCCCTATGTTCGTGTTCATTTATTTAATTAAACGAATGCAAAATCTTGTTCATGTTCGTTTATTTAATAAATAAATAAACATAAACGAATTTCCCGCCGCACGATTCATGAACGTTAATTGGATTTGAACCATTTTCAATCAAACTGATTTCATTATCTAGCCAAATAAGGGTTTGGTACACATGAGACCACCTACTTCATTTATGTTAACTCATCCAATCAAAAGTTAAATAATCAAAACTTGTATGAATATTATTTGATTAAGACACGTCTTTAACCTTTTTTTAGAACATAAGATGTTTTTAGAAGATAATATCTTTATATTATTATAACACGATGCTATAAAAATATTCAAAATAAAAAAAGAAAACTTTATTTGATGTGCTTCTTTCTTCTTTATTGGTGCTAATGTAATGACACGCCCACTAACATAAAATAAACTAAACCAAGCCTCTATTGCCACCTCAGCTTTTATCCAAAACCTCTATGATTGAGTTCCATGCTGCACGCACGTACCGGGTTTCTTTTCGGAACTGTTGCCCTTTGCTGTCGTTTTATAAAATTTTAACAAGTAATGGGAAAAAAATCTTTAAAATGATAGATTTTTTTATTCTTTTAGAGACACCCAATGCAAATTAGCTATGAAGACCAATTTCCATTAACTTAAAGTAGCATGTGACATGCACGTCTAATCGTACCCATGAATGATGACAATTGCTTTCAATGATTGGATATGAACCGCATCCGATCAAATTTGTGAATTTTTACAAGCAACATGCCCTACTCTTTTCAACAGATGGTCCGACTTCTTTCCAGAACTTTGATTAAAGTCCAGTCTAATTATACCAATAAGGCCTAAACTGTGGCGACAATATTATATATTTATGCAATAAATAAGTCATCGACTCTGCAAATGAATTTGATACAACAGATTCGGTATTTGTCTCTTTCTCAGTGCCAATGTTCCCTTGGCACCGGGGGAAAACAAATATAATGTACACGCTCTACATTGATGCCGGCTTACGGATTCGCCAATCTCTCTTTGCTGATCATTAATGACTGGTAAGGCACCCTCTTAATTTCTACAAATGTCGAATGCTCCCGACTCATCGGCTGTTTCCACGGTTCCCCATCCATCTGCATAAATACATCTTTCCACTCTCCACCCCTAATCTCCAGTCTAATTGATGAAGCCTGCAGAACATACCGCATTTTCAGAACACACTAGGAACCATCCTCGTAAGAAACAGTGCAAAATGATTGGGGCATACAAAAAACATCTGTGAACACCATGACTGTTTAACCAACCTTCAATTTGTTAGGATGGAAATTACAAGTTACACTACCTGAGCAATATGTTTAGCAGTTATGAGTTCAACCATTACAAACGATGCATGCCATCCTTGCTTTAAGCCGAAAATTTCTAGGAGACCATCATCGGCATGGGCCTCAACAAAGCCTCTCTGGAACACGGATAAAGGAAATTGAAGGAAAACAGTTTAAACATGGAATTCGATCAATGCTGTCAACAAGCTCAACTTTACACATAAAGACAGACTGACATCCAACTAACAATCATAGCTAAGATATTGATCTAACATCATAAGCACGAGCCATAATAAAGCAAATAAATTTACATAATCAAGGAACAAAGCCAACCGCACAGATCTAAAGGCTAAATTTATGTTATTGCATCTAACCAAAAGTTAAATGCTCATTTCATTTATTCCCCTTGGAATTCATATCATCCAAATGGAAAATTATGAAAGAAACATTTGAATACTCTCTTCTCTTTTTCTCGTTTTGCAATATCGATTGGCAGAACAGTGTTCCCCCTTTCTCACTGCCCCCCCTCCCGCCCACACAATATCAGCAATTCCTTGTGACCAAGTTTTAACTTGAACAGACATTCAATATGCTGAAAGAAAAATTAGACAACTTGAAATGCATCATACCTTCTCCAAATAATCTGGTTTTAGGTTACCCCATGGATTTCGCCCACTTCCATAATTATGAAGATTTAAAGCAACAATTGCCCTCACACTAAAATAAAGTAGCATAATATTAGAGAGTGATTAAATCGTAAGCCATTTAGGGAGGAAATGCTTTTCATTGTAAATTTGGCAACATAGCTTGTCAAGCATATGGTTCAATAAAAGAAATACTACAGATGTAAATATATCTTAAAAACATTATAAGGTTACATAAGAATCATGAAAGCTAACAGTTAAAAAGTAACAAGACTGACTGCCAGATCCTAGAAAAATCAAGATGGTCATGTATCACATGGTAGAGGTAAATACTTCGAAATGTACCTTTTAGGGACAGGTATCTGCTCCCACTCTGAGCACCTGACCTTTTTTATATATATCCTTAAAATATTCTTGAGTCCCCTGCATTTAGAAATATATTTTAAATATATTCACATCAAAAAGGAAGTTCGTTTATTCCAAAAGGCAATTAACAAGAAATAGAGGCTCTTCTTCCATAATTCATGGAATGCTTCTTCTCAACCAAACAAAATAGTTAGTAGTATAATCCCAGTTTTTTTACTGGTCGACCAGGATTCCTACCGATTCATCGGTTTACCAATTCTTGGAGATAAACTGGACCACTGATTTCCAGCTGAACCGGTTCAATCATCAGACAAGGTTCCCTTTTTTCATCACTGTCTGTCTTTGTGAGAATCAAATTTTAGCTAGCTGACTGTTACATAAAAAGCAGTTCATTTCTTGTGCCTTGCCTAAGCGCCAAGGCCTATACTGTTTATGCAATAGTCAAACCCAACAAGTGCTTATTATACAGACACAGACACACATCCCAACAAAGCATGGATAGATATACACATAAACAACTATCATAATATCTAACCTTAAACTTGGATCACTCATGCAAGGTGTGAGAAACCAACCCTGAGTGCAACTGTAACTGGAGTAGATAATCTGAAACAAAAGTTGGACAAGTACAACTTAATATAACTCAACTTTAGCAAAATTAATATATTTTTTTGCAAATCCAAGCAAAAATAATGGCAGAAACAATAAAAGACACTGCCTAAGCCATGTTATATTTAAGCTGTTTATAATAATTCATAGAAGAAAAATTAAGTTCAAACATCTGAGTGTATGCCTATCCTAATATTGGATAATTCTACAGAAGAACTCCTTCCTCTTCTAATTACCAGAAAATCAGAAGGTTAAAACTGAGACAAAATGAAATATACATAAAAGACTTTCCTACCAGTTTTATGTTGTAGATTAATTTTTACTAACAGCTTTTCATGCATCCCCCTCATCCCATGTCAAAGTATTATGAAAAGAAAATATTAAAATGTAGGTAACAGGACTGAAGTGCAAAAAATTTAGTCACAAAAAGAATTAAATTGAGGAAAAACTTTAATTTATATACCTATATGTTTGGCAGATGGCCCTATAAGGCCATAACCATTAAGCAACTCCAATATATATATATATATTCTTGGTTGACACTATAGCATCCAGAGATCACAACAAAACATTATTCAACACACGGTCAATAAGTAAAAAATGTTACCTTATTTGAAATAGGACCTTGCGCAAGGAAAGGTTTCTCATTACGTAAATGATGGAACCCGTAAGCAACTTGTGCATCCATTCCTGAGTTAAAATGATAATAACAACAATGAACAGAAACACATCATAAGCAAGGATTCAATGAGTTGTCCTAAGTTGTAGGAGTAATATGGTCCCCCACCAAATGCCATTTTCAATAATCTTAATTTTGGTATGTTAACGTTTTAACCAAACGGAAAAATGCTATAACTCTATTCTGTTTCTTCTAAAATAAAGTAGCAGCTAACATACCGATATTAAGATTATCTAGTTTCTACATGAAGGTACAGCTCCTCAGCAACTGAATTTACACATGCATGAAATTAAACCAATATACTATACCTATGCTAAAGTAATTATAGAATACTCCTTCATAGCAGTTCATTTTGTCAGGAACGTTACCCTCAATCTCCAAAGTCTACAGTCACAGACATAAATTTTCATTTGAATTTGAAATTTCACATCATAAAATCACAATCAAGAGAAAATCGATTAAAAAATCACTAAAATTCATCTCTAAGTAACCATATTAAACCAGGTTTGGGAATAAGTTTTAGTTATATAATTCACATTACATTCGATAATGTACAATATATTGGATCAAATCATTAAAGCATATATTGATCTATGACCTCAAAAGTAGTATTTTCTTTCCCGAAACTTGTTTATATGTTTTATAGTAACAAGCAAAAATAGACGTAACACATTTTTACATATCATACAATGTGTTAAACACAAATTATATTTGGTGAACTCGTATAACTTAATAATCAATCTCTACAAACTCAAACAGATACATCTTTATTAATCTTCTTCAAAGGATTCAAAAACGGCCATGAAAGTAGAACAGAGGTTACTACCTGATCAAGATGACACTCTTCAGTAGCCTTCAAAGAATGGGGAGGATCAATAACTTCTCCGCCAGGCATTTGCACCACAAGATGCCAACTGTATCATCAAAGAAGTAATCACAGATATAGCAGCAAAGTAAAATTTATATAACAATAATGTCTGATGCAAACCCATTACTTATCATAAGAAACTGATACATACACGGATTCCTCAATAGCAGATTACCAAATGTAGAAGTAAATTTCGATCACCCAAAAACCAACAGTATGCAACATTAAAACAGAGTACAAATCATCATGTGATAAATGTATACTAACCTATCTAAGCGGCAAATTGGACCGGTAGTAGCTTTGTGCAGGGTTTTTTTCATTGCCGATCTCCAAGCAAAAGGAAATGAACCGCCCTGCAGTAACATTCAGAGCATGAGGCAACAAAGCAAGAGAAATAAACCAGCAAACAAAATCAAAACTTAAAATTTAAAAGTATCTTACCCAACCATAGCTTCTAGACAAGTCATTGCCGGTACCTAGTGGAATGATGGCTACAGGAGGAACCGGATCCCGGCCCTTTTGGTGAAGTTCTCCAAGACATCCAAGTACCCAACCAACTGTACCATCACCTCCTGCAACCTGCTCATTCATACAGAGTCGTCTGACATCAGCTTGCAATGCTTGAATAACATCAAACCAATGAGTAATATACAATTAAACCCCCAATTTTAACCCAAAGGTTATGCATAAAAGTAAAATCACGGACGTCAACCCTCAGGGCGAGAAAAAGCTTTATTTTTTTAATTTAATACTTTGAAAAATTATCATTTACTTTTAAAGCTAGAAAAAAAATCACTTTTTGAATCTTACAGAATGTAAGAGTAACTAACGCGGGAACATCCCAAATCCTCTTAGGAACATTATAAAGAACCCATTTTTTAAAAAAAATGTATAGGGAAGGCAAGTTTACAAGTTGTAAGAAGTTGGTAGAAACATACTATAGCTCTAATGTTCCGTCGTGTCTCCTTTGCACAGATATCTCCGTTGTTGGCCCACTTCTCAAGGCAAGCTAGTCCATACCTCACAAATTCATGCGGTTTCACATCGAGGAGGTCAAACACCTACATTTACACAATTATGATTTTTTTATAACTAATTTACATAAATGTCTTTAAATAAATAAATAATATATACTTAAAGAACAATTACCTGCTCTTCGCTGATTAATTCCTGGAGACGCTCTATAAGGACCGGTCCGTGACGGCCACCGCTATGGGAGTTAATAAAAACGACCATAGGGGATTCAGGAATAGGAGCACCGTCAGAGGAACGCGAACGGAAATGGTGATCACCGCCGTCGGCGTCTTTTTTCCTAATGGAATCTAGCATCGCGAGGCGTAGATACTGAGGCATCAAGAGCCTCCGTCTGAGCTCTTCTTTATCGATTCTAACACCGGCCAAACCGCAAGCTCTTATCCAGTCCATCATCGAGGAAAGAGCCACGATCCGCGTCGTCGATGAATTCCCTGCCGACGTCGGCGAATCCATATTTTCCAGAATCTTCTTTTACTGTAATGTTTGTTTATCAAATCAAAAAAAGAAAGAAAGAGAAAAGCATGTATGTGAGTAAAGGCGGAGGAGTATACTAATATTCTATCTATATTTAAGGAGTATAAAATACAGTGAGCGAATGTAAGGAAGGAGAAAAGAGGTTGGTTTTTCAGTTTAGTCTTTTCTACGGTTTAATTTCTCTTTCAGTCCCTGCACGTTTTAAACTTTTTAACTTTTGTTGTATTTTCTACGGTCTAAGTTGAATTTGTTCCGAGGAAAGTATGTTTATAAGTGCCGGCAGTCCGGCACTTACATAACTTCTGTCCATTTGACTGATAATTTTTATTTGTTACAAAAATTGGGAGAAACATACACAAAATCCTATTGCCAGTTTGCCAGCATTGTGCATCCTTTTATCATTTAATATAAAGTAATTTTTAAAATATATATTATTTTTTGTTACAAAAATTTCAACAAAAAAATACTATTATCACTACTTGCATATGAGAAAAATAATAACTAAAAGATATTTATAGCAAAAAACTTTGATGGAAATGCTATTTTAAATAAAATTTTGTTTAATGTTTTAAGTGCATTGTGAATTAATTTAGATTCAAAACAACAAAAATTATTTAAATTTTGAGTTAAATTTAAACTTGAATCAAAATCCACAGAATTTAAAACATAACATAAATTTAAATAATCGAAATGTGTGATTTTGAATTATTTTCTTTATAAATTTCTTAATATTTTACGTACATGTCCGACCATTTAGCACATGGGAATTATAATATCAAATTTATTCTGAAATTTGAATTTCGTACCACATGATTAATGTTGTGTTAGACTTTGGTTGTGGGCTCGTGGTCCTTGACACTAACATCTCTACTTGATAAAAAGGATTTAATGAGACAGTTGACATCCCATTTATACCTCACCGTCCTTCCGGTCACAACTACTTCCATTAATGTCTTAGGAAATAAAAAGAAACACGCTTCCATCTATTTTTATTATATAATAATTTTAAGAGTTAATTACATCATATATATTCAAATTATATTTTTCATTTTAAATTAATCTCTAAACTTTTGAATATTCTAATTTCATTCTCAATCTATGATTCTTATTCTAAATTAATCTTTAAACTTTTAAATATTCCAATTTCATCCTCAACCTATAACCTTCATTCTAAATTGGTCCTCAAACTTTTAAATATTACAATTTCATCTCCAAATTCATCCAAATATGTAATTGGTTTTAATCATAATTTAATCTAAACTTTTTTTCAAACATATAATAATATAGTTTGACCTACTGATTTTATTAACATGGAATGTGATTAGTATATACATATAATTTAAGATGAAAAATGAAATGTTGAAAAAGTTTGGGGACTAGTTTAAAATGAAGGATATAATTTGGGGATGAAGCTAAAATGTTAGTTTTGGGATGAACATTAGAATGATAATCATAATTTAGGGATGGAATTTAAATATTTAGAAGTTTATAAACTAATTTAAAAAGAAAATTGCAGTTTAAAGGATGTATGATGTAATTAACTCTAATTTTAATAAATATATATACACAAACATTAAATTATACATGTATAACCAACTGACTTGTCTAGTGGGATGATGTCCTAGATTCCTTAAGTAAGGTTAGGGGTTCGAATCTTGATGTTTGCGAATGGAGCAAACTGAGTTGGGAGGGTTGTCATCGCTTCTGTAGTACCAATCCGGATTAGTCGATTAATAGATCAAATACACGTGGTTATACAAAAAAATAAAAAATATACATGTCTAAAAAGTCAATTATTATTTAAAATGTGATATATATTTGAGTAAACTAATACAAGGGATTAGGGGTGTTTAATTAGGAATGTTGGTTAACGGATTGAATCAAATAATCTAAAATTTATTAATTGATTTTTTTCTTTAATAGTTAATTGAACTAATCTTTCTTTGAAAAATTTAACCGAAACAAATAAAGCTTAGTTAATTCGATTGATTTTTAAATTAATCAAAATTTATAAATAATATATATTATATATTAAATATTTTTAGTTAATTTGGTCAGACAATACGATTAAAACCAACGTTTGAACATCCATGAGACTAAATAATATACAAATAATGTAATAAATATTTAATATTTTTGGTTAATCGATTAATTTTGTTAATTATTTAACTCATAACATAATTAATCGATAATTGAAGTTTAAAAAATTATTAATCATTAATCGATAAAATCTAAAATTAACTCATCAATTAACCAAAAAAAACTTTGACTGAATTGATCATTTCAGTTAAAACCAAAGTTTAAACACACTACATGGGAAAACGACACAAAATCACTAAAAATGACAGAGATTATAACCTATTAAAATCTTTTAAGTATAGTGATATTTAAATTATTTTTAATTTAATATTAATTAAATACAATTTTATTTTTCATAACTTTTAAAATTAATATTTAATAAAATATCATTCTTCAAATATATATATTAATCCTTCCAATTTTTAATTCTATGTCTGTCCCTACTAATACTTTTGATTTCGTCCATTCTTATACGGGTTGTGAAGTATGGGATTTAAATTGTTTTGTTCACGTTTTAATTATAAATTATCTACCAATATATATTAATTTAAGTGGTAAGTAATTTGATATAACTTAAGTAAGATATCGAGTTCGAGTTATTGTGTATGCAGAAAATACTTGCTGGGAGATTCACCTACTAAAATCAAGTGTAAGACACGAATCGATCTGAATTAATCAAAACAAAATCTTAGAATCGAAATGACAAAAAAATATAAATATAACCTATCTCAAAGGAGAACCTGTGAACTTTGAATGCCAACTATCAACTATAAATTTATTACAATGGACCTGCATTTTACGTAAAGTCCCAGCCCACTTACCTCCATCTCAAGTAGAATCACTATTCTTTTTTTATTTTAGAAAATTAAATTAAACTAGTTATTTGCATCAAAATAAAAACATATCATGTCAACGAACTCAATTATTATAATAAATCTAATAATTATTATTTAATGTACTGGTGGTGAATAATTTTGTTGCCTATTCCCTATCCATTTAGAAAACCTTTTTTTTCACTCAGTTTTGTGGGGTGCAATTGTATTAAATTGTAACTTCAAAATTGTAAGGGGATTAAAGCACAATTTTCCCATTTGGGACGCCCCCGACTCTGCCCAACTCACAATCTCACGAGTCAATACAATCTTTTGACCATTTTTATTTAATTTAATTTTTTAGATAACTTAAGTGAAATTAAAAAGAACATGTTATATTGATCATTATATCACTTGCCTTTCTCGATTAGGGTTTTCTTTAACCTAAGTTTTTTTTCACTTATTCTGTGTCGCCTTATTTATTTTAATTTTTGTTTAATTAATGATATATTAATTTTTGTTTAATTAATGATATATTAATTTTAATAGTAGTTGTCGATCGTAAGTGATTATTTTTATTTTTTATTTTTAATACTATGTTTTTTGTTTTCTTTTTTGTTATTGATTTTTTTAATAAAAAATTTGAATAAGAATCTTTATTTTCGTGACACGTTTTTTTCCTGCTCTTGTAGCACAGTTGTTTTGGTAATCGAATAAAGACCGTCACAATATTTAGTTTCTAATTGTTTTTCGATGATCCATGATAAAAAGTTATTTGTTGATATAATCAGAATTGTGTAGTCAAAAAAATATACCTGATAATTTAGTTTGGTTACCATTATTTTATCACTTCATAAAATATTTCATTCGATAGAAACAAAGAGTTTTTTATAAAAGTTAATCAACTCTTTAAATAAAAGACATTATTCTTAGGGGAATGTTTTGTTTCTCTTTATACATTTATGTTTAATATTTTTAGTAATTACTGTTTCATTTTCTCTATATTTTTAAATACGTTATAATTCTAATATATTCCATTAAATTGATTAATTAAATTGATTTGTTATTGTTAAAATAAAATCTAAAGATTTAATTAAGTGCTAAAAGTTTTAGAATCATTTTATTTCGAAAATTTGAGGGCATCTGGAGCCCATTTTATTTTCCATTCAAGAAAGATTTCAGTTTGCAGAGAGAGTTGAAGCCAAACGACCGCGAACGACGCCGTTTCTATGTTAAGAAATCGGCAAGTCGTTTTGATTGAAGTCCCGAAACGCCTGCTCCGGCCTCGCTCGTTCCTTCCAGAGTCCAGACCCAGTTGCAGGCTTGTATCTCGCTGCCTCTCTCTGAGTGATTTTGTTTAGGTTTCGATTCGATCGGATTGTAGAAGATGAGAGTACATTTCATTTTCATTCTTATTCTCTTCTTCATTGCTTTAGTTCTTCCATCATCTTCTTCTGCTCCCAAAGACCCATTTCTCGGAATTTCTCCCCAAGGTCTTTCCATCTTTCTTTCAATATTCAAATCAATTTGTTGATTCTTGTAATTATGCTCTGAGTTGACACTATCTGTTACCAATGATATTTAGATGAGAAGTACTACAAGTCATCATCGGATAGAATTAGCTGCAAAGATGGATCCAAGAAATTCTCCAAATCTCAGCTCAATGATGATTTCTGCGACTGCCATGACGGCACCGATGAGCCTGGTATTCTCTCCCTTCGGTTTTCCTTTTTGTTTTAATGGGTATTTATGCTATGGGGCATCTCGTTATTAACTCTCATTTGATGTCTTAGGTACATCGGCCTGCCCGGCTGCAAAGTTCTATTGTAAAAACGCTGGACACATTCCGCAACTCTTGTTTTCTTCGAGAGTGAATGATGGTGTTTGTGGTAAGTGTTCTTACTCTGTTCTAACCTCACTGCATTTCCATGGAAATGGCGGGTATTTGATCCTCGCATACTCTCTGTTTATATTGAACTGCTCTTCACTGGTTTCGAATACCCAGATTGTTGTGATGGGAGTGACGAGTATGATGGTAAAGTGAAGTGCCCCAATACGTGTTGGGAAGATGGCAAAGTGGCTAGAGATAGGTTGGTCAAGAAAATTGCTATATATAAGGAAGGGGCTACTCTGCGAAAGGTGGAAATTGAAAAGGCTAAATTAACCATAGCCAAAGATGCAGCTGAACTAACAAAGCTTAAAAATGAGGAGAAGATATTGAAGGGCCGTGTAAAGAGCTTAAAGGTAACACTTTATTCTGAAGATTACGTGATGTTCATCCTATTTTCATTGTGATTGTACCAATGTTGTACTTTCATCTAACTCAATAGGTATTTGTTATGACTTCAAAGCACTGTTGTTATCTAATCTAGTCATTATGCAGGTGTAGCAGAAAAAGACTTCCCATTTTGTTTCATAAACTGACCAATGGATTTGTTTTTTTAAAAAGAATAAAAAGAAGAAAGCGGCTGACTAACTTATAGTCTCTTTGCCCTTCCATTTTATGACAAATTCCTTTGTTCAAAATACATTATCCATTCTTTATATGTGATTTCCCCCCCTTCTTTGTTATTTTTCGTTACAAATATGGTGCTAATGCATTGAAAAGAAAAATGTTTAGGAGATTTTCTTTCTTCATTATGATTTATTATTCATTTTCACTATTGGCTAGTTTATTGTACACACTAAAGTTTCTTCTATGCTTTGTTATTTGATTTGTTGTGATTACTCTCTATATAGAAATGAAGTATCCCTTTGGCATAAAGCCAAGTAGAATTTTATTGAACTTAATTCTAAGCCAGGTATCAAGAATTCACAATACAATTTTCAGCATTAGATATTTTATTTTTCCGTATAGTACCCATATTGCGTATACATGGGCTTCAAATGATCAAATTTTCATCCAATGTTGTTATAAAGATTGACCTAAGGGTCCATTTTCTTTATCTTTTACTTGTGCAGAACGTAAAGAACAGATAGAGAAAGCAGAGGAGAAAGCAAGGTTGCAGAAAGAGAAGGAAGAAAAAGAAAAAAGAGAAGCAGAGGAAGCGTCAAAGGAAAAAGGGAAAGCTGATGAGGAAGAAACTAGCAGTGAAAACAAACCCACAGAAAGTAAACTTGATGATATAATTGGTAATGTGGAGGATTCTTCTTCAAATGAGGTCAGACTGGTTGTTTTAATTGTCCCTTTAGGTGTCACATTGAACATTTTGTTTCTTCTGGTTGTGATTTTATTGTCTGTCACTATCATCCCTTTGGCAGGCTGTCAAAGGAGAACACAGTGATGCTGATCTGGCAGCAGAAGTTGAAAATAGTTCTTCTTCCAAAATTGAAGTCGCTCCAGTTGGTATGGTAGAGGAGGTAAGCTGAGACATTATAATGGCCTATTCTTCCTCATAGAATCTCCAAATGTTTGTCTACCATAGTTCTATGCTGGACCATGACGCAATTGAACTTTCTTATGTAGCATGTCTTGGAAAATAAGCATGAAATTGCTTCACCAACACACACAGATGTTTCTTCTGTTGCAAGTGAAATTGCTCATGATGCTGGAAGCAAAATATCACCTGATGGAGACAAGAAAGCAGTAAGTTTCTTTACTCACCATATTTCCCTGTTCTGAAGAAGCTTCTATATGATGCCATGCTATAATTTGATAAAGAAATTGTTATCAAATTGGACTAGGGAGATAAGCTCCATTAAGTTGCTCTTTGGAAATAAGATGTTGAAAAATGTTGCTGGACAAGTTTGGTAGAATAGCTAATTTAACCCAATGATCATGGTTACACTGATTAAAAAATATAACAAAATGTATTATAATAAAGAAATTAAGGTCTCATGAATAGCTTAGAAAGAAGAAAGAGATCAAATCATGAAGTAAGGTTTTAACAAAGGAAAAATACTTTGTCCCTCTCCTTCATCACTCCTGATGTGGCAATAATCTTTTTGTGACTTGCCAATGAATTTATAGATCCCACAGTTGAATTTGTCCAGTAACTATCTGCCGTGTCATGGAGTACAATTATTTGAGACAAAACTGGTGGGGCAAGTAGCCTGGTTCTTCAAAGAAAGGTTTATGGAAAGAGGTTAAGCTGGTGCTTTTGGTTTTAATTATCAAACTTTATCCTGCATTGACGTAAAGCTATCTCTTTTCTGGTTTTGTATTCTCTTGGAACAACTTCAGTAATTTTCTGTTATGAGGTATAAGAAAGGGTATGTAAATGAAAGGGAAAAAGGAACCTTTGGTTGTATTCTATTTGCAGCTTTAAATGTATGAAGCTTTTACTTTATTACATTCTACTCCATTTGGGTATATTTTTATGAACAAGAAACAGCACAAATATTTTGTCATGCGTGGCTTGATAAGTTTCTTGTATCTCATCTTTGTTTGTCTATATTATTGCAGGAGAGTGAAGCATCATCTGAAATTTCTGAGGGATTGTCGAGGGAAGAGCTAGGTCGCATTGTTGCTTCCCGTTGGACTGGGGATAGTACCGAGAATCAAGGTAGCAAAAAAGATCAAGCCAATGACAGCCATGAAGAGATGCCCAAGGACACACATGATGAGCAATATGATCACTATGCTTCCGATGCTGATGAAGCCACCGGAAAATATGATAATATAGATGATGAACTAGATGAAAGTTATGAAGAGGAGAGTCATGATGACACGACTCCATACAACTATGATGAACCTGACTTGTCAGGTGTGCTGTTCTTTTCCAGTCGATATTTCATTTTAAGCTGGGCAAATTCAATCCCTAGGCTTAATTACTTTTATTTATGTTGTTAGATACAACTTCCTCGTATAACTCATCTTGGTTGGAGAAGATACAGCAAACATTTTGGAACATTCTAAAGACCTTTAATTTGTTTCAAACTCCAGTGAACATATCAGGTATATTCTGAAGAATCTGAACTCCTACTGCTGTTTACTGAAAATTTAAGTGAGTGTATGAAATGAGAAAGCCATTCTGTCTTGTTCAGAGGCTGCTAGTGTATGCAAGGAATACGATGAATCCAGTGCCAAGTTATCTAAAATACAATCAAGGATATCAAGTTTGACACAAAAGCTAAAACATGATTTTGGTATGTAATATATTGTTTCAATGTCTAAGCAGTGAACATTGAATTTGTTGCTTTGGCCTCTAGAAACTGAACTTCGGTTTAAAATTACAGGACCTGAGAAGGAGTTCTATGCATTCTATGGTCACTGTTTTGAGATCAAGCAGAATAAGTTGCGATCTTGTTGTAGTAGTTTGTTTAGTTATTACTTACTCTGTAATATAGATTGTATTTCCATTTGTTTCACCTTTAACGACTTAAGACTTTTGGCTTCAGGTATGTTTACAAAGTTTGTCCATACAAACAAGCTTCTCAGGAAGAGGGCTACACAACAACTCGTTTGGGGTAGGTTTATTGCAGTTATGTTCTCTCTTTGATTGGATCCTTCTTGTCCTTTCTGCACAGTGAAAACTTGTGATGTCATTTGAATGATAATGGGGATAGGATATGTTACCTGAAATCTTTCTTAATTTTGAGATCAACAATTATTTAATTCTTGCCGATGGAAAATTGTTTAGAGTTGGATATCTTAGCTTTCCAATCAACCATTATTTGGAGAAACTTTGGACTATTCGTCCATGTTTGTTGTATATGCTTTGGAGAACACATGTCCAACATGTAATAAACATGGGAGTGGTGGTCCATCCCCTTTGAGATATATGGAAAAAAAGAAAGATGAACTTATCTGTATCGGGCACGTATTGAACATCCTCGTATATTTTAGATATTTTCTTTGTATTTTCTATTGTAATATGCTTTCGCCCCTAACATAAAATCCTGCATCCGTCTCTGCCTTTGAACTTGAGTTACATAGGACTATATAATCAAGGAGTAATATGCTTCTTTGTTGCATTCATGGATGGAGGCTTGTAGGTTTTTAAGCCTTTGAGCATGTGGATTTTCTTCAAACTGAATATTTATAATTTTCCTATCCATATGTTATTACTAGGAGTTGGGACAAATTCGAGAACTCATACAGGATGATGGTATTTTCTAATGGAGATGGGTGCTGGAATGGCCCTGATAGAAGTATGAAGGTACTGTTGCGTTATGTGATTTCATGTCCTGGTTTGTTGTTACTAGAGGAACTCATCTCCACAAGTATTTCTTCGACTAAGTGGGCTGTTCAATTTCGAAATGGTTGTCTTTAAATTTTATTGTAGACTTCTGCCGGAGTGAGTTTTGGGTTAAACAAAAATAATGAATAATATTGTTATTCTACACACGTTCTTCATCCTTCCAGGTGAAATTGAGATGCGGTTTGAAAAATGAGATAACTAATGTCAATGAACCCAGCCGTTGCGAGTAAGATTCTCTCTCTCTCTCTCTCTCTCTGTTGCCCGTGCATGCATGGTCGTGTCTTCGTCCTAACACTTGGTTTGTACGGCAGATACGTAGCTTCACTGTCTACCCCGGCTGTTTGCGTGGAAGATAAGCTAAAGGTAATCTGCCGATACGACAATGAATTTATTGATGTCAGTTCTGCTCTGTAATTTCTAAAAAGGTCGGCAAATCTTATTTGTGTTAGGAGTTGCAACATAAACTAGATGTGATGAACCAAGAACAATCTCAGGGACATGATGAACTTTGACCAGCCTCGATACTAATTTTGACATGCCATCCGCTCGGATAGAAGATGTTGAGGAAATGCGAAATGTTGCCTTTTTTTGAACTGGTAGAGTAAAGGATCTCAAGCATTATGGATATTGAACGATTAAACATGATCGATTTCATGTCCTCTTATACATTACATCAACAACAATGCTAAATCGAGTTAAACTCAAATCAAATATTTGTTATTTTTAAAAGTGAAATGAGCATATATGATTTACTGTGAATGGGACAATTTTATTTATGATTGAAAACACAACCTCATTGGAAATTTTAAAATATATTTAATGATTTAAGTATAAATTAATCTAAACGAATAGGATTTTAATATAATAAAATTCTCTCTCGTCAATTGTTTATCATCATAACAAAAAACGTAAATAAAAAATAAAGATGATAGTTTCAATTAATCCATAATTACTTCGTCATATTACATATATATTATTTTACAAATAAATAGATAAATCAAGTGGTCGTCCTTTCGTGTATAAACTGAATTCCTGGAGGAAAGATCAAACTTCATTTGATTTGTTCTACACTTGTGCTAGTAGTTCTACACCGGGAAATAGGGAGACGAAAACGGGGTCTGCTTCAGTTTTGATTTCCTCATACAAATACTTATACTTTGCTTCAATATAAAAATAATTAAATAAATACAAAAAAAGGAGAAGAAAAATGAATAATACTGCAAGTACAGGACCTGGAATGGAGAACAAGCCGAAGACGAAGATCGTATGCACGCTGGGGCCTTCATGCAGGTCCGTCCCTATGATCGAGAAGCTGTTGAGAGCTGGGTTGAACGTCGCTCGTTTCAATTTCTCTCATGGATCTCACGCCTACCATCAAGAGACTCTTGATAATCTCAGGGCTGCCATGATCAGTACCGGTATCATCTGCGCCGTCATGCTCGATACCAAGGTGCGTACGTATTTCCGATATCATCTTTTCAACTTTTATCCGCTTCTAATTAATCTCTCTTTTTTGTCTTTCAACATCAACATTAATCAGATCCAAATCGTAGTGTTTTAGCATTACGTATTAATAATTTTGAACAATCAGAACTTTCAAGAAATATGTTCCTTCCCTAATCTTCTATCTCCTACATTTCAGATTACTAGCATATACGTAGTATATCTCGGTCAAATTTTAGTTTCGATCCTCTTACTATATTTGAATTTAAAATTGAGCCCTTTTATTATAATTTGGCATAATTTGATCATTGGGGGAGGTGAAGAGTTCAAACCTTGATAAGACGATACCAATACCATTTAACCTTTGGGGCACACTTTTATAATGTTACTAGACCATTAGTTAATTCAAATAATTAATTATATTAATTATTCCTATTGAAATGTTAACATGGATATTTTATTAAAGACACTCAACTCATCATATTAACAAGTATTTTTGTGCGTGTCGGGAGAGGTGCTTTAAGAAAATCTTTTTAATCAAAATAGTCAAAGCAATTAATTATTTGAATTAATTAATGATATTATAAAATAGAATGAATTCTGAACAAAAATAAATATAAAAGGACCAGATTATTTTAGATTAATGTATAGAGAACTGCTGTTCAAAAAAATAATAATGTGCGGAGAACTAAATACTGCATTTAAGCATAGTAAAGGGACCGAAATTATAATTTGATTGAAAATTTAATTGTTATCCTAACATCATTCTCATCATCCTTAGTTCGAATCAATTAAATTAGTAATATTAATGAACAAAGTGAGATGAGGTGGTTTTGAGTGGTTCACTTAATGGAGCGAGTACCGTTAGTTGATTAGAGTGACTTAAGCATGGCCGGAGGGTTGATAGAGAGAAGGGATGAATAATTTTATGTTTGTGGAAGAATTTTTAAAATTTTAGGAGAAAATGTATTTATAAATTTTAAGGAATAAAAATATTTTTAATTAAAATTCATAAAAAATTTAAAATATATCATAATTTTAAATTTTCAGAGATACTGCCCCTACTTTCCCTCTTCAATCCATCCTTGAGTAGAAGAAAGAGGAGATATATGCTGATATATACACAGTGGTGGGGATTAGAGCTTCCAGAAGGTGGGCACGTGCTTATTTGTAATTGAATTTTTTGATAAATTACATATTTTACTGATGGTGTACACCTGAATTTTATTTGCCCACTTATTTAAAAATTTTATATTTTTAACATGTGTGTTCACCTTAAAAATATTTCTGGATCTACCGTTGTATAGCTACTGTATGTTTGTGTTATAGAACCAGCAATGGCTGAAACGTAAAAATCTTCGTAACTCGTATGTTATATAAACTTGATTTGATGCTAGTTACGTAATATTCTTCTTCACTGGTATAAAGCTGAGCTGATAGAACCCAACTATTTATTCATACGTGAAAACTCCACCCAGGGTCCTGAGATTCGAACAGGTTTTCTCAAGGATGGTATATTAGGAAATAAACCGAGTACAAGTAATTCCCCTATAACCAGATTAGTGAGAATGCGAAATAAAAGCGAAAAAATAATACACGAAAATTGATAACGGAGTTCAGCCAATTGTGCTTACGTCTCCGGCTGCTGCAGATCTTTTACTAAGAGAGAAAATTTACAGGTGTTTACAAAACACTCACCACTCACAAGAAAACTCTCTGTATAAGAAGAAAGAAATGTTTTGGGATGATTTTGAAGCTAAATGAGCTAGGGTATTTATAGTTGAAACTTAGGGACTAATCTTTGTAAATACCCTAAAGTTCAATGACTCAATTTTGTAATTATCCCTATTACAAAATAATAAAAAATTTAGCCCCCTATTATTATTATTTTCAAGCAGCCGCCAGCTACTAATAATTTTGCAGCCCATGTGCTGCTTTGACCAACAATCTCCCACTTGAAGACTTATTTTAATATGTCTTCACACCTCGATCGATGCAGCAGTATTTCTGGTCTTTTATTCTAGCATGCCAATGAAGTGAACACAACTTCAGTTTGTCCGTAGTCACCGTCTTTGTTAACATGTCTGCTGGATTTTGAGCTCCACTGATCTTTTCAAGTTTCAAAATCCCATCTTCCAGAAGAGACCGGATAAAATGATATCGCAATTGTATATGCTTCGTCCTGGAATGAAAAGACGGATTCTTTGCTAGATGGATAGCACTTTGACTATCGCAATACAAGATATTGTTTTCTTGTTTCTTGCCTAACTCTTCCAAGAAACTTTGGAGCCAAACCATCTCCTTGCTGGCTTCCGTAATAGTGACATATTCTGCTTCAGTTGTGGAGAGAGCAACTATCTTCTGTAGTTGAGAAACCCAACTCACTGCAGTTCCTCCTAGAGTATAGACATACCTGTAGTTCTCCTTCTGATGTCAACATTTCCGGCTAAGTCAGCATCTACATAGCCTGTCAGTATTGTATCTCCACCTTTGAAACAAAGTGCTTTGTCTGTGGTACCCCGCAGATATCTGAGGATCCATTTGACTGCTTCCCAGTGTACCTTGCCCGGATTATTCATGTACCTGCTAACAACTCCCACTGCATGAGCAATATCTGGTCTGGTACAAACCATGGCATACATCAGACTTCCAATTGCTGAGGCATACGGCACCTTCACCATGTGTGCACGTTCTTCCTCCGTCTTTGGTGATTGGTCTTTGGAGAGTCTGAAATGAACACCTAAAGGTGTACTTACTGATTTAGCATCTTGCATGTTGAACCTGGAGAGTACTTTGTTGATGTACTCAGCCAGTGATAACATCAAAGTCCCCGACTTTGTGTCTCTCTTGATCCTCATCCCAAGAATCTGCTTTGCAGCACCCAGATCCTTCATAGCAAACTGCTTCGACAATTTTTGCTTCAAGTTTATAATCTCTTGCATGTCTGAACCTGCAACGAGCATGTCATCAACGTACAACAATAAAATAATGAAGCTGTTGTCGAACCTCTTGATGTAGCAACAATGATCTGCTTGGCATCTGGTAAAACCACTGCTACCCATGAAGCTATCGAACTTCTTGTACCACTGTCTGGGAGCTTGTTTTAAACCATACAAGCTCTTCTTCAACCTGCATACCAGGTTTTTCTTGCCTGCCTCTATGAAACCTTCTGGCTGCCTCATATAGATTTCTTACTCCAAATCACCATGAAGGAAAGCTGTCTTTACATCTAAATGTTCAAGATGTAAATTTTCTACAGCTACAATTTTCAACACCAGTCTGATTATAGACAGTTTCACGACTGGAGAGAAAATTTCATTGTAGTCAATACCTTCTTTTTGCTGAAAACCTTTGACTACCAATCTTGCTTTGTAGCGTTTGCTCTCATCGTGCTCTTCTTTGATCTTGTAAATCCACTTGTTATGGAGCGCTCTCTTGCCTGGTGGTAATTCAGCTAATTCCCACGTCTGATTTGACATAAGCGAGTCCATCTCATCTTTCATGGAAGACTCTCACTTGACTGAATCATCCACCTGCATCGCTTCATCATAGCACTCTGGTTCACCATTGTCAGTCAGCAACAAGTAGTGCAAAGAAGGCGAATACCGTTGGGTTGGTTTAGGAATTCTGGAGGAGTGTCTCAGTTCTGGTGTGCCTGGTTCTTCCTCTTGAACTGCTTCAGGACTGATCTGAACATCATTTCCAAAAATCTCCTCGAACTCAGCAAATTTCTTTGTTTCAGCTTCGGTATTACTTGATTCTGCGGTTGATCTGTCTTTGTACATCACATTTTCATTGAAAATAACGTCTCTGCTTCTGATGATCTTTCGATTTTCGTAGTCCCAAAACCGGTAACCGAATTCATCACCACCGTAACCAACAAAGACGCATTTGTTGGACTTGGCATTAAGTTTACTTCTTTCAGCAGAGTTTATGTGTACGTAAGAAATACAACCAAACACTCTTAAGTGTGAAAGGTTTATTTCTTTCTTGCTCCAAGCTTCCTCTGGTATTCGACCATCCAAAGGAACTGAGGGCCCACGTTTGATCAGGTAAGCTGCAGTGTTGATAGCTTCAACCCATAGAAATTTGGGCAATCCGGCATGTATCATCATGCTTTTGGCACGTTCATTCAGAGTTCTGTTCATGCGCTCTGCTACTCCATTTTGTTGCGGTGTCTTGGGAACTGTTGTCTCCATCTTGATCCCATTGTTTGCGCAGAAATCTCTGAATCTATTATCTCTGTACTCTCCTCCATTGTCAGACCTCAACTGCTTGACTTTCAAATCAGTCTCATTTTCCACCATGGCCTTCCATTTTCTGAAGGTATCAAAGACTTCTGATTTCTTTTCAGAAAATAAACCCACACCTTCCTTGTTGAATCGTCGATGAAGGTGACATAATATAGTGAGCCTGCAAGAGATAGAACTAGAGATGGTCCCCATACATCAGTATGAACCAATTCTAACCTTTCTGCCTTGGGTGTCTTGCCAATCTTTGCAAAATTGACTTTCTTTTGTTTGCCAAAGATGCAATCCTCGCATAGTCCGACATCTACATTCTTTAGATCCGGCAGCTTTCCTTTTGACAAAAGTGTCTTCATCCCTTTCTCGCTCATATGGCCAAGCCTTTGGTGCCATAGGTTTGATTTTCCATCAACATATGATACTGCAATGATATTCTCTAAATTTGAGGTTACATAGAGAGTACCAGTCTTCTTACCATGAGCAATGACGAGTGCTCCTTTGGTAATCTTCCATTCACAGCCTGAAAAAGTTGTACTGTATCCTTCTCCATCAAGCTGTCCAACAGAAATCAGATTTCTTTTGAGGCCAGGAATATGTCTCACTCCTGTCAGCTTCCAGGTGGTCTGGTTTGGCAACTTTAGTCGAATGTCTCCTTTTCCACGATCTTCAAGGTTTCATCATCAGCTAGATGAACCTTCCCAAAATCTCCACTGACATAGTTCTCCATGATTTCTTGGCACGGGGTGGAGTGGAAAGATGCTCCTGAATCCAAGATCCATGATTCAATCGGACTATTGACACTTAGAATCATGGCAGCACCTGTCTCCTCTGTCATGTTGGTAGATTCTTGTACGCCGGTATTTTTCTTCAGTGCTCGATAATCTCTTTTGAAGTGACCCTTCTTACCGCAATTATAACAGGTAAAATCTTTATTTCTGTTCTTGATTTTTCCCTTCTGGATTTCGATCTGCCACGATTTGAATTTCTTTATGAAGTTCTCCCTCTAGACTCCGTGTGCAAGGCTGAGGAGGTTGATGCATCACCCCATTCTCTCCTTCGAATTTCTTCACTCAATACTAGGTCACGAACATCGTCGAATTTTAATTTGCTGTTTCCCGAAGAACTGCTGACTGCTGTAACAGTAGCATTCCAACTGTCTGGTAGAGATGATAAGAGAATTAAAGCTCGAACTTCATCATCGAATTCAATTTCCACTGAACTCAACTAGGTTGTGATTGTGTTGAGTTCATTTAGGTGTTGTGCCACCGATGCCCCTTCCGTCATCCGTAAATTGAATAATCGCCTCATCAAATGAACTTTGTTTGAGGCCGATGGCTTCTCATACATACTGGAGAGAGCCGTCATAAGACCCGCCGTGGTCTTTTCCTTTGCTATGTTGAAAGCAACATTTCGGGACAACGTCAGTCGGATGACTCCGAGGGCTTGTCGGTCGAGAAGAGCCCAGTCTTCATTCTTCATGCCCTCTGGTTGCTTTCCTGAGAGAGGTTGATAAAGATTTTTCTGGTACAGAAAATCTTCAATCTGCATCTTCCAAAAGCCAAAGTCCGTACCATCGAACTTTTCAATTTTCACCTTCCCTTCGTCTGCAGCCATCGCTTCCTCTCGAATCTGGCTTCTTTTGGATCGTTTCTGACAATTCTTGCGAACCACCGTGTATTATAACACCACCGTCGACAAACTCGTATCGCTGACCAAATTTTACTATTCATGAAATTCACTATTCACGTGAATATTAATGAATAGTAATCTTGCAGAAAAATTGACAAAATTCACAACCAAAAGCTCTGATACCAGTTATTAGGAAATAAACTGAGTACAAGTAATTTCCCTATAACCAGATTAGTGAGAATGTGAAATAAAAGCGGAAAATAATACCCGAAAATTGATAACGGAGTTCAACCAATTGTGCTTACTTCTCCGGCTGCTGCAGATCTTTTACTAAGAGAGAAAATTTACAGGTATTTACAAAACACTCACTACTCACAAGAAAACTCTCTAGTATAGGAAGAAAGAAATGTTTTGGGATGATTTTGAAGCTAAATGAGCTAGGGTATTTATAGTTGAAACTTAGGGACTAATCTTTGTAAATACCTAAAGTTCAATGACTCAAATTTGTAATTATCCTATTACAAAATAATAAAAAATTTAGCCCCCTATTATTATTATTTTCAAGCAGCCGCCGGCTGCTAATAATTTTGCAGCCCATGTGCTGCTTTGACCAACATGGTAAAGTTTAGCTGAAATAGGGCGAAGAAATCACCATCACCACCGACTATGAAATCAAAGGTGATGCGAAACTAATAAGCATGAGTTACAAAAAGCTGGCCCATGACGTGAAACCCGGGATGGTCATACTCTGTTTGGATGGGACAATCTCGTTCACGGTCTTGTCTTGCGACACAGACAAGGTTTGGTCCACTGTCGATGCGAAAACTCCACGGTTCTTGGTGAGAGGAAGAATGTTAATCTCCCAGGGGTGATAGGGAAGCGGTGGCGGGTTGATGAACGTTTCTCTTGTTGAAGAATCAAACCTAGAAAGCTCTAGACTCAATGAAGAACAAAGGGGATGAATAGGGGAAGGTGGCGGCAGCAGCTAGGATTCTTTAGGGTTTCTTTTATGTGCTGGAATCAAGGCAATAAGATTAGAATAAAATAAACAAAATATAAATAAACGAAAGATGAAATAAGATAATAAAGAAATCAGAAGATCTCCCTTATGAAGGTGAACGGTAAAGATGATTGATGGTGCGAATGGATTTATGGATAATAGATAGATAAGTGTCCTATCGAGCCCTCCTAGTCGCAATGAAAAGGCAAACACGATAATATGGCTCTAACCAACCCTCCTAGTCGTGATGAAAAGGCAAATTGGAGTGTGAAGATTAATCTCCCTCACAAGAACTTGAAAGAACTCCAGGAGAAGAAGCTTCGAAGGCACAAGGCAATCAGCACTTGCAAAAACAAACTCTCGTTATATTATTGATCAAAGAAATATGAATTACAAAGTTGAATGAAGCCTCCTTTATACAGAGGCTGAATTCTAAAGGTCCTAAATAACTAAAGAATAAAATAATAATAAACTAAACATGTTTTAACTCTAATTCCTAATAAATAATAATAACTAAAAATTGTTTTAACCCAACCTTAATTCCTAATAAAATAATAAATCTGATCCTAAAAGATAATTAATCATCCTATATTAAATTATATTACAAATAATCAATATAAATATTGAAAATTCGTAATATTTACAAAATAACGTATTAATCCCTATAGGATTTCCTGCATGCACCATCTTCAGTAAAATGGTCATATCTTGAGTTCCCGATATCGGATTGATGCGATTCAAGAATCGTTGAAAAAAATAAGAGACAGAAGGTTGTATTTCCATAGACATGTTGACCAAATAATATCAGGATCCCATTCAAAAAGTCGTCTCAAGTCTGCTATTGTTCTGGTCTTCTTTTCTAATGCTTGGACGAGTGGATCATTTGGAAGAGTTATTACTTCTTCCTTTGATGTGAGCCTTGTGATGCATGTATCATCCTCCCTTTCTTCAAAAAGATTCGACCTCGAATCTGAAACATTAAAGGGAGCAACATTAGAATCGTTTAATGATTCATTCACATTATTCTTACCGAATAGATATGCTTTGAATCTTCGAGACTTTGTTCTTCTAATAGGTTCGAGTAGAAACATTAGTCCAAATAAGCATGTATTCTGGACTCTGGTGCATGTATCATTCCCCCACTCCTCAAAAGGATTCGTCCTCGAATATGAAAATCCAAAAGAAAAAGAATTAGATGTGTTGAACGGAAAACTTATGAAACATTTACCAGGATCAATATGATACGTCTTTATGCTTTTTAGTCGAGGTTTCTTCTTTATAGGAACTGATTTCTTGTAGTCTTGAAATCCTCTTTTGCATACAAGTCTTGTAATATGATGTTTTGGTTGAAATTCAACATGGCGTCGACCTCTGTTGGCTTTCTGTATGATTGCTTCAGATAATTTCTCCATGGTTTTATTCTTGTGTGGCGAGAATGAGTGTTTAAAAACCATGTTAACTGGTTTGTTAAAGTAATCCCTTAAGTCCTAAGTGTGGTTCATGAATTAAGAATTCTCGGGAGGAGATTTGTGGACTGTAAAACCTGTTTAGTTGGCAAGGAAACTCATATACAAGATAAAGCTCATTAGAAGCACTTTTAAAAGTATGGGTAGAATTATCAGAAATATCTGAGTTATTGTGATATACATCTTTGATATGTTCAATTCTCGGAATAGTAGTATGCGTTTGATAGGTAAGAGTATACCTTCATGGTAGTGTATCGTCTATTGTGTTTTGCTTACCTCAGTCTTTGGACTCCCGTAAATCGTGACTCTTAATTGATATGGCATAGTGATTAGGGCTTTCAGGTGGTAACCCGTCAGGAGGGTCACCTAGCACTATTCGACAACTCTTGGCGATGGAAGATGGTGTGGTCCAGTCTCGTGTTGCTTTTACTTTCTCATCATTTACATGGATTCTCTGTGCATGAACTATAAAGCATGTGGAGTTTTTCAAGTCATGTTTCGTCATTAAGATGGCGTCACGACTAAGGCTTTCCTGGATGTAGCCTTTTTGTAACAAATCTAACTCTTTGGTTTCTTCGAGATTGTATGTTTGACGAGGTATGATGCAACCTTGAATTAGATTGGTTTGGTGTTGTTTTCGTCTTTTCGGTGGTAATTCGTTGGGTGGATCACCTAACACTTCTCGAGAAAATCCTGTAACAAAGATGAAAACACACTAGGCAAATCCTTGTTAATGTTAGAAATCGAAATAATTGATTCCCTAAAGTGAACAAGGATGGAAGGTTGTTTGTAAAGAAGGTTCTCTCTCAATTCTTTTGTGCTCACACATAGATTTTGAGTCACTCTTTTCTTCTCACAATTAGGTTCACTCACCTCCCATGGGTCATTATTCTTTTGGTTTTTGAAACTAGTGTCCTCTTTTTCTTTTGCCTCTTTCTCAGCTTTTTCTTTTTTTACTTTCTCTACCTCCTCACAAATTATCATTTGATCTTTAGGGGTTGGAAGTGTGTCATTCTTTGCTGGTCGTTCTTTCTCCTTGTCAGGTTTGTCATCTCTTGGCTTTTTCAGAGAAGATGGAGTAGAAGATGAGGAAGGATTTGAAGGATTACCTTGGTAAGAGGATGAAATACCTTGTTAATATTCTCTGAATCGGAATCTCCTTTGTATTTGTGTTTCGATTGTCATTGCTTTCTTTAGTGTATCTTCGAGGTTTTCGTACTCATGGAGATCAAGAAGATCAGTGATGTTTGAGTTTAAGCCGACGACGAATCTTGACACGGTTACCTCTTCTTTTTCGGTTATGTTAGCCCTATTGAGTAAGGACTGCATCTCCTTGTAGTAGTCTTCAACTGAACTTCTACCTTGTCGAAGTTGGTGTAGTCGTAGTTTAACTTCTCGTGTATAATGTGTCGATAGGAATCGCTTCCTCATGGTTTGTTTGAGGTCGGTCCAAGAAGTGATTGTTGGAATTTGGAAGTTCTGGATCTTTTTTCTTCATCCACCAAGTTCGAGCATATCCTTCGAATTGCATGGTGATGAGGTGAACTTGTTTAGCTTGGGGGCAATCATGGTATGCGAACATGAGATCAACTTTTCCTTCCCAATCGATGTACCTGTCTGGATCGTTGTCTCCTTTGAAAGACGGGATCGTGAACTTTGGTTTTGCAAAGAGTTCGGGTGCTTGTAAACGTGGTTGTTCTCGCCTGGGTACCAAAAGTTCAACATTGTTTGGTCTTGGATTTTGGTTTGGTAGATCCAGTTGTGGTTCTTATCGTTTTCTCACGGTTTCATCAAATCTTTCAACTTGAGTCGTGAGTCAGGAAAGTGTGGCTAAGATAGCCATAAGTGTCTTGTTGTTATTGTCGCCCATCCTGAAATCATAACACTCAAAAGAAAATTTTAAAGTAAAATAAAAATAAAAGAAAGAAAATTCAACAAAGCAAGAAACCTCACAAGTCACTCCAAAAAAAGTAACACAACGAGAGGCAAGTAAGCCGATCTTGTACTCTTTAAAACTCACTTTACCAAGTAGTCTTCCACAGTTCGTATCGGAGTTTGATTACTAGCAAAGGCGATAAGAAAAACCTAAAAGTTCTAAGAGGCCAAACAAGGGTTAGACTCCAAGAGAACAAGAATGCGAAGAAGGAAGAAGTATGCAAACTCTTTAGTCCTACTAACACAATGAAGATAATGTGTTAGATAATGCAAAAGAACAATAACAAGGAAAAACAAAAGAACCTAAAGCACTAAGAGTCAAAGAAAAAAAAGAACCAACCCAGAAACCTGGAAAACACTGGATCAATTTGAGCAACGTTTTTGAGGGGGTTACCGGTGTCAAAAAATTCTGGAAAATTCTTGAATGTCTTTTGATGTGTCAAGAAACCACCTGTAAAATTTCAGAACCAAATACCTTCAGTAGTATCCAGTAGACTCTGTTGAATGGTGAGTCCTCAAACAATATGTTTTTCTTGATCGCTTTGATCGAAGGTGTTGTTGATCTCCAAAAATTCTGATTTTTTGTTTGAATGATCTTCAATATATGAATTTTCAATCTGGAAATTTTCACCACGAAATTCCTCCTGTAAAATTTTCAAGAAATTCGACAAGATTCTAAACCGAATCTGAAACGCTGAATCTTTTGTGAACTAGCTCCGTTGGGGTACCTTGACGGTTTTATGTGCAAGAACAAGCAAGATTGCTTGTTTCTTTCCAAGAATCGGCCCAGCTCTGATACCAATTGATAGGGAAGCGGTGGCGGGTTGATGAACGTTGCTCTTGTTGAAGAATCAAACCTAGAAAGCTCTAGACTCGATGAAGAACAAAGGGGATGAATAGGGGAAGGTGGCGGCAAGCAGCTAGGATTCTTTAGGGTTTCTTTTATGTGTTGGAATCAAGGCAATAAGATTAGAATAAAATAAACAAAAATAAATAAACGAAAGATGAAATAAGATAATAAAGAAATCAGAAGATCTCCTTTATGAAGGTGAACGGTAAAGATGATTGATGGTGCGAATGGATTTGTGGATAATAGATGGATAAGTGTCCTATCGAGCCCTCCTAGTCACAATGGAAAGGAAACACGATAATATGGCTCTAACCAACCCTCCTAGTCGCGATGAAAAGGCAAATTGGAGTGTGAAGATTAATCTCCCTCACAAGAACTTGAAAGAACTCCAGGAGAAGAAGCTTCGAAGGCACAAGGAAATAAGCACTTGCAAAAACAAACTCTCGTTGTATTATTGATCAAAGAAATCTGAATTACAAAGTTGAATGAAGCCTCCTTTATATAGGGGCTGAATTCTAAAGGTCCTAAATAACTAAAGAATAAAATAATAATAAACTAAACATGTTTTAACTCTAATTCCTAATAAAATAAGAATAACTAAAAATATTGTTTTAACCCAACCTTAATTCCTAATAAAATAATAAATCTGATCCTAAAAGATAATTAATCATCCTATATTAAATTATATTACAAATAATCAATATAAATATTGAAAATTCGTAATATTTACAAAATAACGTATTAATTCCGTATAGGATTTCCTGCATGCACCATCTTCAGTAAAATGGTCATATCTTGAGTTCCCGATATCGGATTGATGCGATTCAAGAATCGTTGAAAAGATAAGAGACAGACGTTGTATGTCCAGAAGACATGTTGACCAAATAAGATCAGGATCCCATTCAAAAAGTCGTCTCAAGTCTGCTATTGTTCTGGTCTTCTTTTCCAATGCTTGGACGAGTGGATCATTTGGAAGAGTTATTACTTCTTCCTTTGATGTGAGCCTTGTGATGCATGTATCAAGGGGTCATTGTTGACCTCCGACCTTGACAGAGAAAGACAAGGAAGATATCATGGGATGGGGAGTTCCCAACAAAATTGATATGATTGCTCTTTCGTCATTCGAAAAGGCTCGGATTTGATCGAGGTTCGGAAGCTGCTCGAAGATCATGCTTAGAACATTCTCCTCATGTCCAAGGTGTGCTTGTCTCAAGAAGTTCATATATGATGTGATGTGTAGTTGTTTATATTGTTTTCCCTTGAAAATTTGTGGTAGGTTGAAAATCAAGAAGGGGTTGCGAATTTTGATGAAATCATTACACATTCGGATGCATTTATGGTGGCTCGAGGTGATCTTGGAATGGAGATTCCGATTGAAAAGATATTTCTAGCACAGAAAGTGACGGTTTACAAGTGCAACATCCAAGGCAAACTTGTTGTCACCGCGACGCAGATGTTGGAGTCCATGATAAAGTCTCCCCGGCCAACCAGAGCCGAAGCCACCGATGTTGCCAATGCAGTTCTCGATGGAACGGACTGCGTGATGTTAAGTGGCGAAACTGCTGCTGGAGCTTACCCGGAATTCACGGTCCGGACGATGGCTAAAATATGCTTAGAAGCTGAAAGCACGATAGATTATGAAGATGTGGTCAAAAGGATCTTGAAACACTCACCGGTGCCGATGAGTCCCTTGTAGAGCTTGGCTGCCACTGCTGTTAGAACAGCGAATTCAGCAAGTGCAGCCGTTATATTGGTGTTAACGAGGGAAAGTACGGCAAAGCTGGTGGCCAAGTACAGGGCAGGGAAGCCGATTTTATCTGTGGTAGTCAGAGGTAAAGACGGACTCTTTCGACTGGTCGTGCAGCGATGAAACGCCAGTGAGGCACAGCTTAATATTCCGCGGTTTGGTCCCGGTGTTATACGCCGGATCTGCAAGAGCATCTCATGAAGAGACAACAGAGGAAGCTTTGGGGTTTGCTATAAAGCATGCCAAGTCACTGGGATTCTGCCAGCAAGGGGATTCTGTTGTTGCTCTGCATCGGATTGAAACTGCATCTGTAATCAAAATCTTGTCTGCCAACTGTATTTTTTTGGGTATTTTCGTAATGAACTCCGTGTTCTTTTCTTTTTAATACTTATTACATTGTAATTTTCTAACATTCTGAAAGCCTCGCCCATGGACTATGATGCTCATGTCTGATGAAATTTAGTCCATATTGAATGTTATTTAATTTGTCCAATCGGAACATACACCAAATTACATATATCAACAAATGAATGGAGATTGCATTTTTCTTTTAGCAAAAAAATGAAAATTACATATATCAGATGCAGAAAAACTGACAACAGAAGCACAAATTCTTCCAAGGTTTCTCAAATTCAATCCAAAACAACTATCTACATGATAGGCAAGGCAGGATATTGAGGCAGCATGGTGGAACTGGAGGAAGCTATGCTAATACAACATAATCATTAACGGCCGTGGGATTGAGACCCTGACGAGAACAAACCATTGAACGGCCATGGTATTGTGAACCTTCTCCCATTCTCGCTTCTCCCATCGCTTTCACTCCCTTCACTGATTCCATGAACATTGTTTCCGTTTTCTGTTTGGTTGGTATTAGCCCTTGGCCTCTCCGAATCAAGTTTCGATTCATCAGCAGGCATTTGATACCGACAGACTGGACAAGAACTATGAAGCTCCAACCATGGCAATATACACTGGGAGTGAAACTTGTGTTTACAAGGCATTTCCTTTGCTTCCATACCAGCCTCGAGATCATCCAAACATACAGAGCATTGCAATGCGTCCTCGACTTTCACAGTGGGCAAGGCTTCGATCGCCTCTTTTTGTGCCGGTGGAGTGCCGTATCTGTTCGATTCATTCTCTGCCAAATGCTGCAACAATAAGTCTAGACCAGGACTCATAAAATAATCGCCTAAAGACCTTGTATGATTGGAGTTTGAGTTTAGACCAGTCTGATTGGAATCATAAGAACCTTGGACGATGATAGTCTGATTGAAAGGATTGATCAAAATCACTCGCTCCTGTTCCCTCTCTCGATCCCTGATTGCACTCGTATCCGACCGATCAGTCTCGGAATTCTCCACCTCAGATGCAATTCCATCTCTGACGCCTTGAAGAAACTGTAAAATCGTTGCAGAGCTCCTCCTCCTCCTCCTCCTGATGATGGATTCAAGTTCACGGTTCAAATCATTATTTCCGTCATTGCGAGCTTCACCATTACCATTATTCTCTTCTTCAATGTCGATAGGATTGAATCTTCGACGACGGCGGGGATTGCTCATCATACCTAACAAGATAGGTGCCCACAAGGAAAGTGCTCGGTCAGATCCCACGTCGGAATCCATGTCGGCACCGTCCCTTGTACCACCACTCATTTGTTCGATAAACCCGCCTTGACAAAACGGGCATTTAATCTCAATTTCCATAACGGGAGTCACCATTTGAGAGCATTGGTAACACCAATAATTTTCTGCCATAGCTTTCTCCTTCCTCACTTAAATTTCTTTTTCTTCTTTCCTGTTCAGGGATTCTGTCATAAGCAACAGCACCAAATAACGTTAAGAACACCAATTCCACAATTAAATTCATGTTCTAAACCCTTATAAAAAATAGAAATCTATGATCAGAACAACCACAGAATGTTAGAAACGAAGTACATATTTCATAGAGAGAAACATGTCCCAGATTTTCTTTTACCTCCTACCGTCTTGTTTTTTTTTCTTCTTGATTGTTGGTGGCAGTGAGAGATTGAACAAGAAAGAAACAAAAAGATGGGAAGAAGAACAACTCTGGGTTGAAGAAACTAGGAAGAAATGGCTGAAACTCTAATTTTTTTCTTCCTCGATATAGGACAATCCATCTCCATTATTAACTAACCTAAGTGGATTGGATAATTTTATCAAGGGTCAGTTTAAGTCTTAGAATGTTTAGATTAGTTTTAAATGGATAATTGGGGTTTGACTTTGACAATTAGTTTACTATATTTAGATTTAACTTTATTTGATTCCCCTCTAATCTCTAGCTTTGTAGGTGAAGGTAAAAAACATATCAAATTTCATCGTGTAAAAATGTGTAAATTTTTAAGGGTAAATTCTATAAATGGTCACTTATGTTTGAATATATATTTTTCTTTATTGATATTTTTAACGTAACGATTTAATCATTGACATTATCGATTTATAATAAATCAGTATTTCATTATTAATAATTATTATTGAGTTAACGAAATACTAATGTAACAAATTATAATAAAATATTAAAAGATATTTTACTTGTATATAAATCAACCATATGTAAGGAAAAATAAATGAGGAAGAAAGCAAAAAAGAAAAAAATCACAAGAAAAATGAGTCAAACAGTTGGCCAAACTAATTATTTCGTTTGACAAAATAATACATTCAATCGATTTAACATGAAACATCGAAATTCTATTACTCCAATAACATTTGTTAATGAAGAATGATTGATTTGTTAATGGAGGCTTTGAGTCCTACATTGCAGATCCTATACCTGTATGTCTTGCCAGACTCCATGGTGAACAATGCTTCTTGCTTGGCTTCAACTTTGCCAGCTTTACCGTTAATAAGGACACCATCATGCCTGCCCAAGGGACGACCTCTATCTAAGAAGCCCCCCAGTTCCTTGTGGCTCTCGGTACAGTATAATCACCGGCAGGTTCATCATAAGGGATAGGAATGAGCGCACGACTGTGCACCTTAAGACCAACAAAACCACCAGCTGCCCTATGCATTGCCGTGGACGGATAGTAGATGTAGCTACCAATCTGGTCCTTCACCTGGAAATGATATGTGAAGTTGGTTCGTGGGGCAATCGGACAATTAGTTCCGAGCACTCCATCTTGCCAAGAAATTTTCCTCTGTTGGATTCCGCTCCATGTGAAAAGGAAGGGCTCATCAAGATGGTTAAACACATTGATCACAATATTATTATTATTAGTAGTAGTGGAGTTAATATTGGGCCCTGGGAATTCGCCATTTATGAGAATCACTTGTTGAGGAACTCCCAACGGAGAGATGGTGCCGTTGTTATAATAAATGTATCAAACCCTAAACCTATGTATATGTGAGAAGATGCTTTGCTTTGCTTCTTCCACACTGCCATGTTGCCCCCATTTTATACTACAATTAGGTCATCCAATCTCCAGTTTTGACCGTCCAATTTCACTTGTTTGTTGCTCTATTTTCGATCATCCAATATCTGATTCCATCGCCTTATAGTATTCTTCAAATTTCTTTTTATCTAACACAACTCAGTTTATTTAATTATTTTTCTTCGGGTTTTCGTTAATTGTAAATTAACCATGGAAAAAACCTATCAACTAACTCTTGTCAGTCGAACAATTAGAGACGTTTTAAAAATTTAATTCTTTAATATCCTCATAAATTAAAAGGATTTGAATCTAATCAATAAATTTAACTGAGATTCATATATAAATTAAGCTTACTCATTCCCGTCACATAGCTTGATCGCACGGTTTCAATCGAACTATACTAACTGTTACTAATTATTAGGAAAAAAAATTACTGAGAAATCCAACTATACTAATCGAGTTGCAATACATTCGACAAATGCAAGCCCCGTTCAAGAGAAGCTCAATAATTCACCACCTTCTGCTTCTGAACATAGAATGTTAATTGCGTATATGAATAATCCTTTCAAAGACATTGATTAATGTATCATTATATAAATATAAGTTTGCTCATCTTTGTTTCATTTATTTCTTTTAACTAATTTCAAGTAACTAGGAAAAATTAAAAATAATTTATACAAATAATATCAATTGTCTTGTTATAGTGTAGTCTAATTAACTATTATTATTGACTATTAAAAAAACTATGATTATTGAATAAAGGAAGTTAACGTCTCTTTAATACATTTTCCTAATAGTCATTAATATTTATAATAAAATAATAAAACTATGCTTGTTTATTATAAAAAAACAACTATTTTCCTAAAAATAATGGTACTGTACATATACTTGATATGCAAATTTCTTGTTCTGATACAAGAGAATAGTTCAATATAAGAAAAGCGTAATGTACGGGTACGGAGAGAAGCTATCAATGGTGAAGAATGATAGTGGAAGATGTAAATTTCTTCTATAAAAAGACAATCCTATATGCAATCTGAAACCAACTCAAGCAATATCTTCCTTTAGCAGGGGATAAAGAGTTGTACGTTAATAATTTGCATAGCAAGAGATGGGTCCGTTGATGTTCATATCGATGCTATTATGTTTTTGGGCTGGATCAATATTGATGGTTGAATGTGGAGATCCTTATATTTTTTTCGAATGGCATGTTACTTATGGCACTATTTCTCCTTTGGGAGTTCCAGTGAAAGGTATTCTTATTAATAATGAATTCCCCGGACCAAATATAAACTCTACCACCAACAATAACGTCGTGGTCAATGTGTTTAATAACCTTGACGAGCCATTCCTTATAACATGGTAAGTAACTTACGATTCATGAACAAAGGATGGTTTTCCGTTTGATTATTGTAATCAATGATTGAGTTATTTTCGGAATGGGATGTGTTGCAGGCACGGTATCCAACATAGGAAGAACTCTTGGCAAGATGGTGTTTTGGGAACTAACTGTCCTATCCCACCTGGGACGAATTACACTTATCACTTCCAGGTGAAGGATCAGATTGGCAGCTACATGTACTATCCTGTCACCTCTATGCATAAGGCCGTTGGTGGTTTCGGCGGCCTTCGTATTAACAGCCGTCCTCAAATTCCTGTCCCATACGATCCACCTGCTGATGACTATACCATAATGATTGGAGATTGGTTTAACAAAGGACATGTGGCTCTCAAAAAAATTCTTGACAGTGGTCGCAACCTCGGTAGAGCTGACGGTGTCCACATTAATGGCAAAGTGGCCAAAGGTGATGGTAAAGACGAACCTCTCTTCACCATGGAAGCTGGAAAAACCTACAGATATAGGATTTGCAATGCTGGATTAAAGACATCTCTCAACTTCAGGTTTCAAGGCCACCCCATGAAGCTGGTTGAGATGGAAGGTTCTCACACAGTGCAGAATGACTATGAGTCGCTTGATGTGCATGTGGGACAATGCTACACTGTGCTTGTCACAGCCGACAAGGAACCGAGGGATTACTATGTTGTTGCCTCTACTCGTTTTACCAAACGAGAGGCTACAGCCATGGGCATCATCCGCTACCAGAATGGTAAGGGAGGACCCTCATCTGACATTCCAAAGCCACCAGTTGGATGGGCTTGGTCACTCAATCAATTTCGTACCTTCCGTTGGAACCTTACTGCTAGTGCTGCTAGGCCTAATCCTCAAGGATCCTACAAATATGGTGGCATTAACATTACCCGTACCATCACGCTGGCTAACACCGCTGAAAAGGTAGATGGAAAGCTTCGATATGCAATTAATGGAGTCTCATTTGTCGAGCCAACAACTCCGTTGAAACTTGCGGAATATTACGGCGTTGCAAACAAGATTTTCAAGTATGATAATATTCCAGATGAGCCACCGACTAAGATCTCAAAAGTAACTCTAGAACCTATTGTCCTCAACATGACACACAAAAAGCTTTATCGAAATTATATTTGAGAATAGTGAAACGGCCATTCAATCTTGGCACGTGGATGGCTATGCATTCTTCGCTGTGGCGTAAGTGTTGGAACCACTAATTAATCTAACTAATAAAATATGGTCATTTGGTGTGAATAATAGTGACTTGCTTTTATAATCATTGTTTGCAGCGTAGAGATAGGGAAATGGAGTCCAGAAAAGAGGATGAACTACAATCTTCTAGACGCGGTGAGCAGACACACCATTCAGGTATTCCCACATTCATGGGCTGCTATCCTTATATCACTCGACAACTGCGGAATGTGGAACATCAGGTCCGAGATATGGGACAGACATTACCTTGGACAACAACTTTATATTAGTCTTCTTTCCCCTAATCGTTCTGTGAGGGACGAGTACAACTTGCCCGAGGACGTAATGACTTGTGGCGTCGTCGAAGGCATGCCAAGGCCTCCACCATTTAGCAGTTAAATTAAGCTGATTTATGTATCTCTAATTTCGGTTCAAATACAAGCTGGGGGAATTAGAGAGTATGGGAAGGTTTGAGTTCCAAACAGCATTTGTAATTGCTAATGCTGTTGTTTATATGAACTTTATTTATGGTCAAATAATTTATGTTTAAATGAGTGGAAAATTTTTTAGATCGCTGAAAATATAATTCATGTTTCATTACGTTATTAAATTTGCATAAAATTTACCAATAACCAGTTAATTTAGTGGGATGAGTCACTAGAATCTTTAAACAATGTCAATGATTTAAATCCTGGCGTTTGTGGATGATATAAATTGGATTGGGAGGATCACCCTTGTTTCTGCAATACTCAATCTGAATTAGACGATGAATAGATTGATACTTAATTCAAATTATTTTTTTCATAAAATTTCTACTTTAATATATTACGATGGATTATGCATCCGTATTAAATTATAGTTATTATGCCTTTGCATAATAACCTTTAGAAACTGCCATAATTTTGGCCGGTTAGAATTTTAGACAAGACTTCTAGATAGACTTCACTGTTTACCAGTCTCCTCCCAAGAGCTCACATTCTCCAAACATTAATCTCTAAGTCAATCACGATATAGGAACAAAACTTCAAATACGTACACATGATACCGTCTATAATACACACATAATTTCTCTCATTTTCCTTATATTTTCACTTCTTTCACAGAAAAAACATTACCAATGATTATACCCTCACTAATCACGACTCTTCATTCAAATCATACAATTATTATTTTAGATTAATTATTAATTAATTAACATAATAACTATATATCAACTAAAGTTAAAAGTTTTAACATTATAAATAAATACATTAGTATCAAATAATTAATCATTTTAAATCAAATAATATCAGAGAAAAATCATTCAAAAATTCAACTTTTACTATCATTTGACGTGTGTTTTTCCCATCATGAAAAAAATTATATTTTTATTATTATCTGGTATGTTCAAGTTTGTTATTTAATTTTAATATTTTATAGTATTATTTGATATTTAAGAATACTTTAACAAATTCCGAATAATTTTTAATATAGTTTTTCCCAAGTATTTACATATTTTTTCATTAACATTTTGTTCAAGTATCATTGAGTAACAAAGGTAAATAATATTTAATTTCAAAATAAAATTAAAGTATCAAGAAGTACTACACTGGAGTTCATTGATTGAATTGGCTTTATCAAAATTCATATCTTCTAAATCCCATGTTATATACTATTTCAATAGATTATAAACATTAAATTTTGAATAAATTAATTTAATATTATCAAATAAATATTTAATTTGAGGTATAATTATAATATATTATTAAATCTGACAATCAATAGATTCAAATTTATTAATGTAACACTCCAAGGACTGTCATATTTTGGGAGTGAGTGAATAAAATTAAAAAAATTTAATTAGTGCTTTAGATTGGTTAAGCTTGAACCGGTTTAAAATAGGATTAAATTGAATAATAATAACATATAATAAACTCAACTGAAAGTCTAAAGACTTTTTTGAACAAGGTATGAAATTAAGACTATTTAAGAAGAAAATAACCCAAAATTTAAAATTGAGCCCGAACCTCTAAAATTCCATAGGGTTAACGTCAATTTTTTAAATAAAAGGGTAAGCTAAATCAAATACCATTTAACTTCAGGGCATGATGACATGAATGGATCTATCCGTCACTGGAAATATTGTGGCTCACCTTCTTGCAAAGAAATCTTTGTTTAAATGAAGATCGATTTTAGGTTGAAGAGGCTCATTGTCGAGTGATGTTTCAAGCGACGGAGGATAGGGGTGGTTTGATCCCTCTTAGTTGGGTTTGCCGACGACGTTTGAACTTGTTTCTTAGGTTCTATATGATTTTTTTGTTTTCCCTAGTGTTCGATATGTGTTTCATCATGGGCAGGGGAGACAATGGGCCGGTTGTTTGGTTGTATTTTAATGTTTTTGTCTTTTCATTTAGGATTAATATAAAAACAAGTGCCCAAACTATACATTTTTCTCTAAGTGATGCCTAAACTTTTTCGGTCAATCCAGGTGCCTAACGTTGCAAACGTTATCACTTTAGGTGTCTTGTCCGTAACAGCCGTTAAAACCCTCCCATTAAGTTACACGTGTCACGTTTTGGTAATTTTGAAAATTTTATTTAAAATAAAAAAAATAAAATTATTTTTAAAAAACCCACAAAAACCCAATGGAACTTGAGCCCATCGCCACCCAATCGACGGAACCCCCAATGTTGCAAATTGTAATCCCACGTGATCTTGACCGCCAATTGATAACAATAATGACGACGCATGACTATGGAGATGTCAAGGACGACATTGATGGCAGTGATCACGGTTGATAAGGACGATGTTGGAGGGTTAGGGTTAGGAATTGAGGATTTTTAGGGATTTGGTGTTTTTTTGTAATTTAAGAGAAATTATGATTTTTTAATATAATATTTTTTATTTTAAAAAAAATCAAAATTACGATAACGTGTAACAATTATGATTTTTTAATATAATATTTTTTTATTTTAAAAAAAATCAAAATTACGACAACGTGTAACAAAATTTTTCAACGACCGTTACGGTCGAGACACCTAAAGTGGTAACGTTTGTAACGTTAGACACCTAAATTAACTTAAAGTTTAGGAATCACTTTAGGAAAAGTGGTATAATTTGAGCACTTATTTTTATATTAAACCTTTCATTTAATTTGTGAGTGGGTTATAGTGAATAGTTAAATTTATTATCTTGGAAACGTTTTGTTTTGACAGCTTGTTTTGTCAACTAGGGTGAATGTTCGATTGTATTGTAACCAGTTTTTGGCTGGAAGACTGATTCGACATTTTGGAAAATAAATATAAGTTATGAAAAGTTGGGAGTCACCACCAATCATTTTTAAGGTGAGATTAGAACACCTAAAATCAAGTAAATTTAATAAAACAATTTTATTTTATCAAAAACATCACATTTTGGTCTGCGAAATCAGAAATCGGTTTGAGAGTCAGTTATGTGGGAAAGGATTAGTACCTCCACAACGTCCAAAATTGATACCTAGTCAATTACCCTCTATTTTGAAATTGGAAATTTTGAGTTTAAACATTTATTTTAATTTAAAATCCACTATGTATGCATATTTTAAAAAAGGATGTCGATTTACCACGACTAATAATGACCACCCCCAAGAAAAAGAGGAAGCTTCATTACCAATCACAATAAATTGACATTGCCTTCATAATTTAGAAATCATGATGTGAGGTTTTGTTGAAATATATTTTGATATAACAATTAAAGCAAAATGTTTTTGGACTTGAATTGAATTTATTCAAAGTTTTCGAAAATAATTCAAAGTCCATTTAACTTGGAATTGAGCACAACATAATTTTCTAGACAAGCAGTACTGATACTGTTCTTACAGTATCGATACCTCATTAACAGTACCGATATTGTTCATATGGTATCGATATCAAAGGTAAGGGAAGTATCAATACTCACTAGGTAGTATTGATACTACCAGCTTTGGTCAAATTCCATAATGCAAAAATGATACTGATACCCAAAGGGGTACCGATACTACTTTACATAGTAGTATCGATACCGTTAGGCCAACAAGTAGTTTTATTTAAAAATATAAATGATGTACCTATACTCCCTATAGGAGTACTGATACCCTCTGTTCTGGGCATTTTGTTTTGCAGAGGAAAACATCCCCAACGGCTCTAAAAGACTCCCAACGATTAGAAACGACCATAACTTCATTCTAACATAGTAATACAAGTTCAAGACACTTGAAGAAGGGTTATAACACCTATCCAAGCAATCAAACACAAGAAAAGAATTTTCCATTCTTATTTTTCTGTTCTCTTGTAAATATTGTGTTTTAGTGAGCTTCAAATTGTAAACACCTACATTGTAAGGGTTTTCTTGTTTATATTTGTTTTCTTTTTGTAAAAAGGGGTTTGGTTCTAGTTTAGCCAATTGAAAAACTAGGGAGTGTAAAGGTTATCTCTTGATCCTGTATAAAGAAAACAACAAATTAGTGAATTTGTTAGAAAATCCTTGGTGAGGAGCTAAGGTGTGAGGTAGACTTAGTTGAGAAGTTGAACCACTATAAATCGATGTGTCAATTTTTCTATCTTTTATTCTCCTTACTCCCTAAATAAATTTTTACCTATTCACCCCTCTTTCACACTTTTCGATTGTTCATTTTAGCCTTTTCGATCCTAACAATTGATATCAGAGCATAACTAGTTAGAATGTTTCAGATCCTTGAGACGATCCTCGAAGAAGCTCTGCGGATTCCCGACACAGCCGATAAAGAGATGGCTTCAACCTTCGGTGCTTGTTACATGGAAGATTCTCAATCGGTCAACAAGCCACCCTACTTCAACGGAGCAAATTATGCCTATTAGAAGAATAAAATGGTGCTCTTCATTCAAGCAAATGATCTAGGACCTTGGAACTCAATCATGAAGGGTTACTCCACTCCACCCGATGAGATGGATGATTGGAGTGATGGAGATAAGAAGAAGTTCCAACTTAATGCTAAGGCTATACACATCCTCTTTTGTGCATTAGTTTCGGATGAATATGGAAGAGTCTCCTCTTGTTCCAATGCCAAGGAGATGTGGGATAAGCTCCAAGTCACTCATGAAGGAACCGATGAAGTGAGGGAAACAAGATAAGTTTTCTCAACCATAGCTACAAGAATTTCAAGATGAAACCCGATGAAGACATCAAAGCTATGGTGAATAAATTGTACGTGATTGTCAACAGTCTCAAGGGATTTGAAGAAGTAATCCCTAATGAGATGCTTGTGAGGAAGATGATCTAATCTCTTCCAAATTCTTGGCAATCGAAGAAGATGATGATTATCAAAACTAAAAACCTAAAGTCTCTCACTCTTGACGAGCTGTTTGGTTCTCTTCTCACTCATGAGTTGATGGTGAATGAAGAGGAAGAAGATGAAGAGAAACAAAACAAGAAAAAGGAGGTAGACATCGCCTTCAAGTCCACCAATGAGAGCTATCAAGATTCAAATGAAGAGGTGGATGAAGATGATGATGAAGAAGAAGAAGAAGAGATGGCCAAGCTCTTCAAAAAGTTCAAGAGATTTGACTTTAAGGAAGTGAAGCATGAATCGACCAAGAAGAAGAGTCCCTCAGTGTACTTCAATTGTCAAAGAACGGGGTATGTCAAGTATGAATGTCCTCTCCTTAAGAAGAAGGATCAAGCAAGAAAAAGACATTTGTGGCAGCTTAGAGTGATGAAGATGACTCAAATGATGAAGATAAAGTAGCCAACCTATGCTCATTGCCATCAGAGAAGATTCAATGGTATCTTCTAACTCAAATTAATTAAATTCACATTCTTTTGATGAGTTACAAGATGCTTATAATGAGTTGTATTTGGAATTTGAGACCATGAATTCCAAATATAAGAAATTAATTTCAAAACTTAAAGTTAAAAATGATTTGGTTTTGAAAGAAAAAGTTGATTTTGAAAATCAACATGAAATTTTTAAAAAATGATTTAGAGCTTTCAAAAGTCAAAATCAATGATTTAGAAAAAAAAATTGATTTGAAAGTTAAGCTTGAAAGCTTAACAAAAGAAAAAGAATTAATTTCTAAAAGCAACTCATTATGTTTAAAAATGGCAAAATGCTCACATTGCCATTTTCATGATCATCTAGAACATATTTGTCCTTTGAAGAAATGAAAACATTTTAAAATTAGACAAGTATGGGTTCCTAAGGGAACAAGGGGCATTGATACTAACATTCATGGATCCAAAGCAATTTGGATACCAAAATCTACTTAAATGTCTCTTGTAGGTGTGTGGGAGCAATGGTGATGAAAGTGAAGATATTCAAATGCTCTAGCCATACTTGAAAACAAATGAGTAACCTCTAAGCTTAATATAACATCCCAAATACCGAGTTAGTGACCAAATTGCAAGATTTCAGAATTTCATTATCAAATTAGATAAATTGAAAAGTTTAGGGACTTAATTAGAATATTTTTGTGCATAATTGAATAGAAAAGAAGGAAAGTTGGAAGGGTATAATGGTCATTATATAAGAAAATGAATTGAAAATATCCTAAGTGGAGTATATATGAGGGAATAGGAAAAGAAGAAGTATTTGGAAATATTTTCTTCTTCCTCTTCCTTTAGCTAAGTCATGAGCTCATTTCAAAGGTGAGTTTCGTACAAGTTAATTGTTTCTTTAATTTTAAGTTTGGTTCTTGGTCTTTGGGTGTTTCATAAATTTAAGGAAAGCTTATGGTTACTAAAAACTCAAAGATAGATGAGTTATGAGAGATTGATTATAAAGGGTTTTTAAGTGAATTGTTGAGAGAGAGTTTATAAATGTAATTAAAAGTCATATTTGACTTGTCATCATTTAGAATAAGAGATTTAAGTGGTTAGAAAGGATTAAAAACCAATTTGAATAATTGGTATGATTTTTGGTTCTAAGTGTTCTTTGAGAATTTTGGATGTTTAAGTGTGTTAAAGAGTTGTAAGTTAGTCTTAATAACTATGCTATGGTTTAAAGGTTTGAAAGTGGTTAAAAGTAAGAGTTATGGATGGGTTTGGTAAAATTTCAAAATGGAGAGGTGATTTATAGGTAAGGGGTATCGGTACTGTATGAACAGTACTGATACTTCAAAGTAAATATAGGTGATGTTTGAGTTTGGGTATCGATACTAGATGAACAATATCGATACTTGTTGCGTGTTGTGAGTACTATAAAATTATATGCAAATAATGTGCAAGTATACACAATCGCTCAAGTAATAAAGTGATGAGTGAGTATCGTATCCTCAGGGATTGGTTGAAATTATAAAAGTCTAACCAAAGCAAAGCACTGCTCTATCTAAGTATAGTTAGTGTTGATATACAAATGTCACGTTAATGGAGAGTGTATGTTGATGAATATGGATTGATGGTCTGATGGTGTAGCAAATGGAAATACAGTGGCAAAAAAACAGATTTTTAATGTTGAAAATGATGTAATGTCAAGGCAAGGAAAAATAGTAAAAACAGTAAATGATTTTGTTTTTGATTATTTGGTTGCTCATTTAGTTTATGCATGCATGGTTTTGAACTTAAATGATTTTTAAACATAATCATTCTCTTGTGGCATAACTATAATGTTTAACTATGTCAATGAGACATATGATGACTGACTGATCTGAATAACAAATTCCATCCACGGATTTTTGTGATTTCCTTTGACTGTATTGAAAAAATGCCTTTTATAAGCTTGCTGTAATTTTTCAAATCTAGCTTCTTTACTTGTGGAAAGTTATCAAATAAATTATTTAAAGATGTAGGACATGCAAATTGGAAGTGCAATAAAATGTGGTTTTCTGCGGGCATTGAAGGGGGTTAGATGATGTCGTTGGCAATTTTTGTTGTTGTTGTTAGTAGATCTGCTCAGGATTCTTTGGCAATTTTGTACGATGGGTGTCCACTATCTTGCTTTTCTCTTCCCTGTTAAATAAGCTGGTGTCTTTTGTTAATGTCTTGTTCGGAAGTCATTTTGTTTGCCTCTTTGCCATTGCAATCCATTTGGCATGCATTTTGTTGTGCCTTATAAATCAGAGACTTAAAACCAAATATTCCCTGCAAACTGGCAATAATTAACTAGAAGTTGCAGTCGTTATAGTTTGTATATTTATTAAAGTTCATTAAGTTTGCCCAAAGATTAAAGATTTTCATATCCTGTGATTATGAGGCTAGGTTTCATTGATTTTCTCTGAGTTACATCCTCCTTGTGGCCTCCGTTTTGCCATCTTTAGATCTCATGTTCAAGTTATGGAATGAAAGTATTTAATGTATAATCGTTTCATTTGACTTCTGTGCCCAACTTTCTGTTTACTTTTGACTTTTAAATTCAATACAAACTGATGTCAGGCTATTTATTACAGGCCCAAGAAGGCTTCTATTCCGTAATACGTTGGGTCGATTTCAAAGTGAAGAGGTAGATACCCTGTTAATATGATAGAAGTTCCCTTACTTAGTGGAACTATAAGTAGACTGTTTGCTTGCACTATATCTGCTGCTTGACCTGCCATTTTGAATTCTTTCCTAAGCCAAAGCAAAAACCTCAGGTTCTAGACATTATGTGTCTTAATATAAGGTTCGATTCTAAGCTCTCATATACATTGCCTTTCTGCTAAAATTTCATGCAGGCAAAATTTCTTAGGGCTGAGAAGAATGTAAAAGAGTTAAATCTATCTGTTGATTTGATGAAAAAGGAGAGCAGTAAGCTGCTTGAAAGGGCAACTCTTGCAGAGAAAATGGATATGAAGCATGGCCATGAAGAGCTCTTGTATGTAGTATGAATTTCTTTAATGTTCCTAAATTATCACTATTTTTCATGTTTAACTATTCGAAGTTGTATGTGTAGGAATACCGGAGGTCGAATTCACCATCTCGCCAAATCAGTTTACAAGGTTGAGGCTGAAGCTGCAGGTATTGTCAAAGCTCACCTTTTCTTTATATTTATGTATATATATATAGATTGTTATCCTTTGATAAACAGTTGTTGCCATGTTGGGCCTTTCGGAAGCCTTGACTGAGTTTGACTTCCCATATCTATAGTTTGTCATTAGTTATGTTTGATGAAACTGGTGCTTTCAAACATCTTGTTTCCCCTGGCTTTTTTCCTCTCAATACAGTGAAGAAGGATCGTTTGTAATAGGAAGTTTAGAAACTGAAGTTTTGCATAAATCATTCTAGTATGTAGCTTTAATGTCCAGTCTCCTATAATCTCCTTTAGACTATATCGCTCGGTAAGCCAACAGTTGCACTTAGATTGGTCTCTGGTCAAGTAGGCTGCATGAACTTGGTGTCGACATCACGATACACCTTGCAATTCCAATTGCCATCCTTATCCACACGTGGCATAAAGTCTTGCCATTTATAGTTCTAATACGGGTTAAAGAACGGGAACTGGTAGATTCTACCGATTGTTTTTTAAATATTGCGAGGGTGATATTTGTATCTTTACAGTTTGTTTAATGTTCTTTATAGATTTGATGGATGGACTGCGAGAAATCCCTGGCAGGGACGCATTGAAACTACGAGCAGAGGCAAGTCGTGCATTTTCTTGATTATCTTTGCAGGGCTTTTGCAGTTTAGAAACTTATCCATTGATGTCGTTAACGTTGAACTTTTATATTAGGTTGCTTCGATTGCATCGCAGCAGAGGGTTTCACTTGACAAAAGGGTGAGGAAGATATCTGGATTGGGGATGCCCGTTTGATGATATTATTGGTGTTGGTAAGTATCTTTGAACTGATGCTGCATTTTAGAGATCCATGTTACTCATCGAGCTCGAATAAAATTCGGCCAAAATAATAATACAAGTACAATTTTGAATTACGTCATACGGTCATTTTCCCCACTTCATTTTTTGATGTGTATGATTCTAAAATCAAAACAAACATTTTATAATAATTATTATTTTATTCTTTTTGATTTTGGTATCATTGAATTACCCATGATTTTGTATACTGTTTCTTTCATCCTTTTCCTTTTCCGGAGCCGCTGCTTTTGCTGGCCATTATCCTTCTCCATGCCGTGGCCAACACATTTTGGCTGTGACCAGGCCTTGTCTTCATTTCCTTTATTATATTTAGTTATTGAAAAATAAGATTATTATAAAGTTTAAATAATATTAAAATTTCTCACACTCATAATGCATGTGAAATAAAGCAATTTATATAAAAGACAACATTTAACCAAAATAGGCCCACACCATAGGCAAAAGAACTAAACTACAGAAAACAAGGATTTGAAAAATGGCTCTTGGTGCACAAGTAGAGAAGATAGCCATGAACACCAATCGTCCTCGAAGGGCATAAGAAGTAACACATTATCAAGCAATCCCAATCTCAAAAGACAAGATGGGATCCACAAAGCCAGCCTCGACGCTCAAGCTTCGCAACTAATCCACAAAGCCATCACCAAACAACAATGGTTATCCATTAACACAAAGAAGCCAAGTAAAGCAACCAATACCAACTTTACTTCAATAATTTTGTGTTTGATCTTCAAATTATCATTTTTAATTTATTTATTTAATAGTATATAAAAATATGAAATGATAACACCATTATAATAACATCTACATTAATATTAAAAAAAAGTAACTATTGCTTTTTTTCTCTAAACTGAGTTGATATCTGACTAATCACCAATTCAATTAAAAAATTAATAAATAGTATAGATTTTGACGAAAATAAAATAATATCAATATCACATAATCCTATGACTTAAAATTTAGAAGTTCAATTATCTCAATTAATTAATTAGTTTTATATTTTTAATAAATTCACTAGAATTATTCAAATTACCTTTTTGATGCTTGTATTAGATTTTTTTATAAAAAAAATCAGTATCACCTAATCTTATGATTTAAATTTAGAATTTAATCATTTTCAATTATTTAATTACTTTAACGTTTTCAAATTATTTCACTAAAATTCTTCCAATTACCATTTTTATGCTTATATTAACTTGAACCATACAAGTTGAATTTCCTTTTTAATTAGGTTAAGATATTTGATCTTGATGAATGAAAGGTTATAATGCAAGTTAATATGAGGAAATAGCGAGAGAAAATAAATAAAAGTCTAGTGCAAATATAGGAAAGGGTTGACATGATTATTTAGTAATAAGAGGCACATAGCAGCCAAATACTTGGGAGTTGTTGATCAAGTTGAACTATGTATAAGATTTAGGCTTGGGCAATCCCTCGACGATACCATAAAGTAGAGTGCTATTGGGGATGTTGTACTCATCCCTGAGTGATTTTTCGAGAGATAAAATACTGGCATAGAATTGTTCCCCCAAGTAAGTCCTCTCCCAAATCTCCGATCTGATGTTCCACATGCTCGCATTGTCAAACGTCAAAAGGATTGCAGCACGACTTAGGGAACACTTGTATCGTGTGCCTGCTAACTGCATCTAGAAGATTGTAGTTCATCCTCTTATAGGGGCTCCGTGTCCTATTAGATTTTTTATTTACTAAATGCCTCATCATCTTCATTTCCCAATTACCACATATATAGCATTTTACAATACCTGCTAGAATGTTCTTAGCTGGCACATCCTTCCTAACAACCAAATAACACCTATTTGTTATTCACTACTATTCTCATAATATTTAACATTCTCCCTACTGTCTATGAACTCTAGAACTTTACAATAGATTTTGAGATTGTAGCAAAACAAGGAGAAATAAGCCCGAGACAAAGACTTGGTGAATCCATCAGCTTTTTGATGTTGAGCAGGAATGTAATTAACTCGAACTTTATCGAGCAACAACCTTCTCCCAAATGAAATGGAGGTCTAATTCAACATGTTTTGACCAAGAATGCATAACAGGATTGGCACTCATCGCTATCGCGTTGGTATTATCACTCCAAACAACAAGAGTGCTTGATGGCGGAATTCCCATATCTGTCAACAAAGCTTGAATCCAAATAACATCAGCTAAAACATCCGCTAACGCACGATATTCAGCCTCAGTAGTCGACCGAGAGATTGACCATTGACGCTTGGAACCCCAAGACACTAGATTACCTCCAAGAAAAATGCAAAACCCGGATATCGAATGATGATCATCAACATTGCTTGCCCAATCGACATCCGCAAAAGCTACCAAGTATAGACCCAATCCTGTCTTTTGAAACACTAGACCATAATCAAGTGTCTCACACAAATAACGCAAAATGTGTTTCATAGCCACCCAATGTTGAGTACAAGGCGTATGCATGTACTGAGCTACACGATTGACACAATATGCAATGTCAGGTCGCGTATGATTTAAATATAGAAGGGCTCCAACAACGCTCCTATATAGTTGAACATCTTGTAACAGACTCCCTCCAGTACGTTATAACAATTCTAGAATAAACTTCTTTTGTCGTAAAATAAGCGAATGATTCATCCGCTGAACTTCAAGTCCTAAAAAGTAGTTTAAGTCCCCCAAATCTTTTAGAGAGAATTCTTGACTCAACTATGATATAACACTTTCAACGTCAGTCTCATATTGCCCCGTAACTATGATATCATCGACATAAATGAGAACATAGGAGGCATCAGCTTGTGTCCCATGAAACCCAATTCGACCAAGAAAATCACATAGTTTCGCATACCAACTTCGTGGTGCTTGTTTAAGCCCATACAACGCCTTTTCAAGTTTACAAACAAGTCGTGTGCCATCAACAGCAAGCTATTCAAACCCGGGAGGTTGCACCATGAACACCTCCTCTCGTAAGTCCCCATTAAGAAACGCATTATTCACGTCAACTTGTCGCAATTTACACCCATTCATAACAGCTAATGACAAAACAATCTTTACCGTGGAAGGTCTAATAACTAGGCTGAACGTATCATTAAAATCTTGTCCCGGAATTTGAGCAAAACCTTTCGCTACTAAACGAGCCTTATACCTCGCAACAGACCCATCAATATTTTTCTTCATACGAAACAACCACTTACAGCCAATTGTCGTTCGACCAGGAGGTAAAGACACCAACCGCCATGTACTCTTACCAATTAGAGCATTATATTCATCCATGACAGTATCTTTCCACACATGGGACAATAAAGCTTGTTCAATAGAAATTGGTTCTTCATCATCAATTACGGATTGAACCGAGAAGACTTTGGGTTTGAAGATCCCATCCTTACTTCTCGTAACCATATAATGAACATTTGAAGAAGAGGGACAAGAAGCAATACCAGATGAAACAACCATGTTAGAACTATTGTTGTGGGAAGACATTTGAAGAGCCGAATCTGCAACAAGAGTGGAGTGCTCAGGAACACGCAAATCACCAGAACCGTCAGTTTGCCTAGGAGAGATTGTGTGTCTCGCGGATCCATCCACATTATCACCAGACGCAACATCAGCATCAATCTCAGCAGAATTCATCTGTTCGTTCACTCTATGATATGAGCTACTAGTATGAGAAGTAGATGATTCATTTTCACAATGATGCAACGTTGAGCATGGTGGGACTGCTTGATTATTGAGCACCTTGTTGATGCCATGAACGACATCAATAATGGCAGACGGTTGTAAATTATTTGTTGGATATGGATGAACAGCAGTAGCTTGACCTGTAAACGGGAAAACACTCTCATCAAACTGCACATGCCGAGAAATATAAATTCGACCACCAGGTGCAAGACAAAGATAACCCTCATGTTGAACACTATATCCAAGAAAAGTACATGCTTGTGATCGATACTCAAATTTGTGAGATTGAAACGAACGAAGGCACGGAAAACATCTGCAACCAAAAACACGTAAGTGTTCATACTTGGGGCGACGACCAAACAACTTATTAAACGGTGTTGTCCCGAGAAGCACCTTCGTAGGTAACCTATTAATGAGATACACCGCAGTGGTTATGGCATAAGACCAATATTTCAAGGGTAACGAAGCTTGAGCAAGCAACGTTAGTGCCGTATTAATGATATGTCGATGTTTTCGCTCAACAACAACATTCTGTTGAGACGTGTGAGGACACGTGAGCCGGTGTCGTACCCCATCCTCTTGAAGAGCCTTGGTATATGGACGAAACTCACCACCCCAATCACTTTGAACTTCTTTAATCTCTCAGCCAAACTGAACACGAACCATGCGTTGAAACAAGCGAAACGCATACAACGCTTGAGACTTCTCCTTCAACAGATACACCCACATAAACCTTGAATAAGCATCGACAAATGATATATAATATCGATATCCATTTGATACCACATGAGGTGGTCCCCATAGATCGACATAAACCAACTGAAAATGTTCGCTATATACTGTTTGAGAAGCAGAAAACGGTAGAGAGTGAGATTTCCTAACTTGGCAAGCAGTGCAAATTTCATCATTAACCAATGATAAACCAACATTACAATCTTTACAAACTTGTTGTAACGTATCACGGGAAGAGTGTCCTAATCGTCTATGCCATAAACCAAAATCAACTATGCCATGAACAACATTACATTGAGTCGGCACATTATTATTAAACAAAGTAGAATTAAACTCATAAAGTCCATCTTTCTCTCGTCCTTCAAGCAACACTGCCTTCGTATCCTCATCACGAATCACGCATCTACGAGCATGAAATTCAAGAAATACTTTATTATCACGAGCAAGTTTGGAGACAGAAACTAAGTTTTTGGATATACTAGGAACAAGTTGCAAGTCATTTAATCGTAAAGAGCGAGTAGACGTAACCAAGCTAGATTGACCGACCTTAGATATTGATAAACTATTACCATTACCCACAAGTAACTTACCCGTGCCAGTATACTCTTCACCCGCAACAACATTAGCCACATCCGAGGTTACATGATGAGAAGCCCTAGAATCGACAACCCATTTCCCTGATGGGCGAGAATTCCCAGAACCTCCAGTGCTAAAATGTTGACCACATTTAGCCATCATAGCAGAAACGGTACCATCCCAAGATCCTTGGTGAACACAGCCATACCTATGAGTAGATGCAACTGTGCACACGTTAGCAGATGGGGAATTATTTGGTGCCATGGCCTTGTGAGAAGTAGAAATCCCACGAAAGCTCTAGTTAAACCTATACCAGCATCGGTCCACTAAATGGCCAACCTTTCCACACAATTGGCATTGAACCCAGGGCTTAGCACGACCACGACCTCCTTAATATGAACCAGAGCAACCCAGATTCTGCCCAGGTGCTTTAACCAACTCTGACCCTGAGGAATCATTCACCGTCAGTTTTGCCATATTAGTACTGATAGAGAAACTGTCAGCTTCCTCAAAACCGAGTTGTTGAACTTCTGCATCAATCAGAACTTAAACTACTCCATCTAGAGTGAACGGTTCCCAGCTGGCAGTGATGATAGCAACAAACGGACGATATTCGGATGACAATCCATTCAAGATCGTCGCAATTTGTTCATACTCGGACACCGGACTTCCACAAGCCGCAAGAGCATCACACAACTCTTTAACCTTAGTGATGAAGTTGCGCATACTCAGATCCTCCTTTTTTATAGCTTTCAGTCGATAATGCAGGTTCATTATCATTGTCGTAGAACTGCTTGCAAAGAACTTGGTAACGGTGGACCAAACTTGCGCAGCGGTGTCAGTGCCAACCATGTGTGGTAGAATCGAGGGTGACATCGTGGATAATAGCCAAGAAGCAAGTGCACTATCCTAGGCAACAAACACTTCATAAGCTTCATTCTCAACATCAGCCCCATCTTCTAAAACCACCGTCTCCGGCTGAAGAGTGACCGTACCGATAAGAAACTTCTCGAGTCTATGGCTCCTCACAGATAGAAGCACTTGCTGCTTCCATAACAAGAAGTTATGCTCATCCAAACTACACTAAGTCTTTTGTTGGTGAAAGCTTTCTGAAGTCCCTCCTATGAAGTTTCCTTATCAGCCATGGCACGAGAAAGAAACGACGAGAAAATCCAACAAAGAATTAGCTACTGGAACAAAACTCTCCAGACCTCAAGACTACTGATACCATGTTAAATTTTTTATTTACTAAATGCCTCATCATCTTCATTTCCCAATTACAATATATATAGCGTTTTACAATACCTACTAGAATGTTCTTAGCTGGAGCAATTACACTAGGCTTGCCTTGCTGGCACATCCTTTCTAACAACCAAATAATAACCTATTTGTTATTCACTGCTATTCTCATAATATTTAACATGTCCCTGGCTCAACGGCCACCGCGAAGAACGAGTACCCGTCCAAGTGGTATGACCGCAGGCTTTTCTCGTGGTTCTCAACAATGATCTCCACGAGTTACGAAATGTCATATTGAGGACATTTGGTTGTTCGATGAGGTCTGTGGTGTTTTCTGGTTCATCCTTCATCACATCATATTTGAAAACCTTGTCCGCCATGTTCAAGTATTCGCAAGCTTCAGGGGAGTGGCTGAGTTAACATGAGAGACACCATTAAAGTCATATCGAAGCTTACCATTGGTTTAGCAAACACCGTTCACCAGCTTGATAGAGCAGGTGATGTTAATAGCACCGTAATGGTAGGATCCTTGAGGATTTGGCCTTGAAGTACTGGCAGTAAGATTCCAACGGAAGGTACGGAACTGATTCAATGACCAAGCCCAACCAATAGGAGCAGGAGGAAGCTCGGGTGAGGCTTCACCCTTTCCATTGGTGTAGCTAATGATGGCAGTGCTAGTCTGGACTTCCTTATGAAATCGGGTGGATGCTACAATATAGTAGTCCTTAGGGGCTTGGTCGGCAGTAACAAGAACTTTAAAAAATTGCCTGTTATGTACATCCAAGGAATCGTACAAGTTATGGACGATTTGGGAACCCTCCATTTCCATAAGTTTCATCGTGTGGCCTTGGATCCTGAAGTTGATGGAGGCATTGTGTCCTACATTGCAGATCCTATACATGTACGTCTTGTCAGGCTTCATGGTGAAAAATGCTTCTTGTTTGGCTCCAACTTTGCCAGCTTTACCGTTAATAAGGACACCATCAGGCCTGCCCAAGGGACGACCTCTATTTAAGAACCCCCTCAGTTGACAAAAGGGTGAGGAAGATATCTGGATTGAGGATGCCCTTTTGATGATATAATTGGTGTTTTGGAAGTATCTTTGAACTGATGCTGCATTTTATAGATCCCATGTTACTCATCGAGCTCGAATAAAATTCGGTCAAAATAATAATACAAGTACAATTTTGAATTTCGTCATACAGTCATTTTCCCCACTTCATTTTTTGATATGTATGATTCTAGAATCAAAACAAACATTTATAATTATTATTTTTTATTCTTTTTGATTTTGGTATATGTAGAAGCGGTTTTTTTTCCGAAAGGGAAAAGAGGGTCCTATTTTGAAATATTTTTTGGTGACCAGTTAGTGATAAAATGTGGTTCGATGAGTCACCATCAATATTTGATTAGTGTGTGATTGGGCACCCAAAAATAAAATTTTCATTTTAATAAAATATTAATTTTAATTAAAACGACAAACTTGCGGTATGCGTTACCAAAAATTGATTTCGGGAGTCGGTTACATGTGGGGAAGGATTAGTACCCCCACAACACCCTAAATCGGTACCTAGTCGATTAATTAATTGTCTTTGCAATAAAAATTACAAGTTCGAGTTTATTTTAATTTAAGATCCCCTAAAATAACGTTCTGTGAAATTTTGGATGAAAGATAATAATATTTAATTATTTCCTATCGAGAAGAGTTGATTTCTCATACCTTAAAGCAATCGATTCTTACTTCAATCGAAATAAAAAAATATTAAAATTTCATTCTAAAGTCCACTATTAATTCAAAATAATAACACCCAAAATAATTATAAGAGTAAAAACGATAATATCTAATTATTTTCAATCGAGAATAAATGACATTTTATGTATTAAAACAATCATTTATTACCCTAATTGAAATAAATTGACATTACTATTTCGCCTTAAAATTACAAAGCGATTCGAATGAAAACGATAATATCTAATGATTTCCAATCGAGAATAAATAACCTCTCATACCTTAAAGCAATCATTTATTACTCGGACTGAAATAAAAGGATATTACTATTCTCAATGTCGATTCGAATGTTATTGTTTTGAAAATCTATTGGAAAACACACACAAAAATAAAACAAATAAAAAACATAACAAACAATAAATAAATAATTTACTTTACCAATATTTAATGAGAATAAGGATGTTCAATTATTTAAATATCTCGAGACGAGGCCTTAGGTTCGATATAATAGTCTTTTCTCGATGAATTTAATTAAAATAACATTGTCTTTTTCTCAATCCCCGAATTTTAAAAATGAAATCGGTTTAATTTGTGTCACTAAATGTGATAAACTTTTATTTTATAATTATCGAAAGTAACTTTTTTATACGTTAAGACAATCACTTTATGACAATATTAAAATGATCGAATATTACCCTTAGTCAATTTATTTTGATGCGAGTCAAGTGATGCTTATGAGGGTATCATGCGAGATTAATTAGGACTAAAATGAACTAATATGCAAACAACATGCAAAAATTAAAATAAAATAAAAGTAGGGCTAAAACATAAATAATCAAATTATCATGCCAAAATTAACATAAAATAAAATATACAAGTGTCTAAATAAACAATTTCAATATTAAATGCTAAAATTACAATAATGAAAAATAAATAAAACATGGGGCTAAATTAAAATAAATTAAAATTACTGGTCGAATTAAAAATAAATAACAAAACCAAAATACAAACATGCCAAAATATAGGGATATTTCATAAATATTCCAAATATTTTAGCCTAAAATATACATTCGAATAAACAAGGTAAAATTACAAAATCAGTCCCTAAATATTTAAAGAAAAATTAAACAGTCACTACAAGATTGAAAAGCAAAACATATAAACAAGCAAAGGCTAAACCGAAAATAAACCTAAAAATATAAAATATGCATAAAAATGGGTAAATTATAGATAAGGTCCATAAGAGTGACTAACATGCAAAAACACACTAAAAGTAGGGGGACTAAACTGAGATTAGACAAAAAATTGTAAATCATGAATAAATATGGGAAAATAACAAAAATGGTCCCTTCTAGTGACCTTGTAAAAACGCGCTAAAACTCGGGGGACCTATGTGCAATTTCCCCTAGATTCATCCTATAATTCAACTTAAGATTTTTTTTATTTCATTTGAAAATCGAAACTAAAAAGAAATTCATTCTCTCCCTCCTCTTTCTTTTTCCCTCGGCTGGTCGCCATACCTCGCCTCCGACCGCCGTCTCGAAGCTCCGAATTGAACCCAAAACACTCTAGACCCTCCGATCTGCTCTTCTAGACCTAGATCCAAACTTAAAACACCTTAAAAAGTTGCTTATGCGCCCCGAAAAGCTCCCTCAACCCTTTGGCTACCCACTTTTCGACGACCTCAAAACTAACTAAAATCGAGCCTAAGCCCTCCCAAAATCTCTGATCTAACCTCCTAAGCACAGCCCCAACTACTCCTTCCTCAGGTAACTACAAATCAAACCCTTTTTCTTTGATTTGGTGTTACATGCAAGTAGTTTTGGGTTCCTTTTTTTGTTATGTTTCGAAAACTGAAAGTAAAATAAAATAAAAAATTATACCTCGAAAGTTTGGTTTTTTTTGCTTTTTATTCGAAATTGAGAACCCTTTTTATAGTTTGACGTTCGAGGTTTTATAGCCCCCGAATATTACATATTTTTTGTTGCTTTTCTTTGCTTGTTTGTTGCTATAAAATGATTACAAAAAAAAAAGCCTTGTGTGTTGGTTTGTATTTGTGGTTGCTTGTTGATATGTAATCTGACATGACAGGAGACTCAGCGCGTGGTTGGTAGTAGCGTTGGTGGAAAACTACAGGTGGAGATGGGCGGCAGCAGGTAGCAACAACTGGCTCGATCTTGCTGGATAACGACGGCAAATGGTTGGAAATGAGATGAAGAAACCCTAGTGGGTTTAGGCCCCAAACGGGTCTCGGATCTGGTTAAACCAGGGTTTGTGATGCTTTTATTATATATCTAGGCTCGGATCACTCCAATTTTCTTACGTTGTTGTATTTTGGATCTGTAAACAATACTATTATGTTAGTATTTTTAAATAATAATAACGGAACGTATCATTGAATTGCCCATGATTTTGTATATTGTTTCTTTCATCCTTTTCGGGGCCACTGCTTTTGCTGGCCATTATCCTTCTCCATGTTGTGGCCAACACATTTTGGCTGTGATCAGGCCTTGTCTTCATTTCCTTTATTACATTTAGTTATTAAAAAATAAGATTATTAAAAAGTTTAAATAATATTAAAATTTCTCATACTCATAATGCATGTGAAATAAAACAATTTATATAAAAGACAACATTCAACCAAAATAGGCATAAAAACGAAGGCCCACACCATAGGCATAAATGAGGAAGAAAGCAAAAAAGAAAAAAAATCACAAGAAAAATGAGTCAAACAGTTGGCCAAACTAATTATTTCGTTTGACAAAACAATACATTAATCGATTTAACATGAAACATTGATATTCTATTACTCCAATAACATTTGTTAATGAAGAATGATTGATTTGTTGATGGAGGCTTTGAGTCCTACATTGCAGATCCTATACCTGTATGTCTTGCCAGGCTCCATGGTGAACAATGCTTCTTGCTTGGCTCCAACTTTGCCAGCTTTACCATTAATAAGGACACCATCAGGCCTACCCAAGGGACGACCTCTATCTAAGAAGCCCCTCAGTTCCTTGTGGCTCTCGGTACAATATAATCACCAGTAGGTTCATCATAAGGGATAGGAATGAGCGCACGACTGTACACCTTAAGACCACCAAAACCACCAATGCCCTATGCATTGCCGTGGACGGATAGTAGATGTAGCTATCAATCTGGTCCTTCACCTGGAAATGATATGTGAAGTTGGTTCCTGGGACAATCAGATAATTAGTTTCGAGCACTCCATCTTGCCAAGAAATTTTCCTCTGTTGGATTCCGCTCCATGTGAAAAGGAAGGGCTCATCAAGATGGTTAAACACATTGATCACAATATTATTATTAGTAGTTGAGTTAATATTGGGCCCTGGGTAGGGGTGTAAACGAGCCGAGTCAAGCTCGAACTCGAAAACTTTAAATGTAGGCTCGACTCGACTCGAAAACTCACGAGCCTAAAATTTTCAAGCTCGACTCGAACTCGAAAAGGCTCGAACTAAAAAAAAATTCAGGAGCTCGATTAAAGCTCGAGACTCGAGCTCGATTGAAGCTCGATTTTGAGCTCGAACTCGATTCAATCTCAAACTCAAACTCGAATTTGAAGCTACAAAAATATTATATTACATTTAAAATATATAAATAATTTTTCCTTTAATCAACCATCACCAATACATTTTTTATGATAATATGAACTCATTTCAAAAGAAATATATTAAATGCATTCAATGTGGATCCAAGTTCTTCCCTGAAAGCTCACTTGTTTTCGAAGTTTGATAACCATTTAAGGTAGGTTGCTCCGAAATATACATTTACAAAAGGCCTATATAGAATATCCGGATCCTCTTCAACTTTGTACAATGAAATATGACATTCCCTACAGGAATTTTCAAACTAGAACTTCATAATCCAAAGCAGGGTTAGCTTAGTTCCAGTGCAGCTACACTAGAAAATATAAAATTGTACCTGACCAACCACTCTGCAGTTGTTGGGAAAATCTGCATGATTCCTACTTTAGTGACCTTGGCTTTCTTATCATATTGCATGGCAAGAGGCTGTCTATTACTTTCAAGTTCTGCAATAGCAAAAATCATCTCCTGCAGAACATTGAAAAAAAATCCCAAACTTTAATAATTAGATGTATAATAACTTCAAATCTTCTACAGATTATTCAAGATGTAGTATATGTTCTTAGTGGAGCATATACAGACCAACTATCTGGTAGCTTATTGAAGCAGCCTTTGTTAAATATAAGTAATTAGTTATGCTATGTGTAGAACTTGAATTAAGTATAGTACAATACACACATTATTAAAGTTCCACTCTTTATTTGCTTGAAATAAATGGTCAAAGCCTATAGCTTGGACAAAGCTACCATACAGGGCCAATCAAACAAATATAGAGGAAGGGGGAGAGAGAGAAATGGAAAAGTTTCTTATAAAAATGATAGATTTGAAAACCTGGCAATTCATCTATATATAGTATCATTTTCTTGTATTTTTGTGGTGTCATAATCGTGTTAAAATATTTTATATTTATATAAATTTTGATACGTTAATAACTTGTATTATATAGATTTCGAGAATTTCGTACATTCATGTCATCAGAAAAGTCATTCCCTGTAGATTGGTAAGATGAAACTAAAATCAATAAGTTTGGATAATTTTAATCTTAAAAACGACATAATAAATTACAATGAGGCAAGAAATACTTCATCATAAGTACAGGCTAGATGTTTCGGTGATAGTTGACATACCGACTCTATATGTGTATCAAAATGTCTGCTAGTTACGATTTCCGCAACAGCCTGAAACAGCAGCATAAGATAAATTAGAAGTGAAATTTTGTATAGGAGTAAACAAATAAAATTACTGAATCATCCTAATGTCTTGTATGATCAAATCTGACCACCAAAACAAGATTACTTATGGAAGATAAAATGTTATAAAAGAAATTCTGACTTCTTATCCATTGGAACTTACATTGTCAAGAAATATAACATAAACACTCTAATATGCCTTACCTTCCCTTCAAGTCGATGCCCACTTTGGTATTTCCAGATGCATGCTTTTCATACAGCTTAGATATGATATCCATTGAATTGAGTCCAGTATTCTCTGTGAGGGTTCTTGGTACCATTTCAAAACTTTCAGCAAACTTAGCAATGACATATTGATCCAATTTGCAAAATAACCATTTACCCAATTAGCCAGTAGTACAAAATCTACTGTATATTCCAAAATTTATATATATGTGTGTGCAAGTAAAATGTCATCATGACTCGATCATGCCATCATGACTCGATCATGCCATCATGACTCGATCATGCCATTCATGCAATTCAAGAGCAGCACATAATATGCAGGGTGATACTTTATAGTAAAGAAGTAAAAGCAGAAAAATAATAGATCACCCTATTTCCTTAAAGGAGAATTCTTTCAATCTTCTAACCAACTCAATTTCAGTAGTTGTAGCTCCAAGAACTATCCGACTGTCCCTGCACATTGCCTGACAAAAAATACGGCATTAAGAAAGTGATAATGATACTTCCCTTGAAATTTATATCCAAAAATAAACAAAAAAAATGTCTCAAAAGGTAAGAAATACAGAACTCAATAAAGTTTACAGAGGAGAAACAGTACAATACTCGGAAGAATACTTAGAAACAAAGTAAATATTTGGCGACTATCACCTTATATGTATTCACCCCATCATCAACATCTCTTTCAAGATCATCCAATATACTATCAGTACTTCCTCGTAGAAGCACAGTGGATATCTTGTTACCACCTTCTTCACTTCTCACAACAGTGACCTACACTTAATAGATAATACAAAACAAACTGAATAAAAGACAAGAAACCAAATACGAGTAAAAGCAAACTCATAAAACATACCCGAGAACCACCGATTTCCTCAACTGAAATTGAATCAATAAATCCCAAATCATCAGCCATCAGTTGGCTGAGTTTCAACTGTCAAAAGAATTAAAAGCTCATCAGATTGCAAACGAAAGAAACTATATTTTTTTCCCTTTTACTATAATCTAGATAGAATGCTCACAAGAGCGGAAGTTCCTGCTGTGCGACAAAAATGCCTCAGTTCAAATTTCGAGCTGATTTGACACAAAAACATTCGACCAACAAAAACCATCAGTGGCCAGAGAACCAGTAAATAAAATCTTACCTTCCCGTCGATAGGAGCTTGCCTTTGTCGCCCGGAGTCTTGGGGAGCGTTTAGGTCATGGTGACTGTGGGTTTCTACTAGGGCTGCGAGTGGACGAGGTTTGAGAGGAGAACGACGAGGGGAAAGTTTTAGCCAGGGAAAGTTTGAGGGAAAATGAATTAGGGTAAGAGTTTTTACCCTAGATATCCTGCTTTAGTGTTCCTTTAATTTGTGTTTGTTTTTAATTGTGTCTTGTAATTTTAATTATTTGGCATTGTAATCTCTTAATTGACTTGTTTAATTTAATGAGTAATTTCTACTTTGTATGCTTATTTTCATTTTTATATTGTTTTAGTCTTTCATGGCATTTTTAAAATATGAGTTTAAGTTATTAATAGTAGGTTTAATCTTATATTGTTTCATCTTAATGTATGTGCATTTGTATTTCATTCGTATGCATGCATGTATCGTGTAAGCACACTTTAGTTTAGGTAATAATTTAGTCCCTCTTTAGAGTTGTCTTCTTTAAGTAGTTGTGTATATTTATTTTGCATGTTGATATGTTTATGTATAAATATGCAAATGATTTATTTAGGAATAACATAACATCATTTTGCATAATTTGTATGTTAGCTTCATGTGTATAAATTAAACCTTAAATCCTAACACCTAAACCGTAAACACTAAATTCAAAACCCTAAACCCTACCTAAACCATAAACCATAAACCATAAACCATAAACTCTATCACACAATTATAAGGAATGAGATGTCTTAGTTGTATTATAGAAATTTTAATATATTTTTAAAATTTTATAATTATCAATAATGTATTTTTAATAATGTAATTTTAAAAAATCTAAAATTATAATATAACATTTTTTTCGAGCTGCTCACGAGCTTTTCGAGTCGAATATCGAATAGCTCATTTCGGCCCGTTAAGAAATCGAGTCGAGCTTGAGTCGAGTCCATTCGATTTGAGTATTTATCGAGCCTTGATCGAGCCGATCTCGAGTAGCTCGCGATCTGTCTTGTCTCATTTACAACCCTAGCCCTGGGAATTCGCCATTTATGAGAATCACTTGTTGAGGAACTCCCAACGGAGAGATGGTGCCGTTGTTATAATAAATGTATCAAACCCTAAACCTATGTATTATATGTGAGGAAGAAGATGCTTTGCTTTGCTTCTTCCACACTGCCATTGTTGCCCCCATTTTATACTACAATTAGGTCATCCAATCTCCATTTTTGACCGTCCAATTTCACTTGTTTGTTGCTCTATTTTCGATCATCCAATATATGATTCCATCGTCTTATATTATTTTTCAAATATCTTTTTATTCAGTTTATTTAATTATTTTTCTTCGGGTTTTCATTAATTGTAAATTAACCATGGAAAAAACCTATCAACTAATTTTTGTCAGTCGAACAATTAGAGACGTTTTAAAAATTGAATTCTTTAATAGCCTTATAAATTAAAATGATTTGAATCTAATCAATAAATTTAATTGTGCGATTCATATATAAATTAAGCTTATGTTAGATTTGTCTAGAAATTAAGTTGACAAGTTGGAAATTTCATCTTGGTTGGTGGCCAACTTATTGGAAATTTCATCTTGGTTGGTGGCCAAATTTTGAACATGTGAATTTCATATTTGGTGGCTAACTTGTACACATTGAAAAATTCTTTGGAAGGTGGCCAAACTTTGAACACATTGTTCTTAAAACTCAACTATAAATAGGCCTAAGTATTTCCATTAGAAATCATCCCAAAAACAAGTTCTCTCTTCATCTTGTATTCTTTATTCTCCCACTTTGGGAATTCTAAAGAATTCCATTTGTTGTAATATTGGCGATATAGTGAAGTTATCATCCGGTGTGGTGCCCGAGGAGTAGACGATATTCTCGTCGAACCTCGTAAATTTGGTGTGTTCTCTCCTTTATTGTTTTTATTCGGTTCTTTTCCATTGTGTTTCAATATTCAATAGTTTGATAGGTTTATCCGCTGTGCAACCTTTGGTGGTTTTAATCTTGACATTTTAGGTCAATTTTAAAACTACGTTCGTGTGGGAAATAACCCGTTTCCCCCAACAATTGGCATCAGAGCTTTGGTTGAGGTTATCCTAGTGGTTTCGTTGCTGAAAAGATACAGTTCCTGATATTGAATATTGTTCGTTAGAATTAAAATGCCAAAATATGGATCAGTTGAGACATCAAGCTCTTCATCTGGACCGGTGAGGAGGGTAATGTCAAATGAAAATTTCTCGGTGGAGTTTTTCGATGGATCCGGTCATTTTGGCATGTGGCAAGGCGAGGTGTTAGATGATTTATTCCAACAAGGTCTAGACATCGCCATTGAGGAAGAAAGGCCCGAATATATGGAGGAGAAAGAATGGGGAACAATCAATCGTTTAGCGTGCAACACAATTCGATCTTGTCTTTCCAGGGAGCAGAAGTATGGCTACAAGAACGAGACTTCTGCAAGTAAGATGTGGAAAGCTTTGGAGGAAAAATTCCTGAAGAAAAGCTCTCAGAATCGTCTCCACATGAAGAAAAGATTGTTCAGATTTGATTATCAACCAGGCACCAGTATGAATGAACACATCACTGCGTTCAATGAGATAGTGGAAGACTTATTGGGCATGGATGAAACCTTCAAAGATGAAGATTTGGCTTTGATGTTGTTTTCATCTCTTCCAGATGAATTTGAGCACCTTGAGATAACGTTACTTCATGGTAAGGATAATGTTACCCTTAAATATGTAACTGCTACTTTGTATAGTTATGAACTCATGAAGAAAACCAAGAAGGAGAGCAAGTATGAAGCAGCGGAGGCCATGGTGGCAAGAAGTCGCTCGAAAAGTCAAAAGCCAAAGTGGAGAGAGAGATCAAAGTTGAAGTCCAGACTGGGAAAAGATGAATGTGCCTTTTGTCATGAGAAAGGCCATTGGAAGAAAGATTGTCCGAAGCTGAAGAAGAAAGGAAAAGTTGCTCCAGATGCATGTGTTGCAAAGCATGATGCACATGACTCTGACATATCATTGGTTGCTTCATCAACAACATTACATTCCGATGAGTGGATATTAGATTCGGGTTGCACCTATCATATGTCCCCTAATCGGGAGTGGTTCTCCGATTTAGTAGAACTAAATGCAAGAGTTGTTTATATGGGCAATGACAATGCCTGTAAAACTGTTGGGATAGGTTCAATTCGATTGAAGAATCAAGATGGATCAACCAGAGTTCTGACGAATGTCCGATACGTGCCCAGTTTGAAGAAAAATCTTATCTCGTTGGGAGCCTTGGAATCCAAAGGCTCAGTAGTCACTATGAGAGATGGAGTTTTAAAAGTCACATATGGCGCACTTGTGATAATGAAGGGCATCAGGAAAAATAATTTGTATTACTACCAAGGTAGTACAATTATTGGAGCAGTTGCAGCAGCTTCCGGAGGTGATTATTTGGACGCAATCCAGTTGTGGCATATGCGGTTGGGACATGCTGGAGAGAAATCCTTGCAAATTCTGGCAAAGAAAGGATTGTTGAAAGGTGCAAAGGCTTGCAAATTGAACTTTTGTGAGCATTGTGTTCTGGGAAAGCAGAAGAGAGTGAAGTTTGGCACCACTATACATAATACAAAAGGTATTGTAATTTATATTCACTCAGATGTATGGGGTCCTTCAAAGACATCGACTTTGGGAGGAAACCATTATTTTGTAACTTTTGTAGCTGACTTTTCCAGAAGAGTTTGGGCGTATCCGATGAAGTCTAAAGAATTTTCCTGAAATGGAAAAATATGATCGAGAACCAGACTGGTAGAAAAATCAAACGTCTTAGGACGGACAATGGAGGGGAATATAAAAGTGACCCATTCTTTGACGTTTGCCATGAGTATGGTATTGTTCGACACATCACTGTTAGACATACACCACAACAGAATGGGGTGGCAGAGCGTATGAATCGAACACTATTGGAGAAAGTTCGATATATGTTGTCTAATGCTAGGTTAGGCAAGGCATTTTGGGCTGAGGCTGTGATATATGCTAGTCATCTCATCAATCATCTACCGTCATCAGCGACAGGAGGAAAAACACCATTGGAGGTATGGTCTGGAAAACCTGCTACTGATTATGATTCCTTACATGTATTTGGATTCACTGCTTATTATCATGTGAAGGAATCCAAGCTTGATCCGAGAGCAAAGAATGCTCTCTTTATGGGAATCACCCATGAAGTGAAGGGATTTCGCCTTTGGTGTTTAGACACCAAGAAGATAATTTGTAGCAGAAATGTTACCTTTGATGAATATGCCCTAGTAAAGAAGGTAACAATTGAAGCTGTCCAGACAAGTAGTACTCCACAGCAGGCGGAGCATACTCCAAAACAGGTGGAGTTTCAATAGACGATGATCCCAGAAGTTGATGCAGCTGATTCTTCAACTCCAATAGAAGAATCAGAAGATGAAGAGGTTCAAACCCAAGAACCATTGGAGATACCAGAACCACTTGCAGTTACAAGGCCAAGGAGAGAAATTCGTAGACCTGCTCGATTTGTTGATATGGTGGCCTATGCTCTTCCAGTTGTTGATGATGATATCCCTATCACTTACCAAGAAGCAATACAAAGCTTGGAAAATGATAACTGAAAAAGTGCCATGGATGAAGAAATGTAATCTCTTCAAAAGAACAACACTTGGAAACTGGCACAATTACCGAAAGGTAAAAGAGCCATTGGATGCAAGTGGGTATTTGTAAAGAAAGATGGATCTCATAGCAAGAAAGATGTTCGCTACAAGGCACGGTTGGTAGCTAAAGGCTACGCTTAAAAGGAGGGAATCGACTACAATGAAGTATTTTCCCTTGTTGTGAATCATTCCTCCATTAGAATATTGTTGGCCTTGGTAGCACAGTTGAATGGAGCTAGCTCAACTTGATGTAAATACGGCTTTCTTGCACGGTGATTTAGAAGAGGAGATCTATATGACTCAGCCAAAAGGATACAAAGATGGTGGTTGTGAGAAATGGGTTTGTAAGCTGAACAAATCACTATATGGATTGAAGCAATCTTTGAGGCAGTGGTACAAGCGATTTGATAGCTTTATGAGGAGGCAAAAGTATACTAGAAGCAAATATGATCATTGTGTGTATTTGAAAAAGCTCAAAGATGGATCTTTCATTTATCTTCTCTTGTACGTTGATGATATGTTGATCGCTTCGAAGAGTCAAAAGAAGATAGAAAAATTAAAGGCTCAGTTGAATCAAGAGTTTGAGATGAAAGATCTAGGTGAGGCCAAGAAGATTCTTGGTATGGAGATAAGCAGAGATAGACAGAGATGGAAGCTTTGTTTAACACAGAAGCAGTATCTGAGAAAGGTATTACAATGTTTTGGCATGAATGAAAATACCAAACATGTAAGTATCCCATTGGCTTCTCATTTGAAACTTAGTTCTCAATTATCTCCTAAAACTAACGAAGACCGAGTGTATATGGCAAAAGTTCCATATGCTAATGCAGTTGGGAGCTTGATGTATGCAATGGTGTGTACGCGTCCTGACATTTCACAAGCAGTTGGAGTTGTGAGCAGGTACATGCACGATCCTGGAGAAGGACATTGGCAAGCTGTGAAATGGATTCTACGGTATCTCCAACAAACCGTGGATGTTGGTTTAGTTTTTGAACAGGATGAAGCACTTGGTCAGTGTGTGGTTGGATATGCTGATTCCGATTATGCTGGTGATTTGGATAAGCGTTGATCAACTACTGGGTATTTGTTTACTCTTGCTAAAGCCCCAGTAAGTTGGAAGTCTACATTGCAATCTACGGTGGCCTTGTCTACTACAGAGGCAGAATACATGGCAGTTTCAGAGACTGTAAAGGAAGCAATTTGGCTTAACGGGTTGATAGAAGACTTGGGAGTTGTTCAAAGTCACATTAGTCTCTATTGTGACAGTCAGAGCGCTATTCACTTAGCGAAAAATCAAATCTACCATTCAAGGACTAAGCATATCGACGTGAGGTATCACTTTGTGCGGGAGATCTTTGAAGAAGGAAAGATTCTACTTCAGAAAATTGCGACATCAGAAAATCCTGCAGATATGATGACCAAGGTGGTAACATTAATCAAGTTCAATCATTGTTTGAACTTGATTAACATCCTGAAAGTATGAACACCTTCGGGTGTGTGGCACTTGTGAGCGCAATTAGAGGCACTACAAATTTGGGGAGTTGAAGAAGTTGAGTAGGCTTTGTAATTTCCAGCCAAGGTGGAGATTTGTTAGATTTGTCTAGAAATTAAGTTGACAAGTTGGAAATTTCATCTTGGTTGGTGGCCAAACTTTGAACATATTGTTCTTAAAACTCAACTATACATAGGCCTAAGTATTTCCATTAGAAATCATCCCAAAAACAAGTTCTCTCTTTATCTTGTATTCTTCATTCTCCCACTTTGGGAATTCTAAAGAATTCCATTTCCATTTGTTGTAATATTGGCGATATAGTGAAGTTATCATCCGGTGTGGTGCCCGAGGAGTAGACGATATTCTCGTCGAACCTCGTAAATTTGGTGTATTCTCTTCTTTATTTTTTTTATTCGGTTCTTTTCTATTGTGTTTCAATATTCAATAGTTTAACAGGTTTATCCACTGTGCAACCTTTGGTGGTTTTAATCTTGACATTTTAGGTCAATTTTAAAACTACGTTCGTGTGGGAAATAACTCGTTTTCCCCAACAGCTTACTTATTCCCGTCACATAGCTTGATCGCACGGTTTCAATCGAACTATACTAATTGTTACTAATTACTAGGGGAAACAATTACTGAGAAATCCAACTATACTAATTGAGTTGGGATACATTCGACAAATGCAAGCCCCGTTCAAGAGAAACTCAATAATTCACCACCTTCTGCTTCTGAACATAGAATGTTAATTGCGTATATGAATAATCCTTTTAAAAACATCAAAGACATTGATTAATGTATCATTATATAAATATAAGTTTGCTCATCTTTGTTTCATTTATTTCTTTTAACTAATTTCAAGTAACTAGGAAAAATTAAAAATAATTTATACAAATAATATCAATTGTCTTGTTATAGTGTAGTCTAATTAACTATTATTATTGACTATTAAAAAAACTATGATTATTGAATAAAGGAAGTTAATGTCTCTTTAATACATTTTCCTAATAGTCATTAATAATATAATAAAAATTAATAAAACTATGCTTGTTTATTATAAAAAAACAACTATTTTCCTAAAAATAATGGTACTGTGCATATAATTGATATGCAAATTTCTTGTTCTGATGCAAGAGAATAGTTCAATATAAGAAAAGCATAATGTACGGGTACGGAGAGAAGCAATCAACGGTGAAGAATGATAGTGGAAGATGTAAATTTCTTCTATAAAAGGACAATCCTATATGCAATCTAAAACCAACTCAAGCAATATCTTCCTTTAGCAGGGGATAAAGAGTTGTACGTTAATAATTTGCATAGCAAGAGATGGGTCGGTTGATGTTAATATCGATGCTATTATGTTTTTGGGCTGGATCAATGTTGATGATTGAATGTGGAGATCCTTATATTTTTTTCGAATGGCATGTTACTTATGGCACTATTTCTCCTTTGGGAGTTCCCGTGAAAGGTATTCTTATTAATAATGAATTCCCCGGACCAAATATAAACTCTACCACCAACAATAACGTCGTGGTCAATGTGTTTAATAACCTTGACGAGCCATTCCTTATAACATGGTAAGTAACTTACGATTCATGAACAAAGGATAGTTTTCCGTTTGATTATTGTAATCAATGATTGAGGTAGATATTTTCGGAAATGGGATGTGTTGCAGGCACGGTATCCAGCATAGGAAGAACTCTTGGCAAGATGGTGTTTTGGGAACTAACTGTCCCATCCCCCCTGGGACGAATTACACTTATCACTTCCAGGTGAAGGATCAGATTGGCAGCTACATGTACTATCCTGTCACCTCTATGCATAAGGCCGTTGGTGGTTTCGGCGGCCTTCGCATTAACAGCCGTCCTCAAATTCCTGTCCCATACGATCCACCTGCTGATGACTATACCATAATGATTGGAGATTGGTTTAACAAAGGACATGTGGCTCTCAAAAAAATTCTTGACAGTGGTCGCAACCTCGGTAGAGCTGACGGTGTCCACATTAATGGCAAAGTGGCCAAAGGTGATGGTAAAGACGAACCTCTCTTCACCATGGAAGCTGGAAAAACCTACAGATATAGGATTTGCAATGCTGGATTAAAGACATCTCTCAACTTCAGGTTTCAAGGCCACCCCATGAAGCTGGTTGAGATGGAAGGTTCTCACACAGTGCAGAATGACTATGAGTCGCTTGATGTGCATGTGGGACAATGCTACACTGTGCTTGTCACAGCCGGCAAGGAACCGAGGGATTACTATGTTGTTGCCTCTACTCGTTTTACCAAACGAGAGGCTACAGCCATGGGCATCATCCGCTACCAGAATGGTAAGGGAGGACCCTCATCTGACATTCCAAAGCCACCAGTTGGATGGGCTTGGTCACTCAATCAATTTCGTACCTTCCGTTGGAACCTTACTGCTAGTGCTGCTAGGCCTAATCCTCAAGGATCCTACAAATATGGTGGCATTAACATTACCCGTACCATCACGCTGGCTAACACCGCTGAAAAGGTAGATGGAAAGCTTCGATATGCAATTAATGGAGTCTCATTTGTCGAGCCAACCACTCCGTTGAAACTTGCGGAATATTACGGCGTTGCAAACAAGATTTTCAAGTATGATAATATTCCAGATGAGCCACCGACTAAGATCTCAAAAGTAACTCTAGAACCTATTGTCCTCAACATGACACACAAAGCTTTATCGAAATTATATTTGAGAATAGTGAAACGGCCATTCAATCTTGGCACGTGGATGGCTATGCATTCTTCGCTGTGGCGTAAGTGTTGGAACCACTAATTAATCTAACTAATAAATATGGTCATTTGGTGTGAATAACAATAACTCGCTTTTATAATCATTGTTTGCAGCGTAGAGATAGGGAAATGGAGTCCAGAAAAGAGGATGAACTACAATCTTCTAGACGCGGTGAGCAGACACACCATTCAGGTATTCCCACATTCATGGGCTGCTATCCTTATATCACTCGACAACTGCGGAATGTGGAACATCAGGTCCGAGATATGGGACAGACATTACCTTGGACAACAAATTTACATTAGTCTTCTTTCCCCTAACCGTTCCGTGAGGGATGAGTACAACTTACCCGAGGACGTAATGACTTGCGGTGTCGTGGAAGGCATGCCAAGGCCTCCACCATTTAGCAGTTAAATTAAGCTGATTTATGTGCGTCCAATTTCGGTTCAAATACATATTGGGAGAGTGAGAGAGTATGAAAAAGTTTGAGTTCCAAACAGCGTTTGTAATTCCTAAAGCTGTCGTTTATATGAACTTTATTTATGGTCAAATAAATTATGTTTAAATGAGTGGAAAAAATTTTAGATCGCTGAAAATATAATTCATGTTTCATTACGTTATTAAATTTGCATAAAATTTACCAACAACCAGTTGATTTAGTGGAATGAGTCACTAGAATCTTTAAATAAGTTCAATGATTCAAATCCTGGCGTTTGTGGATGATCCAAATTGGATTGGGAGGATTACCCTTGTCGATTTTGAGTGAGCTTCATGGAAAATCAATCATAGGAGAAAAAAGATGAGTTAAATGCGAACGTTTTGATAACGATCTTTTTGCGAAAGACTATCAGTGATGGGCGGCGATTGGCTGCCAATAACGGTTAGAAAAGTTTAGTGCCCAAAATTGAACCTATTTAAAATTTAATGACAAATTTGATACACCCATAAAGTTCAGTGTCTAAAACAACATTGTTTTGGGCATCAATAGTTGCACCAAAACGATGTCATTTTGCCAATATTGTCACAATGATGGAAATATCCATCCATAGAATCATGTCATTAAAATTTAACCACTTGGTGATACAAATGAAGTCAACACTAAAGTATAATGTTATAATTAGAGAAATTAAAAGTTCAATGATATAAATGGTACACCACTTGAAGTTAAGTGGTATTGATGTAGTTTATCCCCACATTAATTAAAAAAAACGTCAACCCTGTGAGCTTTTAGAGCTCCGGGCTCAATTTTAAAATTTAGGTTATTTGCTTATTATTATTATTATTATTAAGTTAATGTGATTAAAAATAATATATGCCTAGTCACCCTTACATTCGTTGTTGCTCGAACCCATAACTTTTAAGAACATTAAAAAAATTAACTACTAAGGCAAATTGGTTTGTGCAGTTATTTGTTTCTTAAATAATTCTAATTTGATTTAATATAATCAATTGGTTGACACTAATGTATTTATGCACCATGTTAAAAAATTTAACTCTAATTAACATATAATTGTTAAGTTAATTAACTGATAATCAATTTAAAATAATAACTATAATTTAACATGAATAAATAGTCTATCGTAATATATTGAGTTAATATTTTTATGGAAATTTACTAATATAATGAAGCGTGAAGTATAATTTCATCAATTTAAAATTTTATTTCAACTCATTTGAACATAAATTATTTAACAATAAAATTCATATAAGCGACAGCTTTAGGAATTACAAACGCTGTTTGGAACTCAAACTTTTTCATACTCTCTCACTCTCCCAATATGTATTTGAACCGAAATTGGACGCACATAAATCAGCTTAATTTAACTGCTAAATGGTGGAGGCCTTGGCATGCCTTCCACGACACCGCAAGTCATTACGTCCTCGGGTAAGTTGTACTCATCCCTCACGGAACGGTTAGGGGAAAGAAGACTAATGTAAAGTTGTTGTCCAAGGTAATGTCTGTCCCATATCTCGGACCTGATGTTCCACATTCCGCAGTTGTCGAGTGATATAAGGATAGCAGCCCATGAATGTGGGAATACCTGAATGGTGTGTCTGCTCACCGCGTCTAGAAGATTGTAGTTCATCCTCTTTTCTGGACTCCATTTCCCTATCTCTACGCTGCAAACAATGATTATAAAAGCGAGTTATTGTTATTCACACCAAATGACCATATTTATTAGTTAGATTAATTAGTGGTTCCAACACTTACGCCACAGCGAAGAATGCATAGCCATCCACGTGCCAAGATTGAATGGCCGTTTCACTATTCTCAAATATAATTTCGATAAAGCTTTTGTGTGTCATGTTGAGGACAATAGGTTCTAGAGTTACTTTTGAGATCTTAGTCGGTGGCTCATCTGGAATATTATCATACTTGAAAATCTTGTTTGCAACGCCGTAATATTCCGCAAGTTTCAACGGAGTGGTTGGCTCGACAAATGAGACTCCATTAATTGCATATCGAAGCTTTCCATCTACCTTTTCAGCGGTGTTAGCCAGCGTGATGGTACGGGTAATGTTAATGCCACCATATTTGTAGGATCCTTGAGGATTAGGCCTAGCAGCACTAGCAGTAAGGTTCCAACGGAAGGTACGAAATTGATTGAGTGACCAAGCCCATCCAACTGGTGGCTTTGGAATGTCAGATGAGGGTCCTCCCTTACCATTCTGGTAGCGGATGATGCCCATGGCTGTAGCCTCTCGTTTGGTAAAACGAGTAGAGGCAACAACATAGTAATCCCTCGGTTCCTTGTCGGCTGTGACAAGCACAGTGTAGCATTGTCCCACATGCACATCAAGCGACTCATAGTCATTCTGCACTGTGTGAGAACCTTCCATCTCAACCAGCTTCATGGGGTGGCCTTGAAACCTGAAGTTGAGAGATGTCTTTAATCCAGCATTGCAAATCCTATATCTGTAGGTTTTTCCAGCTTCCATGGTGAAGAGAGGTTCGTCTTTACCATCACCTTTGGCCACTTTGCCATTAATGTGGACACCGTCAGCTCTACCGAGGTTGCGACCACTGTCAAGAATTTTTTTGAGAGCCACATGTCCTTTGTTAAACCAATCTCCAATCATTATGGTATAGTCATCAGCAGGTGGATCGTATGGGACAGGAATTTGAGGACGGCTGTTAATGCGAAGGCCACCAAAACCACCAACAGCCTTATGCATAGAGGTAACAGGATAGTACATGTAGCTGCCAATCTGATCCTTCACCTGGAAGTGATAAGTGTAATTCGTCCCAGGGGGGATGGGACAGTTAGTTCCCAAAACACCATCTTGCCAAGAGTTCTTCCTATGCTGGATACCGTGCCTGCAACACATCCCATTTCCGAAAATAGTTACTTCAATCATTCTTTATAATAATCAGATGGAAAACTACCCTTTGTTCATGAATCGTAAGTTACTTACCATGTAATAAGAAATGGCTCATCAAGGTTATTAAACACATTGACCACGACGTTGTTGTTGGTGGTAGAGTTTATATTTGGACCGGGGAATTCATTATTAATAAGAATACCTTTGACCGGGACTCCCAAGGGAGAAACAGTGCCGTATGTAACATGCCATTCGAAAAAAATATAAGGATCTCCACATTCAACCCTAAACATTGATTCAGCCCAGATGTATATTACTATCGATATTAACATTAACCGAGTCATCTCTTGCTATGCAATTTATTAACGCACAATTCTTTAACCTCTCCTAAAGGAAGATATTGCTTGAGTTGGTTTTAACTTACAGCTAAGACTGTTCTTTTATACAAGAAATTCACTAATTTCACTATCATTTCCCACCGTTCATTGTTTTTTTTCCGTACCCGTACATTGTGACCTTTTTTTGTTTATTACCCTACCATTTTTAGCACAAGTCTTGTTGAATCTTTCTCATTTGTTATAACAAGAAATTTGCATATCCATCATATAAACGGTATTATTATTTTTTGGAAAATGGTTATTTTTTATTATAGAAACATTCTTTTATGTATTTTTTTAATATAAATATTGATAAATGTTGTAAGTTTTTTATTAGGAAATGTATTAAATAGAAATTAAGTTAACTACCTCGGCGAAGCTATGCCTCGCCCCGGTGGCACTGCTACTCCTATTTTTTATTATTAAAAAACTAATGGATAAATCTTAAATTAAAGCTCTTAGTTTCAATTTATTTTGAATTTATCCATCTCATTTTCGATGATTAAGTATACTTTGTCCTCCTCATTTTTTGTACTTAATTATCCTTTGTTCCCTTTGAGTTGGAATCCTGACTTCGTGTCTCTAGTTAACTAGACTATGCTATGACAAGACCGTTAACTAAGTTGGAAGCTTTACATATAACTAAATATGATGCAGTTGGATGGAAAATAGAGAAACTAAATACAATTGAGAGATTAAAACATATGTAATTAAAGTATGATATACCTAAAATATATAACCAAAATATCGGATGAAAATGTGAAATTTACCACTTATGAGCTACGTGATTCTATATCGATTCTTGAGTATAGTTATTATACATAAATTATGTCAATAGTAAAAAATTATTCTTAATAGTAAAACACGTATGATTGCAATTTAATTAAAAATATACGGGAAAATAATTATTCATAAAAGCTGTTAGCACCATAATGAGTCCTACTAATATAAGATTATATACGCATAACATTAATAAGATTTTTTTTAAAATTTTAAAAATGAAACTATTTGTTTGACTTAAAATAATAGGAAATTCAAAAAGAAATTTATTTGTTTGAAGATTATAATGTATAACAACGAACCAACGATTCTAAACTACAAGCTACCATCTACGTAGTGATGTGGGAATGACAAACATCGGCAAAGCCATACAATTATTTTTAGGGGCAAAAGAAAATTATAAATTCTAAGAGTTAAATTATAACTTCATGATTATTTTAATTTATAAAATTAAAAATTAGAAAAAAAAAACAAATTAAAAATTATTATGTATAAATTTTAAAATATAATTTCACCATTATTTGTTTTAAATATTTACAAGTCGTTTAATCATTTAAGGAGGTCATTACCACTGTTAAGTCCAATGAGAATAAAAATATGAAAAAGAAAAGCTAACATAATATAAAATATTTTGTAAATTTTTTAAAGATATGAGATTAAAAACTGAAATTAAAAATTAAAATATTCAATAAATTTTAGGGTAAATTATCTATGTGGTCACCCTCTTATTACTTAATTTCTATTTTATCACCCAATTAATTTTTTTAAATCATATAAATGTTCCATTTTAATTTTGTTTTTGTCACATGTGGTTAAAAAATAATGTGACGCCAGTGTATCATAATAAGTTAATACCATGTCAATATTAAAAAATAATAAAATATATTACTTTAACATAATCGTTAATTTTTTAACGACGGGTGACTAAAACAAAACTAAACTACAACATTATGTAAGATTGTAAAAAACATAATGATAAAATTACTCTAGAACATTTACACAAACGATCACTTTGCCATGTTCTTTTTTGAAGTATTTTAACTCATAGCACTTCAGTTTTGGTCAAAACAGATCGTATTAGATAGAAACAATTAGTTAACTAATGATCAACACATATTACAAGCATAACATTTTTACATATATTCAATGCTAACAATATTTTTAAATATATTTAATTTTTGATCAAATAATACATATATGACCAAATAAGTAATTTACCCTAAAATTTAGGACGGGATAAAATCAGATATTTATAAATTAAAATCTTATCCACAAAGGAAAATCCACTGTAGCTCACCTCACCCGAGAAGTTCTACAGGACGACACCTTAATATAAGGCTAAAATAAGGTGTTATCGATTTTGTTATTATTTAAATAACAAAACTGGTAAAAAACTACTTAAAACATTATTATTTTTTACCTAAAACATCAATTTTTTTAACATTTCTGGTAAAAATATCCAACAATAACAAAATCGATAGAAAAATAATAAAATCGGTAGCACTTTACCAAATCCGATAAAACGTGTAATAACAAAATCAATAAAAATAATAATTTTTTCGATTATTTTTTACTAATTTTATTATTTAAATAATAACAAAATCAATAATTATTTTAAATTGTATATTAAAACTGTCAAGAGTATTTTTAACGGCGATTTTCCCGGTATATCACCGGTGATCGGTATTATTACCGATCTAACACCGGTCAGATTATATCTCTCGATCTAACACCCTTAGCAGGAAAACGCGCCCCCTGCACCGCGCTATATGCTGATTTGGCGCCACGTGGGTATAGCGCGCGCCCTGCCCCGCGATATACGGTGATCTGGCACCACGTGGGTATAGCGTGCCCCCTGATCCGCGTTATACCTGGATATCTGACACGTGGGGTACGCGGTGCAGGGGGCGCGCTATACCCCTAAATACCTAACCCTTCACGTCCCCATCTTCCCTAAATACTCTCATTCTTAATCACTTTTATCACACCAAATTCTCTCAAATTCTCTAAATTTCTCTCAAATACTCTCTTTTTAAGGTATATTTTATAATATTTTTACTATTATGTTTTTACTTTATTTAATATTTTACTAATATAATTCTTGTGCAGATATATAATGGAAGGCAGTCTACTTCGCTCGGATAGAAATCATATATCGCTACACTTTGCTGATACGGTAACATTTTAACGTTTTAATTTAATTTAAATTAGTAGTAATATTTAGTTGATTTATTTAATGCATGATTATTAGATTAAGAATTAAATATCTCGACACTTTGTTGATACGATAACATTTTAACGTTTTAATTTAATTTAAATTATTAGTAATAATTAGTTGATTCATTTAATGCATGATTATTAGATTAAGAATTAATTTTTGTAATTATTTATTTTTAGGAGAAAGACCGTGTATTAGATCATTTTATTAGGAATATTAAGTTAGTGATACCCAGCCGTGTCTTGTCGTATTTAGTATAGGTTGGATTCGGTTACATAGGTAGATATCAGGGTCACTGTAAAATAGAGCCAGACCTGATTTCTGCCTTAGTAGAGCGGTGGAGGCCGGAGACCCACACATTCCATCTTCCGTGCGGAGAGTGCACGATCACGCTTGAGGATGTTTCTATGCACCTGGGGCTTCCGGTGGATGGAGATGTGATATCGGGGATAGCTTCCGGTTCTTGGACTACTTTGTGTCGGGATAGTCTAGGACGTGTCCCGGAAAATTTTATCGAAGGTATGATACCGTTAAATTGGTTAGATGTCAATTTTCGGGAGTTGAGCACAGACACCTTTGAGGATGAGGTTAAGATGTATGCACGGGCATGTATACTGCAGCTGATAGGAGGGTTGCTGATGCCGGACAAATCGTGCAACCTAGTTCACTGCATGTGGTTGCGACATCTTAGCGACTTTCGTCTCGCCGGATCATTCAGTTGGGGGTCGACAGTTTTGGCTTTGTTGTACAGGGAGATGTGTGGAGCCACTGACTACAGGGGTAATGCTATCGGCAGATGTCTCCTTCTGCTGCAGTCTTGGGTATGGTATCGATTGCCCTTTTTATGTCCCGTTGTGAAGAACCCATTCGTATTTCCAATACTTCTGAGGTAATTATAAACCTGATTTTGTATATTAATAATTTTATACAACGTATAATAATTTTTCCCCTTGAATAGGTGGTCTACTGATAGGAAAAATCATCAGGAGCTACCTGATGATTTAGAAAAAATTAGGGTGCTAATCGATCAAAAGGCTGGCACACATGTATGAATTTTAATGTTTAAAAATCGATTTTAGATTATAGTTATATAATTAGATTATTATTTTGATAAAAATTATATATTATTTGTTTTAGTTTGAATGGGTGCCATATTCTACTGATGATGTGAGGGCGGTGATCCCACCTGAGTTGAGGGGTCCATCAGATGTTTGGATGGCGATAGTCCCTCTGATCTGTTATGCAACCGTCGAGTGGCACTCCACTGATTGCGTGCTCCGGCAATTTGGTTGTTTTCAACCAATTTTGGAAGCACCTCACAATATGGACGAGTTGCATAGCTTAGATAGACGCGGCAAGACAGATACAGATTGGCTGGTGAGGCATCATGAGTGGGTCGTGTTGTGGGAGGATCGACATCGACGCCTTCCACGTAGAGATCCCATTTTTACTGACTTCTTGATGTATGCTGAGGATTATTATGAGTGGTTCAACAGTAACAGGAAATCGTTTCTACTTCCCGAGGATGCACGAGGGCAGACCTTTCCACGACGTCGACAGAGACGTTCACCGACACAGCACCATCATCCCCCGACTCATGGACGGAGAGCAGGTGCTTCCGGTTCATCCTCAGCTGCACCAGCAGGACCTTTCCAGGAGCCACCGCAGCCATATATGATGTCGCCATCGCCTTTCCATTACCAGATGCCACCGTCGCCGCCTTCACCTGGTTTTATGACCCCGCTACCGTCACAGATGACCCCTCCTGGAGGCTATTATGGGTCTATGTTTGCATATCCGACTTGGGGTTCATATGCTGGATATTTGGCGGGTTCATTCTCATCACCCATGGCCGCAGCACAGACACCTCCTGTACAATTTTCACACTCAGCGATGTCTGGGTTTTCCCAGTTTTCGCATGCCGGTGGGATAGTCAGTCATACACCTCCAGGGTCCTTATTCTATGGAGGTGCATCATCGTCATCAGCTCCTCATCAACCTGATGTACCTGCTCAGGACGACGACGACGATGATGACGATGATGATGACAGCGAGGAGTCAGAACCAGTGATACAAAGAAATCCTCCTCGAGACCAACAGCCACCGTCATGCAAAACACATTTGCGACGTAGGCATCGATAGATTTTTTTTATTATATTTATATTTACTTTATTTTGTTTAATTGTAATTTTTTTATTTCTCATTTAATATTTACTTTATTTTGTTAAATTTGTTAGATTTTTTTAATATATTTTAGTTAATTTTGTTTATTACCATTTAATATCAGTTATTGTAATTTGGTTATCATTTACCATTTAATTCTTATTGTAAGTTTGTTGTATTTAAATATCAAATTGTTATTAGTTTGATAAAATTTAATAATTGTGTTCATTTTTTTAATCTTCATCAGCGATTATCGAATGACATTAACTTAAAGTAAATGCAAATTAAAATACAAGAATTATTATTTGATAAACAAATACATCATTTCCTCATCAATTGTTACTTGATGACAACAGAAGTGGACATGTTTTTCTAGTGTGTCCTGGGTTTCTACAATGGCCACATCTTCTGTCTTGCTAGATCTTTCTCGAATATCCATATCGCAATGAATTCGATTGGATTTTGGACGACCACACTCCCTCAATAAACTCGGATTTGGTACAATCGGAAGCTAATCTTGAACCTCATCAGGGTCTTTGTCATTACCTATGGAGGAAACTCAAATTCGTATACCTTAAAAACTTCAGATAGTATGTATACGGGATCCACAAAATGGTTATAGTCTTGACGTGTATGCGAGCAAGCTGTTATCACATGAGAGCATGGATACTTCAGAGCTTGAAAAAACCCGCAGTCGCACGCTCTGTCCCTTAGATTTACTCTTAACGACACAACTTCAATCCCTTGAAGAGGTCGGGGCAACTCTGTGAAACGAAACATTTCATGCCTTCTAGAGAAGCTTGTTACAGACATTCCATTTGATGCAGCAATTTTTTTATGTAGATCTGTAACTAATCTAGGGTGATAGACATGACCGCCTTGCATCCAGGTTTGAGCTTGTTCCCCGAGCTTCGCAAAAAGCGCCCCCAAACGAAAATATGTAGTTTTTACCAAATCCGCTACAGGTAAGTGACGTGCACCCTTTAAGGTTGAATTGATTGCCTCAGCCAAGTTGGTCGTCATGTGTCCATATTGATATCCACCATCATTTGTGTTCGTCCACATTTCTTTATCGATTAGACTGATGTATTCGTAACCTTCCTCGTTCTTCGCCCGCAAATCTTGAAGCATTGATTCAAACGTTCGAGAAAGTAGTTCGTAACATGATCAAAAAATGTATAACTTACTAACTTGCTTTCTTTGCAAAATTAAAATGATCAAAATGTATAACTTACTAACTTGTTTTCACTTACCCATGCGCACAATTAATTGACGCTCATCATTCTTCTTGTACCTTCCATGATAGTTCGCAGCAATGTGTCGGAGACAATACCTATGTTGGACAAAGGGTGGTTGCCACATTGGACCCAAAGACTCCATTGCTGCTTTGATCCCAGCTCCGCGATCTGAAATGACACAAATTTTTTCCCTCGTGATAACATGTGCACGTAAATTTCGGAGAAAAAAACCCCAAGAATTTGTATATTCTCCTTCGACAAGAGCAAAAGCAACTGGAAGAATGTTGCGATTGCCATCTTGGACAACCGCCAATAATAAAACTTGCTTGTGTTTTCCATACAAGAAAGTCTCGTCGATCTGGACCACAAGCTTGCAGTATTTGGCAGCATTAACGCACTGTGGGTAACTCCAAAAAACCCGGTATAATTGGCATCGATCGCGAAGAACTCGATCATTATGGTATGCATAGGAGGTTTCGAAGTCCACAATTATCCCATGATTCAACGTCCACACCAGCCTAAACCAACCTGGAAGTTCGTTGTAAGATGCATCCCATTTGCCATGAAGTTTTACAATGGCATTTTATTTTGCCAACCAAGCTTTTTTATAGGAGACGGTGTACTCATAATGCGATTGTATAGCTGAAATCAACACTGCAACAGCTATATGAGAGCTTGCTTTTACCATGGGCATGATGGCTTGACATATCACTTCAGAGTCCAAGTTCGGATGATCTTGGCTGACACCTCCAGCACAACATGTGTGAGGACCGTTGTATACTGTTAGTTCCATATGTTGTTTTTCCTCTTCATTCTCGATACGCGAACCATCCAATTGCATCCGTTTTCGCGTCGGGCATAGTAGTATACATATTTTTCGGTTGTCGATCGGTTGACTCTGGACTGAACAGAATTACGGATATTGTAATTTTTGATAGCCATCATCGCTTCTTCTTTGCCTGAAAACTCCATGCCTAAAGATAACTCACCATCATTTATTGATGAGTAATATCCATAGTCACCGAGATGAAGCATATCCGTAAATTCTGGCCCGTACATTGCACCATAATCAGCTTTATACATGTGTGCAGGAGGGTCAGTTTGTGCCACATTTCCTGGAACTTCATCATCATCGGAGTTGAATTGTGGTGATTCTGGGTGAACGAATAGTCCAGTCTCAGCACCATCCGCACCAGGCTCACGAAGCGGTTCTTCTGGTGGAGATGATGGTTCCTCCATGCTCTCCACATTTAGGTCGAAGAACCTACTACTTGCACGCCTTCCCCTTGAACTGGAAGGCATATCGACATTGAGATCGAAAAAGCTCGCAGTCGAATGCCTCCCCCTGGAGCTTGAAGCCATCGTGTCAAATGGAAACTGCACAGATGGTTGCGTCGATGGCATCTCCATATTAAGGTCAAAGGGATTTGCAGATGAATGCCTTCCCCTTGAACTGGATGCGGTGTTGCCATACGTATTGTTCATGGACCCACCTCGGTACATATCGTAAGGAGTTGCGGATGAATGTCTCCCCATTATGACATTAAAATCATTACACATTATTGTAGTCGGGCTGTCAACTTGATCAACTTGTTCAGCCAGCCCATAGTGTGAGCTTAAAGATTGACTCCGAACAGCACGCACTTGAACAAAATGTGCATACATCTCAATAGCGGCGTCTGAATAATTACTTTGAACTTCAACCATCATTTGAACATCATCATTGTTCGAAAGTTCGGACGCTGTATAAGTTAATGGCAACAATGATGTTGGAAATCTGTACTGCAACGACGACATTCTTTTGTTACTTCCAACATGAATCTTCCTCGAAATCTTCGTTATTAGCTCCTCAAGAGTTATGTTTCTCTTGAATGATATTTTAACACGCTCATTTGATACGAAAATAAAGCCGGTTTCATCTTCTCGAATTTCACCATCATAATAAACAATAGCTGAAAATCGCCTCATTCTTTGAGTTTAAAAGTGCGGTAATATTATATCTGCAAAAAAAATAACTTAAACAAACCTGATTAAATACATTATATATGAACGAAAATATAACACAATCAATTTTTTACACATCAACGTAAATAATTTAAATAATATAATTTTATATTATTACCTGCACCGCAAAACTATTTCGACGTATGCTCCCGCTTTTCAATTTTACAAACATAAAAATTAATTGAAAATAATTAGTATAATATTTTTTCAAATAATGATAATAAACAATAAGTATAATTAAAAAATTATAACAAAATTACATTATAACGAAAAATCACACGAGCTTCTAAATCAAATTTGAGAATATTACGAGAATTATTACTCATTGAGGAATTGTTGTATTAATTTATAAGAGATGAGAGATGCGAGGAGATGTGAGCCGAATGAGTGTATTTATAAGCATATAAAGCGCGATACCTGCACCGTGCTATATTATAAAAGATATAGCGCGGATCAGGGACCGCGTTAAATATAATTTTGGTACGGCGTATAGCGCGGCCCCTGATTCACGCTATACCCCTATGTGACGTATAGTGCGTATTAGGGGGCGCTATACCCCACGTGTACCCAGTCAGTGTATAGCGCGGTTCAGTGGCACTCCACGTGGCGTCAAATCAGCATATAGTGCGGTGTAAGGGACGCGTTTTCATGCTAAAGGTGTTAGATCGAGAAATATAATCTGACCGGTGTTAAATCGATAATAATACCGATCACTGGTAATATACCGAAAAAATGGCCTATTTTTAACCCCCACCCAGCTGCCAGCCAATCAATTAATTTGATTACATTGATTCTTTCTATAATTATTATTATTATTTTTAATTGTCAAGACTAGTCAAGCGTCACAGTCGTGAGTGGTGCAGCCAGCCAGAAACAGAAAGCATGGGCCCCAAGTAAAGCTGCCGGACGCCAAGATATCATCAATTCCCATTTGTTTAAAAGCCAAGAAAAATACTAAAAAGGCAGAAAAATCGATGCTTTGTTGTATGTTATCTTCTCAGACTTGAATCCATCAGCGTTCTCTGTGTCCATTCGATTTCCCGTAAGAAATTTTTTTCAGCTCAGATCCTTCGTCTTTGATCATCTAACCCTTTAGGTGAAAGATGAGAGAAGTTATAAGCATTCATATAGGCCAAGCTGGGATTCAGGTTGGGAATTCCTGCTGGGAACTCTACTGTCTTGAACATGAAATCCAACCCGATGGAATGATGCCCAGGTGTATTTTTTCTTCTCTTTTTGTTATCAAAATTGAATACCCATTTTTAACCTAACAAAAAAGCACTGATTTTGAACCTGGAAAGGAGTAACACTTGTTTTCCTGTTTGATTACAGCGACACCTCTGTGGGTGTGGCACATGATGCTTTCAACACTTTCTTCAGCGAAACGGGATCAGGGAAACATGTGCCTAGAGCCTTGTTTGTGGATCTGGAACCCACTGTGATCGATGAAGTTAGGACTGGTCATTACCGCCAGCTTTTCCACCCTGAACAGCTTATTTCTGGCAAGGAAGATGCTGCCAACAACTTCGCCAGAGGCCACTATACAAGTACTAAACACCATCTCAGTCTATCCGCCTAGTCTCTTTTGGCATCTTTAACTTTTTGGTTGGTTTAAACTGTTGTGCTTGTATTTTGTAGTTGGGAAGGAAATTGTCGATCTCTGCCTTGACCGTGTTCGGAAGTTAGCTGATAATTGCACTGGTTTACAAGGTTTTCTGGTGTTTAATGCTGTTGGTGGTGGAACTGGTTCTGGTCTAGGGTCTTTGTTATTAGAACGCTTATCAGTAGATTATGGAAAGAAGTCGAAGCTTGGGTTTACCATCTATCCTTCACCTCAGGTAACTAATGGATGATGTTTTGCTTTTGAAACCTTTTATGTAATAGCAATTTTGTATATCGAGAATACTTATTTGTTAAACTTGCAGGTCTCGACGGCAGTTGTGGAGCCTTACAACAGTGTTCTGTCCACTCACTCCCTTCTCGAGCACACAGATGTGACTGTGCTATTGGACAATGAAGCAATTTATGACATATGCCGCAGGTCACTTGATATCGAGAGGCCGACTTACACCAACTTGAACCGTTTGATATCTCAAATCATATCGTCGTTGACGACTTCCTTGAGGTTCGATGGAGCCATTAACGTGGACATTACGGAGTTCCAAACCAATCTGGTTCCGTACCCTCGTATCCATTTCATGCTCTCTTCGTATGCACCTGTTATCTCAGCCGCAAAAGCCTACCACGAGCAATTATCGGTTCCTGAGATCACTAATGCTGTGTTTGAGCCCGCAAGCATGATGGCAAAGTGTGATCCTAGGCATGGGAAGTACATGGCATGCTGCCTCATGTATCGAGGAGATGTTGTCCCCAAGGATGTTAATGCTGCTGTTGCTACTATCAAAACGAAGAGGACCGTGCAGTTTGTTGACTGGTAAGAAAATTTTGTATCAGTTCACTAGCTAGGCAATTTGGTTTGGTAGTGAACTGATATGAGTGCTTTAAGATTGGTTTATCTGAACCAGAATTTGGTTTTTTGAAGTTTATTCATACATCCTCGTATGCATTAGGATAGGCTCATTAATGCAAGCATATGTAAAAGTCTTTTTTGTTTGGCTGTACAGGTGCCCAACAGGCTTCAAATGCGGCATTAACTATCAGCCTCCAACTGTTGTACCTGGAGGCGATCTTGCTAAGGTGCAGCGAGCTGTTTGCATGATAAGCAATAACACAGCAGTGGCCGAGGTGTTTGCACGCATTGACCACAAGTTCGATCTCATGTATGCAAAGAGAGCTTTCGTGCACTGGTATGTTGGTGAGGGCATGGAAGAAGGTGAGTTCTCCGAAGCCCGTGAGGATCTGGCTGCTCTGGAAAAAGATTACGAAGAAGTTGGTGCTGAAGGGGTTGATGATGAAGAGGATGGTGAAGACTATTAATGCTCTTATGCAAACAATATTTACTTCAAAGATCGGTTCAGTGTCCGAGGGTATTCCTACCTCCCTTTCACGTGTCCTTCCCTATCGATTTATCTTGTGTGGCACTGCCTTCCTGTGTGTCAAATGTTATTTTGTTGAATGTTGTCTTCTTTGTTATCAAGAATTTGCCTATGGCCTTCTGTATGATACCAATGAAGTAATTTTAAAGTTGTGTTAACTCTTCAATGTTATTTTGTCATAAATGTTGTCTTTTATTTATGAAAGTTGTTTCATAAGCAATAATTGCTTTATAATCTGTCATTCTGTCTGTCTATATTTCATGAGCAATAAATTGCCTTGCATCTATCATACTGCCTTCTTGATTAGTACTGTCATATTTATGGCTGCTGTAAAACTGTCTAATGGTACCTAAAATCAACTTATTAGAGTCGGCACTTGTTATGAGAGTGAATTGTCACTTGAAGCGGGGAGAGTAAGAGAAATTGGTATGGGGACCATAACTGAAACAGTAATAATATTCATTTCAAGCAGTGAAAATTGTTGTTTCAATTTCTTCCTAAAGCAACACTAGAAACAGACAACCTTAAGTTACTATCTTTCATGGTGGAAAGATGGAATCAGCTTTTTGGAAGAACAAGTGGCAAAGTGTAGGAAGATCCCAAATAGCATCATTTGGATCAAATTCATTCTGAAGGTACTCATTAACCCCATTCATTGCATATAAAGTTGCTGATATCTGTCTTTCTACCTTCAAGCGCTCAAATTCTTGAACCTCCTGATCAATTCCTTGAGAAAATAGACCAGCATCTTGTGGAAACTCCAGTCCTTGGCTAAATGGAATCTGATCAATCCCTGTGGTGATAGGCCAGTCTTGACCGAACTGCGATGGGGCCGGTTCATGTTCACTGACGAAATTGCTCAACTCCGGCCTATACGTGCCATCAAACATCTGGATCGAATTACATGTAAAACCATCATCCCCGGTGCTGGATACAAAGCTATCAGTGCTACCAGCATGATTGATGGTGCCATTACTGCTAACAACAGTACTTGCTTTAATGGTGATTTTGCTGGAGTTGGTATTATTACAAGTCCCTTGCCTTAAACTCTTCTTATGATCAAGCAGGTTCCTAATCTTTAATGAGAGACGAGAATCGGTTGGAACATGAGTTGCAAAATTGGTCCGCGTATTTGAACCCCGGAGAAGGCAAGCAGCTTCATCATAAGCTCTGGCGGCTTCCTCGGGTGTCTCGAACGTCCCAAGCCACATTCTTATCTTCTGTGTCGTGTCTTTGATCTCGGCAACCCATTTCCCCGAAGGCCGCTGCCGTACACCGACGAACTTATTCCTCCTACTGGCTGCTGCAACTCTCTCTTTCAATTTGCCCTTTTGTTGACTTTGGACTTGGTGTTGCTCCATTGGAGAGAATGCTTTTGGAGTGGAACACACACAGAGAGAGAGAGAGAGGGGTTTGGTTTTTATATTAAGGGGTTTGAACTTTGAAGTGGTGGGAGGGTTGTCTGACATTGTTGTCAGCATGTTGGGGTTGTTGCAATTTGTTCCATTGTTAGAAACTTATATCTCAAAGTTAAGTTGACCAAATCATGTTATATGATATGACTATGAGGATTTTGTGGAGGCTTGACACTTGGGAGAAAGTTGGCTCCCACTAAAACAGAATAGAGCCTTTGGAAGGATCCAAAAGGGAAGAAACAAAACAGAGTGGAATCTCAAGCAGGTTGAATTAGAAAACATGCCAATATTATGATTACAATGTAACGGTATTTTAATTTTACTCTTCGTACTAGTATTTAAACAGCTGAATAAAACATGAGTTTTTTTATATTTAAAAAAATGAGTAAATTTAATAAAACAATTATTTGCATAATCAACGACTAATCCTTTGATTTTAGGTTTAATCCTTACTGGCCTATATATGAGAAATTAAATGACATTCCATTATTAACCATTAATAATGCATAAGTTATTAAATTTAAATCTTGTATTCTATTTTGATTAATTTTAATGTAATATATTTTTAAACTTTTGATATTTCGATTCTAAACCACAGGATTTAAGCACAAGAATCCGTATAAATAAAGAAGTTAAAGAGAAAAGAAAATGGCAAAGGTAAACATGAGCAAACCCACAACCCAATATATACATATATTTTTTTAATGATCAAAATTGCAAACATAATGAAAGAACTACAAATCCAAATCGGGAAACATTTGTAAAACTGAAACGACGAAATACACGAGACCAGAACTGCTTCAAAAACAGTCTTCTCGAACCTCATGCTACCCACAAAAGTACTCACGAACCACACCAAATTATCACTCGCTTCTTTTTTCCAGACTCAATACCCTGTACCCATATTATAAATAGATACCATATACTATACACATTCCATAATTAAATAAAATAAATAGCGGGAAGAGTTCATTTCAATCACCGATAACTTTTCACCCTCATCGCTGCCTTGGGAATAAAAACATCACGCCAAAACGGAAGGGAAAAGAATTTGTATAATAATATGGTTCACATGCAAGACAGATGCCTGTCGAAGCCTATGTACTTGAACTACGCGGAGAGGATGGATTGCAAAGCGAGCTGTTGCTGCGGCTGCAAAGATGACCAAGTTGAGACCAATGCTTCCGGTGGCAAAGTCTGCTCTGCTGAAGCTGCTTCAGTAGATTCGCCATCCGACTTGCCGTTTGTTCTGTGGCTAAATCCTTACCACATAAAACCTACAATATAGTATATAGTTCATCAAATGCACCCCAAACACCGAACTACAAGATAAATATGAACAGATAGGTAGCATAACAGAAAATTTTCAATTTTTAGTGCACTGTTGTTCGAGCAAGCAATTCAAATAATGGCCTTCAGGATTTTGATAAAGCAACTTAATTTTTACCTCAGCAAATACCGCAACAATCTTAGGAAGGGAATTATGGTTGGGACCCAAAACTTCATTATCGGACCTGATCACACATACATTGTCAAATAATGGACAGTGAGAGGATATTGTGGCCAAAAACTGAACTTCTTAAACGAGATCAGCACGGTTAGAAGCTGATTTTACCTCTCAACCATTGAACAAAGTTGTTCATGAACGACTTTGGCTTCAATCAGATCACCTTTTACTGGAAAGCAGTATAACCATGCAGGAACAACCTACCAAATACAAAGGGTAGTATGTTCAAGGCAAACCAACATTCGGAAAACAGAAATGAAGCGTCAAAATAAAGCTATGACATAAGCAACCAGTTTCTTTTGTGAAAAGGCAAAGCAGATTGAAAAGTGTAAAAACAGAACTACTGAAATTGATCTGAAGTTGTAGAATATCTATATGTAATAGTAACAGAGATGATCCACTAGCAAACCTCACCAGTTAAGCTCATGGGTTTCTTTCATTGGTTTGTCTGGATTCAGTTTACTCGTGAGATAAAAAAAAGTTTATCGTGCATGTTGAGTAATGCTTCAACAAAATATAATTTACTTTTCATGTAATCTAACGAAAAGAGGGGAGATAATCTACAAGATAAACCTCTGTAATTTAAATATCACAATTCACAAGAGGAGAAAAGAGGGGAGAAAGAATGTGATTATCAATTTCACCAAGATTCTCCTCTACCCTAACTAGAATATCAGATAATTCTGCTATAGTTTCAAGCACAAAGATAGTGAACAGTGTACGAACCCAAACGGGCACTATTTCTATTTTTGTGCTTATGGCTCATAGTACTGGTCTTAACAAGATGCATTTGAAGACGTCAAACAATAGCTCATAAATGTGTATTTGTTTTAATGCACACAACAGATATTCATTTCATATCAAAAGGTCTAATTAACTTGGAAAGCTAATTTTATTGCCTGCAATACCTGAGTTGCATCAATACTGTTGGGGTGGAGCAGACATATTTTTCCCAAACAGTGTTATCATAAGCCATAACGTTTTCAGGTAGCAAAGCATTTGGATGTCCTATTACAGCATTTAACCTTGATAAAGCCTCTGGAAGAAGTCACAAATAATATGTTATTCTTACAAGAAATAACCACTTTATAGACAATCATGCAAAAATTTACCTCCAATCATTGGCTTAAATACAGGTCCACCAAATTCTGCATAAACGCCAAGTCCATATACTGCTGCCTGAACATAAAATCCTAAAATTTATTACAATCTCAACAATCTATGGTGCTTTGAATGCCAGAACTAGAAAATACAGACTTGTCAATCATCTGGGTTCTCATCATTGCAAGCCTCCAACATGAAAGGAAGATATGTGTCATAATATCTGTTTCAAAAACATTACAGCAATTACATCAAATGATACTCTATGATAATAATTAACATAGGAAAATTAGGCAACCTACTTTAGAGCTGCTTCGCGACACTGTTCCACAACATCATCAAAAATACAAATTGCAACTCTTCTTTCTTCAGCCGTCTTATCTTTACCCTGTATTTTAAACAAACAGAGAGAGAAATATATATGAGCATACTTCAGGAAAGAACATTTTCATTCTGGATGTTCCTTGACAACTGATTTTGGAAACAAAGACAACTTTCTCAGAACTTACCCACATAGGTGTAAGATATGAAGATAGATCATCAAAGAAAGGCAAGAAAGAGGCTTTAAACGTTTTGATCAAAGTTCCCAATATTTCACCCACCTGGAAGAAAAATGCTCGTTAAGGCAAGAAATAGGAGGCTTTAATGGATCAGGACAGGAAAAAGATCATATAAAAAAATATTGTTCAGCATTATGTGATGTATCAATCAGAGATTTTATTTTAAGACTTACTTGGTAAAAAACTTCTCCTCTTGTTCATTTTCCTCTTTAATCAACTCCCCCTCCTCAGCATCAAAGTCCCCAGCTAATATTAAAATCCTCATCCACAATATATCAACTAAAAGACATTGGGAATAAAATACAAATGTCATGAACGGAACATTGAAATACTTTTTCGAGAACTTAATCCCATATATCAACTAAAAGAAGAAAAAAACAAGAGATCAGAAACAGCCGAGGAGAATACTAGGGAGCAGTTTTTAACAGACACAACAGGTTTAATTCAGTAATTAGTTCAAATTATTAGCTAATATTAAGATGACATTAAGTTCAAGTATGCATTCTAGTTTTTTTATTATTTTTATTTAAATATTTCTGCTTCTAACCATCTGTTGCCCCATAAAATTCATCCAAAGCAGAATAATTTCAAAACAGGTAAGGGTGAGCAGAGCAGACAATACAAAATTAACTTCATTTGAAAAAAAGTATAAACCTGTACACATTCGCTCAATGCATCTAGCATGCTTGGGCATATCTCCATATCAGGTTCCTGCGAGAATATAGTAATTTAAGTTTTCATCTACGAAAAAAAAACAGATCAATAAAGCAAGCTTCAGTGCATGAATACTCTTAAGAAACAATAAGAACCTTATGTAATGCCTCCACTAGAGCCGGAATAATGTAATCAGACAATTGTTTTATATAGGTCTCATTACTCCCTTAACGGAACTATTACACGTAGCATTTTTTATGAATAAATTATATCATTCATCACTCAACTATATTCTCACTCCTATTTTAGTCACTAAAGTTTAAAAAAAATCAATTTAATTAGACAAATTTCAAATTTTTTTCTATTTTAATCACTCTAATTTAATTTATTAATATTTTTATGATACGACATTTTTATTATTATTTTATTAATATATAAATAAAACAAAAAAAAATAAATTTAAAATTATAATCAAACCTAAAAATTATACCCTAAACCCTAAATCACAAACCCCTTATATATTAATAAAACAAGTTAGAGTGATTAAAATAAGTTTAATTTGAAAGTTAAGTGATTAAATTAAAAAAATTAAACTTTAGTGACCAAAATAAAAGTGAGAAGATAATTGAGTGATGAATGATGCAATTTACTCATTAAAATATCACGTACAAAAGTTTTGGTGGGGTACCAAAATAAAACCTAAACTAAATGTTGAATATGGTTTAAAAAAAATTAAAGTGTTAACACAGAATAAAAGTAATAATTTAAGTACCAAAATAAATTTGAATTTATTAGATAAGAACAAAGAGTTTTATGTGAAATAAATTAAATTTTAAAAATAAATTTATGAGATTTTTTTTTATTTAGAAATTGATTTGATTTGATTCTAAATATATTTTATATGTGATAAATTATATCATATCTTATCTAACTTTAAGGTTAATATTTATTATATCGTTAAATTAAAATTAATATTAAATTTTTAATTTAATATAACGTCAATAGTGTATCGTTGAAATTCAAACGACGTTATAGTATGAACAACCTTAATATATTCGGGTTTAACAATCGGGTCCTCAGGCTCTTTTAAAATAAAATTTAAAATTATCATTTCTCAATCACTATTATCATCTTTCCGATAATTAATAATATCAATTAATTTATTTTTCTTTGTATCGGTTTAAACTTATAGAAATGAAATGAAAAATGTGATTTGACATCCCACAACAATCACTTTAAACTAAAAAAATCATTTACTCCTTTTACAGTCGTTTTCGTACATGGTTTTGGAGTAAACAAGTCTGCATAATTGAAAATTTTATGCTCATAGAAAACAAGTTCTGTGTACATCGATTGCCAAAACTCCTCAATATTCTTGTATGTTTTGTGTTTTCATATCATGCATGTGGTTGTGGATATCTCTTTTGGGCTTTTGATCATGATGCCCTTCAAAATGGTGGAATTCGTGGTGTAATCATGCCAGAAATCAAGTCAGTATTGCTGGAAAGTATAGCTGATATTGTTTTCTTTCTGTTCCAAGTCCCGTCCTGCTTGCTACCAAAATAAATTTGTTCCGTGATAATTTTGCTCTTCATGCAAATGGATTAGGAGATGAGATTGTAACAGATAATACTGCTTTGAGAGATTGTTTGCATGTCTGAGAGTCTATCAATTATTCATTGTTTCAAAGGATTCCTTTCAGTAACTTGCTTCCATATTTGCAAACTTATTTGTCAATTCCTGTGGTTCCTTGCTTATTACGGTAATCAGTGTAGGAAATATTCTTGTTCTAGCAAAATCACATAGGGTATATGCTATTGATCTTATCGGCTACGGACACTCGGACAAACTAAGTCCTAGGGAGGTTGGAGAAACATTTTATACATTTGGTTTGAGACTCGGGCATCCGAACTGAAAGATTTTTGTACCAGTGGGCAAACTTTTCTTCAGATCCGTGGCTGCACTGGAGTCGGTTAGAAGTATTCTTTGCCATGTAATCTTTTATGGTGGCTTTTGTAAGAACTGAATTAATCTTTACATATGTGCTGGCTGAGTTAGCTTGTCTAGATATTGAGGATTGAACATCTGAACTTAGCCCTACAACCAAGGCTTGGAATCACAAGTTGGATGTTTTTACGTACATTTTGCTGCATAGCTAGTGATTGGTAATTGCTTCTGGCATTGCATTACAGATTATCCTTCATCCAGGACTCGAGAGCCTGGTGTTGTTGATGCTTTACTCGAGTTCATATGCTACTAGGACGACCCTCTGCCCTAGGAATTACTGCTGCGGGTGAAAGTGAGTTTCTTAAACTTATTTCTCCTCCATTTTCTTCATTCCCTTCCATTCCAATATTACTTCGATATTTGCAGTGCCCTGTTTTGATAGCATGGGGTGACAAGGATCCATGGGAAAGCATCGAACTTGGAAGAGCCTACGGAATTTCGAAACGTAGAAGACGTTTTCATTCTCCCTAATGTTGGCCACTGCCCTCAGGCTGCTCTCTCTCTCTCTCTCGCACACACATACACAAAAATTTCCATTTTTGATCCACTGTACACAATTTGAAACTTACAACCAAAATTCCTAGAATTATAAGTCATCTTATGAGACATGAATAAAAAAATGTGTACATGGGATGTCGTTTCAGAAAACAATGATAAAGAAGGCCTATATCATCTTTTCTATTCACAGCAAAGGGAACTAACTAAGAATGTACTCTCTGCCTGTTGTATGTTAGCTTCAAGTGTTCCTTTTAAAATAAGGAAGGACTGCACTCTGGTATGGATGCTTCTCTGCAATATTATTTTTTCGTCCCGAGTGCACGGATAAACTTAGGGTTTTTCATTTCCTCAGTAGTTAGCTCTCAGGCTACTAGCGTCTAGTACTTTGAGACATTTTCAGTTGCGGCCAAATCCGGAATTGGAGTTTCAAGAGGTTGTTCTTCGTACAACCAATCTGGGACTGGACTGGCTGCTCCTTTAGTCCACTTGCATGACAACTGCTTCCCGAATTGAAATGATATCACTCCTCTTTTGGAGTTTGTTTTATCAGGAAGGCCTTCCACCTCATTATCTGCCTGATTTTCATCAATCTTTTGTTCTATTGGAATAGTTGAATACTGTTCTGAGGCACTGGCTTCCTCCTCCATCACATAACCATCCTCCAATTGCAACTATGCACACCAGCTCCATCGACGAGACGACGATTGTTACTATTTGACATCTCAAGGTTAGTCAGTTTTCAGCAAAGGCTAAGCCGCCTATTTGACTTGGGGAGTTCAAGGCTGCACTAGCTTCTTGTTCCTCCGAATCAAGTACCATATCGGTCGAGTCTGTGACATTGATCTCTTCAACCTCAAAGTTAAAGTCTTCCACCGATGAGTTGCATCTGTGATGATTACTGATTATTTGTTTGCCAACCAAGTTTCCTTCCTCATCCACTGGAGTCATCTGAATGTAACAAAAGAAGCATCGTCAGCAATCCTCAGCATATTCTTTTCATTTGCAAAAAAAAAAAAATCATGCACATGCACTTTTTTTACCTTGACATTAGTAAGATCTACATTGTTCTCCCTTAGAAATGAAACGAAGTCATTAAAATTTTCTTCTAAAGGACGATAGTGACCACTGTGAGGCCAAACTGCCTGTTGAACAAAGTAACAGCAAAGCTTAGATATAGATATATTTTAAGAAAACCGGAACCAAGCAACCGGTAACAGCTCAATGATATTATGCATAGCTATACCTTGAGGACACCATTGTCAACAACTAATCTTCCGGCAGCAATAGTGGCACCTCCGGCCAAGAAGCTAGAATGTTGAAATGTACCCTTTTTCTTCACGCCAACATACAAGATCTTCGATGCGCTGAGGACAAAAATCCACTTAGCATCACCCGTTTCTTCGATCGAATGGAGAAGCTTCCCTGCTTGCTTGTATACGAGCTTTCCGTCTACCACAATAACTTCATAAGGCTTCCTTTCTATCTGTATAGCAGATGATTATTTGAGTAACGTTTTGAATGCAAATCCAGATGAACTTAGGCAGAAGAAACAGATATAAAGACCCACCGGACCCAGATATTTGATGCATTGCTGTTGAAGCTTTGATCTCGGACATTTTTTCTATATTTACTTCTTTCCCTTCCCCAATGTCCAGCCTGCATTTTCAAAACAAGTTCATCAAATTCTTCAACTTTGAATCAAAATATCTTCCTAGTGAACCAAAAAAAAAACACTCAATCAAAGAAAATTACCAGTAAAAAAAGGGTTCTTGACTCTCTGAGAATGGAGCCATTGTTTATAATAGAAGTGTAAATTGTGTCCAAGTCTAGGACGAAAGTGAGTGTTTACAGCATGCATGAAACATGCATCCAGTGAAAGTTTTTATTATATCATAAAAATATACATTAACTTATCTGTCATTGGAAATTATTATAACTTAATTACATGCAAAAATTATGTGTTGCCACTTATTATTGGAGGATTGTGCATGTATTCTAAGTTTGAATACTTTTATTTATGAAATTCAATTATATCGAAAGCTGCTTAAATAGTGTAATGTGTTTTTTCGTCATTAAGATTTAAATTTGAACCAAATTTAAAGATCGTATTATAAAATAATTATAAAAATATAATAATTATTTAATATTTTAAACATGTTTAATAATATCCATCAAATCTTTTTAATGAAAAAATTTGAAATTTTGTTAGATAAATAAACACTTATTAATACTTCAATGGAGAATAATTTTAATAATTTTATCTTATTTTTATTTATTTAAATTATATTATTATTTAACATTTTCATTTATCGAATAATTTTCTCACTTAATCATCAACAAATTTAATTAATTTTATGTGATTTTACATGCGTCGCACATATGACTTTGATGAGTGAGTCTCCCAGTAGAGATTTATACATACACAATGACTAGACATTGCTTAAACAATATCAATTTGCTTACCACTTAAATCAACCCATGTTGATTTAAAATCTTTTAATTTTAAAACATATTATATAAAAATATCTAGAAAAATGAGGTGGCCTTCCATTATATTTCCCACAAGCTCAACCTACCTTTTCCAGATTAACTGTTTAAACAATCTTCCAACTACTTGTACATGATTTTTTTAACATAGTACTATCCGTTAAACATTTTTTAATTAATTTTAAAGTAACCATAGATTATAAAATAATAATAATGCCAAATAAATGTACATTTATAATTTGAAAACAAAGTGTGTACATAATGTGAGTGCATGCCAGCACAAACATACATACATATATATATATATATATATATATATATATATATAATGTTTGAACATCAAAGATCTTAGATCTTAGACCAGGGAATTCAACATTTGTCACCCCAAACTGTAAACATAATTGTTTTGACAACGTGTCCTATAATTCTCAAAACAAGTTATAATTTTATCCTAATTTATAAAGATTATTAGAATTTATCCAAATTTTATATTTGAGATTGAAAAGCAAATATGTTAGGTAATTAGGCCGGGGCCTAAGACTGTGCCCCCGTGGTCCAATTTCCATATCTACCTTTTAGAGATTATTATAGGTAAAATATGTATTTAATCACTCAATTATTTTTTAGTTTTGTATTAGTCATAAAATTATTTTCTTTTTAAATTATAATTAAAGTTATGTTTTTGTTTTATTTTGATTATTTATCGTTAAAAATAAATATAATTGATGACATGATAAGTTTTTGTTTTTTTAGTGATGATTTGACATTAACTTTTGATGATATGTTAGTATCACTATTAAATGATTTTAAAAAAGAAATAGTAAAATGATTAAAACAAAATTACGGAGATAATTGTATGACTAAATATTGAGTTTACCCTATATTATATTTAAGAAGTTGGAAATAAACAATGTTAGAAAATCGCGAGAGAAATCCGGACAGACGAAATACAACTGTCATTTTTGGGGATCTCCATGCAAACCAGATTAAGATTGGGTACCTGCACCGTACAAGATGTCGATGTTTACGTGTCATCGCTGAATTCGACCACGTCGTGTTGTCCGGTGTAAGAGATACAGACCTAACTAAGACCTTATGCTTCTGGTTTCTGCAAAAAATGGCTAATCATTAGGTGATGAACTGATTTAATTAATTAATTAATTTTAGGTGTGGAAACATTTAATTCTACGCCCTAATCTTTTGCTAAGCTCAATGTGACCGCCTGCGCAAACAAGGAATGCGTTTGGTTGGGATTAACATAAAGAAAAAAAGAAACAATTAATTAATGAGTACGGTTAATGTATAATGCAGTCGGTACATTTCAAATGCAAGATGCAAATTAGACCGAGAAAATAAAATAATAGAAAATAATTGTGGTTTATGAAATATAAACTTGAAAATAGTAACTTTTAACTAATGGCCTTGTGACAAAAGGGTCACATATGGTCAGAATCAAATGTGGATTTCAATTATACGTTAGGCTAGTGGTTAAACCCATTATGGAGTGCATTATACGTATTATAATCTCTCTGTTAATTATTTTTTTAGTAATAAGAGTTGATTATAAGGTAATATATGTTTAGAATTTTCTTAATTTATTGACGATATATGCATATCATGTAGGTATAACTGTTTGATCTGGATTTCTAAAGAGAATAACATTTCCTTTTACTACTAAAGCAACTTGATAGATTCATATATAAATTGGTATCTAATTTTACATATGTACTGAGAATATTTTTTAGTTTTTTGAGTAAATTACATGTTTAATGCTTAAATTAATACTTTTGTTCTATTTGGTACTTAAATTTTATTTTTTTTTTAAATGGTAAACTACAAAGTTGATCACTTTCGTTTGAGTTTTATAAACTTATGATCACTGGATTCAAAAAACACAACACATAGTTATTTTCGTTTTATATTAATTAAGATGTAGTCACTAAAACATTTACTTCCGTTAGTTTGATGATGTGGTACGTTAGTAAAAGGGTATAATTTTTACTTTAACCCCTAAACTTTAGATAAAATACTAATTAGGGACCATTTTATAAATTCAAAGTAGTTTAGGAACAAAGTTCTAATTTACCCCTTTTTTAACATACTTTTCTTCTTCCCCTAGCTTCCCTAGTTGCGCCACCTCACACCCCTTTCTTGCTGTTCATCTTGTTCGTTTAAACGACCATCTTTTTGCTTTTGGTTTTATATTAGACTAGTTTTCAATATAAGTCAGATTGTTGCATCAGTAGCTGTTCTAGCAGTTTCCAGGACTGAGAAGCCACAAGCTCCATTGTCCACTTGGATTGTAGGTTACGCCGCAGGGTGTGCTGCTTGTATTCCCATCCTTTTCCACCATTGTTTTCTTCCGTATCCTACGTAAGCATTTACCTTACTTGATTGACATTTTTCAATGCTAAAATCCTTAGTACTTGATGTTCGTAATTAGCTAGCTCGTGCTTTAAGATGTTTCTCTGTGTCCTACTGTTCTTGGTGTGGAATCATTTTCTTGAATTATATATCTTCGTTTCCTTTGCCTTGTGTTGAGAGGTTTGAAAATTTTGCCATTGCCATTATAACATGGCAGGCTTAGCAGATTGTTGGATCAATTAAAATGGATGCTAAAAGCTTTCTTTTTTGTCTGGTTTATTGTCGAAAAATTTTGGCTATTTGGAGGTTACTCATCCCAGCTTCAAATTTCCACAGGCGTCGACACTTGCCTGTATAAGTATTATACTACTCTTGGCTTTTCTCTTGTCCGGAAACGAACCGATTTCTCTGATTCCATTGTTGGTTGTTCATAGAAAAATAATATATATACATATAAATTATCGAAGACAATCATCGTTTAAACGAAGAAGATGAACAGCAAGAAAGGGGTGTGCGGCGGTGCAACTAGGGAAGTTAGGGGAAGAAGAAAAGTATATTAAACAAGGGTAAATTAGAAGTTTGTCCCTAAATTACTTTAAATTTATAAAATAGTCCCTAATTAATATTTTATCTAAAGTTTAAGGGTTAAAAGTAAAAATTATACCCTTTTACTAATGTGTCACGTCATCAAACTAAATAAAGTAAACGTTCCAATGACCGCATCTTAACTAAAATAAAACTAAAGTGACTATGTATTGTATTTTTTGAATCCAGTGACCATAAGTTTAAAAAACTCAAACGAAAGTGACCAACTATGTAGTTTACCCTAAAAAAATCATATATAACAATTAGTTTAGCTTTCAATTAGTTTAGTTTACCCTAAAAAAATCATAAGGTAATGTCATGTCATCATTGAAAAATAAAAAAAATATCATGTCAATAGTTCTGTTAAATTTTGAACGACAATGTACCAAATTAAAAACTTAAAGTAAACATTAGGTATAATTTTGAGAAAAAATAAAGTTTAAATATCAAAATAAAATAAAAATAATAATTTAGGTACTAAACATATAATTTACCTTAATTTTTTATATTTATGTATTAAATTACTTATTACTTAATAGAGTCTTATTATATGTTTTGACGCATATCTTTGAGCTCATGACCTAAAAAATAATGACATTTTCTTTGTTTATTGGGACCACTCAATAAGTTTACAAATTATATATGATTTTAAATGTATATCAATTAAATTATTAAATAAAATAATATGCGATGATTTATAAAATAATATTTTTGTATGGAAAAAAATAATTAGCTTCTTTTTATATTCTATCATCTCATTTAATTCTTACAATAAATCATCGGTGCCTATTGCACATATCCTTTATAAATCTCATCAGTGTTGTTGAATTCCTGCTGCCACACCATAACGAGCCACTGAGCTGTCACTCTCCACGGAAATCAATCTGAAAATTGTCTTTGCCATTCAACATTTAGACCATCAAATATTGCCTAAAGTTCTGTCTAATGAGAATTATATACATTATTTAAAAACTAAATTTAGTATCACATCCTTGGCTCCATGGTGTAGTGGTTAGCACTCTGGACTTTGAATCCAGCGACCTGGGTTCGACTCCCGGTGGGACCTTTTTTTTGTTTTTTTTACACTTACATCAACAACGGTAATTGTTGATTGTCGGTTAAACCATGTAAAACACTTGACCCTCATGTTGATGCAAAAATGTAAGGAAATGGACACATCACGTGGCTCAACTTACTTCTACTCGTTAGCTATACTTCGCTTTCTTACCTAACCTTTTATTGCTCTTAATATGTAATAAGATGAGAGTGAAATACAAAGAGAGAGAGAACAGGCAAAGGGGGAGGAAGAAGACAAAGACACCGGGCAGTCATGACACCAAACACCATCAACGAAGTGGGCATCGACGATCTGCGCCGTGCAGGCGGTGGTGGATTAAGCATCGAGGAGGCTCAACACATCCATCAACTCATAAAACAAGCAGTTTCCAAAGCAAAGGCAGAAGCAGGGGGAAGCCAATTATGGGCAAGAGAGGTGTGGAGAGAGGTGGTAAGTAGCAGAGTGCTAAAGCCGAACCACCCACATGCACTCCACCAGCTCGTCTATTACTCCGTCTATGCTCATTGGGAAGCTTCCATTCATGGCCTCCTCTTTACTGGTTCCCTTCTCTGTACTCTCTCTTTCCCTTTCCCTTCTCTGTACTCGTGTTTAGCTAAGTTTACTAAAGTCAGACCATCGAGCTTTGTCTCTTTTGTTTTCCAGACATGATTCTAAGCTTACAAACATGGGACGAATAATGGATACTCACGGTCCAAAGCTTTTGGGGACTTCATATAAGGATCCCATTGCTAGTTTTAATCTCTTTCGTGTTTTCATTGTCCATCATCCTGATGTAACCTACTAAACTCATGCTGCTCTTCTCCTTGTCCCTAATGGAGCACTACAAACAAATTGACCACTTCTTTTTCCTGCTTGAACAATTGCTAGGTTTACTGGTCAATCATACTAAAAGAGATTGCAGTTACATTTCGTGAATCGCCCAAGTGCATCCTGGATACCACTGACAAATCAAGACCCGGGGGAACTTGGCTTCCCGGTTCTGTTTTGAATATTGCTGAATGTTGCTTATTACCCTCGAGTCATCCGAGAAAAGAGGACGATTGTTGTGCGATTGTATGGAGAGACGAAGGCGATGATGATACCGATGTGAACCGTATGACACTTAAACAGCTTCGACAGCAAGTCATGTATGCTTTCATTTACTTGACCTGCATTTTTGTTTCAAGTGTTTGTCATATAGATATAATCGAACATTGCAACTCTTATTTCTTAAGCTGATTTTTAATGTACAGGTTGGTGGCAAATGCACTGCAGAGAACTTTCAGAAAGGGTGATGCAATTGCCATTGATATGCCAATGACAGTAAATGCAGTTATTATATATCTGGCAATAGTTTTAGCTGGACTCGTTGTTGTATCTATAGCTGATAGTTTTGCTGCCAAGGAAATTGCAACGCGTTTGCGAGTCTCGAAGGCAAAGGCTATTTTCACTCAGGTGTTCTTCCACTTCTGTAGGAAATCTCTGCTTTCATACAAATAACTTTTCTCCATTTCACTATAGATTCTGATTCTAATCCCCTATTTTCCATTGCTATCTGTTCAGGATTTTATACAAAGAGGAGGTCGAAAGTTTCCTTTGTACAGGTAAAAGAAATTACCCTTCTGCTGTATAGTACAGATGAACTGATACTACTCTTGGTATTCACTGCTGTTTTTCTCAACTTTGCAGTCGAGTCGTAGAGGCTTCTCCGGATAAAGCTATAGTGCTCCCTGCGTTTGGAAACCACGTCGGTATTCAATTAAGAGAACAAGATATATCATGGAAAGATTTTCTTGCCCATGACAATCAGCATCCGAGGTATATAATGTCTACAATTACAGGTTGAGAGCAGTTTAATCGGTCTGTGTACTTGTACATAACTGCATAATGTCATCTTTATCTCTGTTGTAGACCAAATCATTTCACTCCAGCTTATCTACCAATAGATTCTGCAATTAACATACTATTCTCATCCGGAACCACAGGTGGAAAATTTGTCACTTGATTTATGATTTACACTATATACATTTCTTTATTAATTTGGAGATTTTCAAGTATGCTATATTGGCCTTGATCAGGAGAGCCAAAAGCGATTCCATGGACACAACTTTCGCCTATTCGCTGCTCTTCTGAAGCATTAGTTCACATTAATGTCGGAGTCGGAGATGTTTACTGCTGGCCTACAAATCTAGGATGGGTGATGGGACCCATTTTACTCTTCTCATGCTTCTAACTGGTGCAACCCTTGCTCTCTATCATGGATCTCCTTTGGGCCGTGGTTTCGGAAATTTGTTCAGGATGCAGGAGTTACTGTTTTGGGCACAGTTCCAAGTTTAGTGAAAACTTGGAAGAATACAAAGTGTATGGAAGGCTTAGACTGGACAAAGATAAAGTAGATGTCCTTTCCCTTATCCAAAAACTGAACTTTTGCATCAGTTAAAACTCTCGTAAAAGAGACTAATCGGTTTTCTACGGCTGCAGAACTTTTGCTAGCACTGGAGAAGCCTCTAATGTTGATGATGACCTTTGGCTTTCATCTAAATCTTACTACAAGCCTGTTCTTGAATGTTGCGGAGGCACTGAGCTAGCATCATGTTACATCATGGGGAGTCCGCTGCAGCCACAAGCTTTCGGAGCGTTTAGCACTGCATCGATGACAACCGGTATAGTCATCTTGGATGAACATGGAGTTCCCTATGTAAGAACTTAATCCGGAAGTTGGTGCGGTTTCCTTTGCAACAATTTCTAATAAAACTTGACAATTCACCATATTACATATAGAACACATATGACTAACCTTTGTAACAGCCGGATGATAAAGCTTGTGTTGGTGAAGTTGGTTTATTGCCTCACTACTTGGGAGCATCTGATAGATTGCTTAACGCCGATCACGAGGACGTTTACTTCAAGGGAATGCCGACATTTAAGGGAATGGTATGGTTTTTGGATTTTCTGTGGTTAATAGTTCTGCCAAATGCTCGATGAAACGGGGATTACAAAAGGAAAGAATGCTTAGAACAATGTTCAAGCAACGATTATTTTGTAATCTCCCCTCGACAAATGCTTCGACTTGCTATCTTATGATTTGATACATGCCCTTGGCAGCGCCTTAGGAGACATGGGGATATCCTCAAGAGAACAGTCGGAGGCTATCTTGTTATTCAAGGAAGGGCTGATGACACAATGAATCTTGGTGGAATTAAGGTATTCCACCCTTCCTCTCTCCTCGTATTGTTGTCTTGTAATTAAGTGAACTACATCATCTAAATTATTCTGTGTCAAACTTCAGATCATTATAGTCCTGAAAGCATGAACTTCCTTTATTTGCAGACAAGCTCTGTTGAAATCGAACGTGTTTGTGACCGCGCGGATGAAAGCATCTCGGAGACTGCTGCAGTCAGTGTGGTACCACCCGATGGTGGTCCAGAACTGTTGGTGATTTTTGTGGTTCTAAAGAAAGGGTTTGATGAACAACCAGAGAAGCTGAAGACGGTGTTCTCCAAAGCCATTCAAACCAACCTCAACCCATTGTTCAAGGTTCGGTTCCTCGATGTTTTAACATCTTTCCCTTCATATGTAGTTTCGGCAACTAAGCATCACCATATAACTTGATAAGAATGCTCGGATTCGAAAGTCGAAATTAAAAGATACAAGCATATTGATATTTTATCGATAACAGGTGAACGGTGTGAAGATAGTCCCGGAGTTTCCCAGAACTGCTTCAAACAAATTGCTTAGGAGAGTATTGAGGGACCAAATTCAGCATGAACTGTCTGTCAGAAGCAGGATGTGAAGGCTGACAGATTCAGCAGTGCTTCAAAAATCATATATATATATATATCATACCATGTGGGATGTTCTGAAATTGAATTTTTATTAAGCAGGATGAATTTTTAATGAAATATGTATCAAATAATTTGCATAATTGTGAACTAATACTGTAACTTCATAGACATGACCATAATGCACTACGTGTTGGGATTGAGTAAAATTTTATGGATCAATTATTAAGAAAATGTTCTCAACATCCTTCTACAGATCCTTAACACTCAAATGGACATTATTCTACCGATGAAAAGGAAACAAAAATTAAAGTTTTCCAAGGAAAATAAATAAAAATCTCACATTGTCTGCCAGAAATGGTGCGTGCGCCTCCAGTGTTGGACTCAGCTCTTCGACCTCCTCTTTGTAGAACCATAATTGAAGGAAACAGAGCCTCATCGGCCCAAGCAGGCTTGCTGCGACCAAACAACCACCATTGCGGACAACCAATCTTTATCTTAAATTTTGAAAAGAGTTCTCAGAAAACCCCACTGCGGAGCACTGGCCACCAGATGCAGAAGCTCATCAACTCGGTGGCGCTTCCCTTTACAGGAAGTATTCAGGTGTCTGCGGGTTACATCGGGCTCTCCTCTCCTCGGAGCTGGCTCAAACTGCAACACAATACTTGTAAATTGTTTATATACCGATGTGATTGCAAATATATACATACAGCTCACCTGAATGAATGTATGACCCTTGCAGTCATCAACTTCCAAGATGGAAGCCATGTTTCCACATCGATAGCAATAATTAGGTGCACTAAATATAGTAACAACGTTTTGTTCCTGCCAAAAAGGAATTAATGATATGAATTACACGTTTCTGATATCAGCACTCAAAGATTAAATACTTACATGACCCCAATTGAATCCTTCCATGACCAGCTGATGAGCCCTGGCAATAAGCTTCAAATTGTTTTTACGGTTAAATTGCTCCGATATGTCCTGGAGTATCGTAAAAGTGGATATGTTACACCAAGTTTTGACAAACGTATATCCTTAAAAACCAGAAAAGAAAGCTAAAAAATGAATATACTTGGCCAAAGGTATACCCAGCACCTCTTGGAGAAATGCCCCAACCACATCGATCATCGGGGTCGGACCACAATAGATCACACATGGGACCTTCATGGGGGACTTCTTGAACACGGTCAAAGTTACGTATGTTATCCAGGGTTTCAATTGCCGGAGACAACCCACCATGGAGACAGAAAATTTCAGATTCGACCTTCAAAAAACCCAAAAGTCTGCAGCTAAGAATCAATCATTAACAAAATCCAAGTGCAAACTCAACAGAAAGAATACATTTGCCAACCCAAGTTAGTGTTCTAAATTCATGTTAAAAATTCACAAAAGATCATAACAAACAGAAAAAAATAAATAATAAATACTAACCAATGCTGTTAATGGAAAATAATCAAATAGATCAGTGAAAGTTTTCCAAACATTTGCAGTGCCATATCTGCAATCAAAATAGAAAACATACCTTCAAATAATGTTATCAATCCAAAAATCAAATGAAAGAAGAATTAAAATTGGACCATCACAATGTTAGGCAACTATTAATGTTTTCTGCAAATAAAAAACAACGTTATATTTTCAAAACAAGAATTACATGCAAAGTGAATCCTGCCTTGTAGCACAGAAGATTTGAGAACCCTTTAATATTAGGTAACTTCATTGCAAAACAAGCCCATATGACTTGTGTACATATGTACATCTAGATCGAAATAACTTAATTAAAAAATTTCTTACACCAGCATATTCCTATCATAGTACGTTGTATGTTTCTATTATCATGTTAGGTTCATGCATCAAAACTGTGCACATTGAACAACAAATGTAACCAGGTTAACTCCCAAGTAGTCCCAATTGACAAATTAAGCCTTTAAGCCTAATGAACTTTAGAAACTATGTATATATATATATATATATAGAGAGAGAGAGAGCAAGATTATAAGATACTCACTTCCTTAGACATTCATCATAAAAGCCATACACTTGAGTAATCTGCATTTTAAACATAAAACCATCAAGTAGATAAATAAGTTGCAAAGGAAAAAAAAGAGTTACAATCATTTTCTTACGAACAAGATATGTATGTGTAATAAACAATCACTTCAAAAAAAAAAGAAACATAACAAACCTGACGACTCTCATGATTTCCCCTCAGAATTGTAATCCGTTGGGGGTAACGCACTTTGATGGAAGCTGAATAAAAGTCAATCACAAACAATATAAATAATTCATAGAATGATTTATAAATTACAAATTATAGATTGCAACCTCAACACTGCCAAATAACTTGAATGATTTAAGGTTCTGAACAAAATAATTCATAGAATGAATATCACCACAATATACAAGTTGTCCAGATTAATTATGTTGACGGGAAAAAATCAACTTATAGATTATAGTTTCATTATTTTCATGTTTGACTCCCATACATTGTTAATGAATCTGCATAATATTGACATCAATAAACAATCGTGCCACACAAGTTGGCAAAGCACATGGATGCATGGTAATGTTAACTCTATCAATTGAGTTACGTTGCTTATTGATGTATGACATAGTTTAAGTCCTTGAATTTTGATTACTTATTGGCTCATTTTAGACAATTTTAAGCTTTTAGTTAAGTACTTTTTCATGTTTTGAATATCAGATTATTTCATACAAACAAA